>NW_006921597.1:17433791-17443539 GCF_000298275.1 Orycteropus afer afer | reverse complement strand
CCTTTGATTTCCCTTTCTTGCCTTATGGCCCTGGTTCAGACTTCCAGTACAATGTTTAATAGAAGTGGTGATAGTGGGCATCCTTGTCTGGTCCCTGTTCTCAAGAAGAATGGTTTCAGTCTCTCTCCATAGAGAATAATGTTGGCTGTTGGTTTTGCATAGATGCCCTTTATGATGCTGAGGAATGCCCCTTCTGTTTCTTTTTTGCTGAGAGTTTTGATCAGGAATGGTTGTTGGATTTTATCAAAAAGACCAAAGAAGAGTTGATGCTTTTGAGGTGTGGTGATTGTGAAGAATGCTGAGAGTACCATGAACTGCTAAGAGAACTAACAGATCTGTCCTGGAGGAAGTGCACCCGAAATTCTCCTTGGAAATGAGAATGGCCAGACCTATTTTGGTTATGTTGTCAGAAGGGATCATTCCCTGGTGGAGGATGTCATGCTTGGTAGGGTGGAGGGTTGATGAAAGAGGGGGAGGTCTTCAGTGAGATGGATTGGCACAGTGGCTGTGATGATGAGCTCAAGTATAGCAGGGATCATGGACCTGGCAATGGATCAGGCAGTGTTTCGTTCTGCTGTGCATGGGGTTGTTATGGGTTAGAAATGACTCAATGGCACCTAACATAACATAACATAGGCATTGTTGTTGTTGTTGTTGTTGTTATGTGCCGTCGAGTCGGCCCCGACTCATAGCGACCCCTCCTTGGGTTTCCGAGGCAGTATCACTACGGAAGTAGGATTGCCCAACCTTCCTTCCGAGGAGTGGCTGGTGGGTTTGAACCGCCAGCCTTCTGGTTAGCAGTCAAGTGCTTTAGCCACTATGCTACCAGAGCTCCTAACATAGGCATTAGTGAGCTGAAATGGACTGGTTTTGGCCATTTTTAATCAGACAACCATATGATCTACTATGCCAGGAATGACAAATTGAAGAGAAATGGTGTGACATTCATTGTTACAAAGAATGTTTCAAGATCCATCCTGAAGTACAATGCTGTTAGTGATAGGATATTATCCACACACCTCCAAGGAAGACTAGCTACTACTACTACTATTCAAATTTACATGCCAACCACCAAAGCCAAAGATAAGGAATTTGAAGACTTTTACCAACTTTTGCAGTCTGCAATTGACTAAACATGCAATCAAGATGTGTTGATTTATACTGGTGATTGGAATGCAAAATTTAGAAACAAAGGAGAATCACTGGTAGTTGGAATATGCGGTCTTGGTGATAGAAATGACACTGGAGAGTGCATGATAGAATTTTCCAAGACCAACAACTTATTCATTGCAAATATCTTTTTTCAAGAACATAAATGATGACTATACACATGGACTTCACCAGATGGAGTATGCAAGAGTCAGATTGACTACATCTGCAGAAAGAGGCAATGGAGATGCTCACTATCTTCAGCCGAAACAAGGGCAGGAGCTAACTATGGAACAGACCATCAACTGTTCATATTCAAGCTCAAGTTGAAACTGAAGACAATTAAAACAAGAGCACAAGAGCCAAAATATTACCTTGATTGTATCCCATTTACATTTAGAGACCATCTAAAGAATAGATTTCTCACATTGAATACCAATGGCCAAAGACCAGACAAATTGTGGATGACATCAAGAACATCATACATGAAGAAAGCAAAAGGTCATTGAAAAGAAAGGAAAGGAAGAAAAGACCAAAATGGATGTCAGAAGAGACTCTGAAACTTGCCCTTGAATGGAGACCAGCTAAAGTAAATGGAAGAATAGAAAAATAAAATAGCTGAACAGAAGATTTCAAAGAGCAGCTCAAAAAGACAAAAACAATTATTAAAATGAAATATCAAAGACCTGGAGTTAGAAAACCAAAAGGGAAGAACATGCTCAGCATTTCTCAAGCTAAAAGACCTGAAGAAAAGAAAAATCAAGCCTCTAGTTGCACTGTTGAAAGGTTCTATGGGCAAAACATTGAACGATGCAGGAAACATCAAAAGAAGATGGAAGGATTACACAGAGTCACTGTACCAAAAAGAACGATCAATGTTCATCCATTTCAAGAGGTGGCATATGATGAAGAACCAGTGGTCTTGAAGGAAGAAGTTGAAGCTGCACTGAAGGAATTGGTGAAAAATAAAGTTTCAGGAACTGATGGAATACTCATTGAGATGTTTCAACAAATGGATGCTGCACTGGAGGCACTCACTCGTCTATGCCAAGAAATTTGGAAGACAGCTACCTGGCCAACTGACTGGCAGAGATGCATATTTGTACCCATTCCAAAGAAAGGTGATCCAACAGAATTATAAATAATCAAACAATATCATTAATATCAGGAGCTCTTGTAGCATAGTGCCTATGACATTTGACTGATAACCAGAAGCATGACAATTCAAACCCACCAGCCACTCCTTGGAAGGAAGGTTGGGCAATCTACTTCCATAGTGATACTACCTCAGAAACCCAAGGAGGGGTCGCTCTGAGTCGGATCTGACTCCACAGCATGTAATAACAACAACACATCATTCATATCACATGCAAGTAAAGTCTTGCTGAAGAAATTGAAAAATGGTTGCAGCAGAATATTGATGGAGAACTGCCAGAAATGCAAGCTGGATTCAGAAGAGGACGTGGAATGAGGGATATCATTGCTGATGTCAGATGGATCTTGGCTGAAAGCAAAGAATACCAGAAAGATGTTTACTTGTGTTTTATTGACTATGCAGAAGCATTGTTTGGATCATAACAAATTATGGATAACATTGAGAAGAATGGGAATTCCAGAACACCTAATTGTGCTCATGAGGAACCTATACATCAACCAGGAGGCTGTTGTTCAAATTGAACAAGGGGATACTACATGGCTTAAAATCAGGAAGGGGTGCATCAGGGTTGTCTCCTTTCACCATACTTATTCATTCTGTATGCTGAGCAAATCATTCAAGAATCTGGACCATATGAAGAAGAGTGTGGCATCAGGATAGGAAGAAGACTATTTAACAGTTTGCAATATGCAGAGGACAAAACCTTGTTTGCTGAAAGTGAAGATGACTTGAAGCACTTACTGATAAAGGTTAAAGACTACAGTCTGCAGTATGGATTACACCTGAACATAAAGAAAACCAAAATGCAACTGGACCTATAAGCAGCACCACAATAAATGGAGGAAAGATTGAAGTTGCCAGAGATTTCATATTGCTTGTGTCTACAATCAACACTCTTGGAAGCAGCAGTCAAGAAATTGGAAGATGAATTGTACTGGGCAAGTCTGCTGCAAAAGACCTCTTTAAAGTGCTGAAGAGCAAAGATCTCCCTCTCTCTTTTAAAATACATTTTATTGAAATATAATGTATGCACAGTGAAATATACAAAATTAAAGTGACATGGGTCGATGCATTTTTTTTTTGCAATGTCCCCTCCCCTCCCCTCCAACCCCTGGTGGCCAAAAAAGAAAATTTCTTTCCATATATAAACCTTTATTTGACTTTTTACAATAATGAACTAATATTATATTTGTCATTCTGTGATTGACTTATTTCACTCAGCATAATGTCCTCCAAGTTTATCCATGTTATGTGGTGTTTTGCAGATTCTACATTATTCTTCAGTGTTGCATAATATTCCATTGTGTGTATGTACCATAGTTTGGTTATTCATTCTTCTGTCTATGGGAACATAGGTGGCTTCCATCTTTTTGCTATTGTAAATAGTGCTGCAATGAACATGGGTATGCATATATATTGTCCTGGCTCTCAATTCCTTAGGATATATACCCAGTAATGGGATTGCTAGGTCAAAGTGTATTTCTAATTCCAGCATTTTATGGAACTGGCATACTGTTTTCCACAGTGGTTGTATCATTTTACAGTCCAGCTAGCAGTATGTTGTTGTTATGTGCCGTCGAGTCGGCCCCGACTCATAGCGACCCCTCCTTGGGCTTCCAAGGCAGTATCACTATATGGGAGTCCTAATCTCTCCACATCCTCTACAGCATTTGTTATTTTCTGTCTTGTTGAACTTTGCCATTAGTGCTGGGGTGAGATGGTATCTCATTGTTGTTTTGATTTGCATCTCTCTGATGGCTAATAATTGTGAGCATTTCTTCATGTATTTGCTGGCTGCCTGAATATCCTCTTTGGTGAAGGGTCTGTTCATGTCTTCTGCCCATTTTTTCCATTGAATTGTTAATCTTTTTATTGAGGTGTTGGAGTTTTCTATAAATTTTAGAGATAAGCCCCTTGTCAGATATGTAATTATTGACAAGTATGAATGTGTTGCTGTCATTTTGTTATGTGCTTTTTCATGGTGTTCCTGATTTCTTTGTCTCATATAATTTTCTGTACTGAGCTCATTTTGTTTATGAATCATGTTATCACTTCCTTCATTGCTATTGTTTTAGTATTTACTAAATATTTGTGCTGGTCCTCTTTTTTATTTTGATGTGAAAGTTTATAATTTTTCTTTGAGATTACTCTGTGATTTATAATTTTCTTTCCAAGTTTAGAACAGTCAGTTCTATCTGGCAGTTGTCTTGACTTCCCTACCATTTAGAAGTTCTGTAACTACACAATTTTTCCCTATTTTGGTTTGTAGTTGTCCTCATTTGTCAGTTGATGTCTCTGGTCCCCTGTTTACAATCTTGTAGGCTTATTTACTTTGGATACTTCTATAACTGGGTTGGTTTCTGGGTTATGTCATCATGTGTGTTAATGGTCAGTTGTTGTTGGCTGTTGTTGGTTCTCTGTCCAAAGGACTCCCTTCAGCATCTCTTGTAAGGTTAGTTCAGTTTTAATAAATTCCCTTAATTTCTGCTTATCTGGAAATGTCCTAATTTCACCATCATATTTGTGGGACAGTGTTCTGATTACCTAGTGCCACTCTGACAGGAACACACCACAAATGGGATGGCCTTAACAAACAGAAGTTTATTCTTACAATTTGGAAACTTTAAGTCCAAGTTCAAAGTGCCAAGCTCTAGGGGCTGGGTGAAATCCCCTCAAACTTGGCGTCCAGCTCTGCCTCCTGCTCCTGGCCCACTGGAGCCAGAGGCATTTCTTCACTCAAACGGTTTCTGGATACTGAGGCTGAGAAGCCCCAAGGTTCACAAGTAAAAAGGCACAGTCCCAATGTTACCAATCCCCAAGGCTTATGCTTATATACAGGAAGCAGACCGCATACCCAAAGGCATCTACCCAGCTACTTTTGGTAAATCCCACCATGGAGTTGATTGCCAGTCTCCTCATGAGGATTAACTACCACCAGCTGCCCAGCCACTCAATCAGGCCTAACCAAGTTGACACACAAACCAAACTACCACAGACAGTTTTGCTGGGTATATAATTCTTGGTTGGAAATTTTTCTTTCAGTGTTTTATATATACCATCGCATTGTCTTTTCACCTGCATGGTTTCTGCTGAGAAATCTGAGTCTAGTCTTATTTGTTGCCCCTTGTAGGTAACTTTTCATTTTTCCCATGCTGCTTTCAGGATTCTTTCTTTGTCTTTGGTTTTGGTGAGTTTGATGATGATATGTCTTCATGATTTTCTTTTGGGATCTATCCTGTTTGGGGTTCATTGGACTTTCTGAATAGAAATATTCTCATCTTTCATCATACCAGGAAAATTCTCTTTCAACAAATCTTCAACAATTTTCCCTGTGGTTTTATTTGTCTCTTCCTGTTCTAGAATTCTGATGATATGTAGTTTATTCCTTTTGATGGTATCCCACATGAACCTTAGGCTTTCCTCATTTTGTTTTGATCTTTTTTTGATTGATCCCTTTCCAAAAAAGTATTGAAGTATTTGTCTTCAATCTCACTAATTCTGTCTTCCATTGATTCACTTCTACTCCTCTGCCCATTCAATGTGTTATTTCTGAAAATTTACTACTAATCTTCTGGATTTATAGCTGTAGATTTTTTTTATCATTTCTAATTTTTCATTTATTTTGTCATTTTGTTCTTATATTGTCATGGCATAGTGCCTAAGGCATTTGGCTGATAACCAGAAGGCTGACAATTCAAACCCACCAGCCACTCCTCGGAGAAAAGGTTGGACAATCTACTTCCATAGTGATACCACCTTGGAAACCCAGGGAGGGGTTGCTATGAGTTGGATCCACCTCGACAGCAGTGATTTTGTTTTTTGATTTATTGTCTTTCAAAATTGTTCTAGGTTTTCTCTGTGTTTTCCTCAGTTTTATAAATGTTTTCCTTGATCCATCTCTCAAGCCAATGAAGGTATCTAAATGTAATTGCTTTGAGTTCCTTATCAGGAAGTTCCAATGCTGCTTCTTCCTCAGGGATGTGTTTTGGGGCTGTATCCTGGTACCTTATTTCTCCTGCTTTATCTTGCTTCTTTGTGTGGACTGTGATGCTCTGTTTTCTACAAGGCATTGTGATATTTTTTGTGTTTATATTTAATTGGTGATTGTGTGTTGGAGTGACTTGCCCATGATTTTTGTTTTCTTTGGATATTATCTATGAGAGCAGGGTACTGTAATCCTCTATTCACTAGTTGGCAGCACTTATACACTTACCACCTATCTCCTTTCCTGCTGTCAGCCTCCTGTATGTCACTGTAGTCCTTGGCAAATGGAGCCTATTCTTAGGGTCCCTTGAATCTAAATGAGAATGCTGTCACTTGAAAATCCAACATGGCCACTGCTTGTAAACATTCAAAATGGCTGCACCCTCAGTCACTTTAAATATCCAAAATGGCCACTGCTTGTAAATATTCAAAATGGCTGCACCCTCCAGATTGTCGAAAGTCCACAGCTCAGGTTGTCTCCCTCCTTGCTGTTTCCCCTCCTAGTCATAGGCCACCAGTGCAGTCATCCCTGCAGTCGTTGGCGATCAGGGCTGATGTTTAGGTCAATTCTCAGGTCCCAACACCACATGGAAATATTTGGGTTGTTGGTCCCGTCAGAGTAGCTGATAGTGCACTGTTCTGATCATCTCCATACTCACTTCTCTCATTCATGTTTTTCCACTAGTTTTTGCCTAATTCACTTCTGTATACTTCCTTTCAAAGCTCAGGGCTCCAGGATTATCTTCTGCATCTCTGTCAATTGGTTTCTGTTTTCTTTGGTGAATAAGGTCTGTTTAGCTTGCCTGCCTATTCCATCATCTTACCAGAAGTTGAGCAAAGATGTCTCTTTGAAAACTAAGGTCTGCCTAACCCAAGCCATGGTATTTTCAATCACCTTATATGGATGTGAAAGCTGGACAATGAATAAGGAAGACCAAAGAAGAGTTGATGCTTTGTTAGATTTGTTAGAAAAAACTAACAAATCTATCTTGGAAAAAGTGCAGTCAGAATGCTCCTTGAAAGTGAAAATGATCAGACTTCATCTCACCTACATTGGTCATGTTGTCAGAAGGGACCATTCCCTGGAGAAGCATATCATGCTTGGTAAAGTGGAGGGTCAATGAAAAAGGGGAAGGCCCTCAAGGAGATGGTTTGACACAGTGAGCTCAGGTATAGCAAGGATAGTGAGGCTGGCACAGGACTGGACAGTGTTTCATTCTGTTGTACATAGGGCCATTTTGAGTCCAAGCTGATTTGATGGCACCTAACAACAACAAACCCTATCAGGACAGTTCTACTCTGTCCTCTAGGTTACTATGAATCAAACTGAGTTGATGGCATTGAGTTTGGTTTTATACAAATATTTGCCTGCATACACACATATATACCCACATACTTTTTGGCTGTTTTTTGCTATTGTTTCAAAATTAAATATACCATAGAAATCACCAACAGGTCTTTCTTTCTCATGTATTTTTTTTTTTTTTATAATATCATTTACCTTTGTCAAGCTGTGTATAGTTCATCCTCTTTGTCATAATTTAATCTGTAGGGAACTTGATTGTCTTTCCCTTCCACAAGACATTACACTGGTCCATTACATTGATATCAATATTGTGACTGGACCTGAAAGAAAAAAAAACAGCAAGTATTCTAGAGTTGTGGTAAAAACATTTGCCTGCAAGAGGGTGGTAAATGTTGTTTTTAGGTGCCATCAAGTCGTTTCCGACTCATAGCAACCCTATGCACAGCAGAAAGAAACACTGCCCAGTCCCAAACCAGCTCCACGATCCTTGCTCTACTTGAGCCCATTGTCGTAGCCACTGAGTCAGTCCATCTCATTGAGGACCTTCCTCTCCTTTGTGGACAATCCACCTTACAAAGGATGACATCCTTCTCCAGAGAATGGTGCCTTCTGACAACATGACCAAAGTAGGTGAGATGAAGTCTGGCCATTCTCACCTCTAAGGAGCATTCTGGCTGCACTTCCTCCAGGACAAATTTGTTAGATCTTTTAACAGTCCATGGTACTTTCAGCATTCTTCACCAGCACCACAACTCAAAAGCATCAACTTTTCTTCAGTCTTCCTTATTCATTCTCCAGCTCTCACATATATATGAAGCAACTGAAAATACCATGGCTTGTGTCAGACACACCTTAGTCCTCAAGGAGATATCTTTGCTCTTCAGCACTTGAAAGAGGTCCTTTGCAGCCGATATGCTGATGACACAACTTTGCTTGCTGAAAGTGAGGATGAAGTAAAGCACTTACTGATGAAGATTGAAGAATACAGTCTGAAGTATGGATTACATCTCAATACAAAGAACACAAAAATCCTCACAACTGGATCTATAAGCAGTATCATGATAAATGGAGAAAAGATTGAAGTTGTCAAAGACTTCACATTGCTTGGTTCTACAATCTATGCCAAGGGAAGTTAGGTGGTAAATACACCGGACAAAATTCCCAGAACCTTCCACTTCAGTGAAACATATAGGGGTCCTATGGTGTGGAGTAGGAGGAGCTCTGGTAGTGTAGTGCCTAAGGCACTTGACTACTAGCCAGAAGGCTGGCAGTTCAGACCCACCAGCCACTGCTTGGAAGGAAGGTTGGGCAATCTACTTCCATAGTGATACTGCCTTGGAAACCCAAGGAGGGGACGCAATGAGTCAGGTCTGACTTGACGGCACATAACAACAAAACAACAACATGGTGTAGGGTATGTCAAGATATCCCTTTCAAGGTGAAGGATAAATTGTTACATCTGGCCCTTTCTACAACTGAAAAGGAAGTGCAATGCTTATTGGGACTTTTTGGATTGGGAGGCAACTTATTCTTCATTTGGGTGTACTACTCTGGCCCATTTATTCAGAGACCCAAAAAGCTGCTAGTTTTGAGTGGTGCCTAGAACAAGACAAGACTCAGAAATAGTACAGTCTGCCATACAAAGTGATCTACCACTTGGATTATTGGCAGATAGTCTGGCAGATCCAATGGTACTTGAGGTATCAATAACAAATAAATATGCTGTTTGTGAATCACAGCAGAGACCCTTAGGATTTAGATCAAAGTCATGCCATCCCTGTAGATAACTACTCTCCTTTTGAGAAGTAGATTTTGACTTGCTACTGGGTCTTGTTGTTGCTGTTGTTGTTGTTAAGTGCTGTTGAGTCGTTTCTGACTCATAGAGACCCCATGCACAGCAGAATGAAATACTGCCCGATCCCGCGCCAGCCCCACAATCCCTGTTATACTTGAGCCCATCATCGCAGCCACCATGTCAATCCATTTCGTTGAAGGCCTCCCCCTCTTTCGTCGACCCTCCACCCTACCACACATGACATCCTTCTCCAGGGAATGGTCGCTTCTTACAACATGACCAAAATAGGTGAGACGAAGTCTGGCCATTCTTGCTTCCAAGGAGCATTCTGGCTGCACTTCCTCCAGGACAGATCTGT
>NW_006921597.1:17426084-17429001 GCF_000298275.1 Orycteropus afer afer | reverse complement strand
CTTGAAATATCCTTTGTGATGATGAATGCCACGCCATTCCTTTTCAAACTGTCATTCCCAGCATAGTAGATCATATGGTTGTCTGATTCAAAGTGACCAAAATCAGTCCATTTCAGCTCACTAATGCGAAGGATATCAATCTTTATGCTTTCCATTTCATTTTTGACATCTTCCAATTTTCCTAGATTCATACTTCATACATTCCATGTTCCGATGATTAATGGATGTTGGCAGATATTTCTCTTCAATTAGAGTGGTGCCACATCAGGAAATGGAGGTCTCGAAAGCTTTACCTTATCCATAGGACTAAGGCTAGGTTTACTCAGATGATGCAGCTCTTTCCCAGTCCTATTTTAAGAGCCTTCTAACCTAACCGGACTACTCATAATGTTGTGCGGTAATGTATCAAACAGTGTTTCTTTGCTATTCATAAGGTTTTCTGTTTCCAATTCTTTGAGAAGTGGATGGCCTCTTCCTTCTTCCAAGTCTGCCTCAGTCTGTAAACTGGGCTGATACCTGTGCACCATGTGCATTGAAACACCAGTGGCTCAGCCTCAAAACTCACATCAACATGTCACCATGGTAGGACAAACCGACAGACAGGTTTGTCTCCCTGTTGGAAAACTTTCATACCACCCTTACCTGGGTCCCTGCCACTGACTCCTCCTCTGTCCCGGTTCCTGGCCTTTTAATCCTCTTTCTCCCACTCTCCCACCCTGCTGCTTTTGGCATGCCTGGGTTCCCTCTCCTCCCCTGGATCCCAGTGGCTGACTGCTCCTCTGTCTGGGTCTTAATAGAAAGTTTAACTGTAATCTACCAAATGATTTGACCTCAGCTATCTATCATGCATAGTGCCTAAGGCACTTGACTGCTAACCAGAAGGCTGGCAGTTCAAACCCACCAGCCACTCCTCGGAAGGAAGACGGGGTGATCTACTTCGGTAGTGATACTGCCTTGGAAACCCAGGGTTGCTATGAGTTGGGTCTGACTTGATGGCACATAACAACAACAACATCACTCATGATATAGGTTTTGTTTGACACACAAAGCCATAAAGTTGGACATGAATCAGATGTTACAGGTTGTTTGGTTACCTGAAACATCAACCAAACAGTGGCCTACAATCATTGAATTTGGAAGTGGTGTATATAAGATTGGACTTGAGCAGACCCTGAAGGCACAAGTAATTCCATGAAGAACTGGTCCAAATGCTATGGTTCCCACACCTGCTACATAACCTTCTCTCCCAACCTGCATCTATGGTCACATGGGGAGTTCCCTAAGATCAGTTGACTGAGGAAGAGGAAACTCAGGCTTGGCTTACAGATGATTCTATGTGATATGCAAGCACACCCAAAAGTGGACAGCTGCAGCACTACAACCTTTTCCTGGGACATCTTTGAAATACAGTAGTGAAGAAACCTCCTCCTAGTTAGCAGCTTTTAGCAGTTGACTACGTTGTTCATTTTTTTTTTTTTTTTTTGGAAGAAGAAATGGCTAGATGTGGGATTGTATACTGATTCACAATCTATGGCTAATAGTTTGGCTGGGTGACCAGGGAGTTGGAAGGAACATGAATGGAAAAATGGTGACAAGGGAAGTATGGGGAAGAGGTATGTGGATAAAACTTTCTGAATGGGAAAAAATGCAAAGATATTTATGTCTCATATTGTTCTCACCAAAGGATGACATTATCAGAGGAGGATTTTAATAATTGTCAATAGGATGACATGTTCTGTGGATACTAGTCAATCGCTTTCCCCAGCTCAGTGTGTTCATGAACAAAGTGGTCATGGTGTCAGGAATGAAGGTTATACATAAAATCAGCTACAGAGATTGCCACTCACCAATGCTAACCTTATATACAGGCATTATTGAGCACCCAATCTTCCAAACCAAAAACCACAAAGTAGATACTAAAGTTAAGTTCTGAATATGGCAGCCACCTAGTGGTGTGATGATTACATTGGACCACTTCCATCATGGAAGAGGCAGTATTTTGTTCTTATTGGAAGAGACACTTACTTTAGATACAGATCTTCCTTTCCTATAAGCAATACTTCTGCCAAAATTACCATCTGTAAACTGACAGAATGCCTTATCCACCATTATGGTATTCCAGAGACATGACCTCTGATCAAGTAACTTATTTCACAGCACATGAAGTGTGGCAATGAGCCCATACTCATGGAATTCACTGATACTACTACTCAGTGTCTAAGTTATCTAGGGCTGCTATAACAGAAATACCATAAATCAGTGATTTTAACAAACAGGAATTTATTTTCTTACAGTTTAGGAGGCTAGAAGTCTGAATTCAGGTGTTGGCTCTACAGAAGGCTTTCTCTCTCTGTCACCTCTGGAGGAAGGTCCTTGTCTCTTTGAGTTTCTGTTCCTATATGATCTTCATGTGGCTTGATGTCTTTCTTCCCTTATTTATGCTTTTCTTGATTGCCTCTTTAATCTCTTTCATATCTTGAAAGAGATTGACTGAAGATAGATCCAACACTAATTTTGTGTCATTAGCACAATGAAGAAAACTCATTTCCAATGGCATTATAACCACAAGCATAGAGGTTAGGATTTATAACACTTTTTTTTTTTAAGGTGATTGTGGCTAAGAAGTTATCACAGCTTTGCCCCTCTTAGTTCTATTTATATGGACATCCTTACAACACATACAAATAAATATGTACAAATACCATCTGCCAACCTTATATATGGTCATGGGTATATTTTCTTTTGCTCAGACATCCCTGATCATTCAGGCTGTTTATCAACCTATACAACACAAATTTTGGGGGAACACAGCTCAGCCCATTATATTGCACACTATGGTCCTCAAAAATTCATGTCCTTAAAAAAGAGGGGGGGGGGGGACCAGGTTTGCTGGTCTGAGAGAGAGCCTGGTGGAACC
>NW_006921597.1:17419741-17424829 GCF_000298275.1 Orycteropus afer afer | reverse complement strand
TCTGCAGTATGGATTACGTCTCAATATAAAGAAAACAAAAATCCTCACAACTGGACCAATGAACAGCATCACAATAAATGGAGAGAAGATTGGGGTTGTCACAGAATTCACATTGCTTGGTTCTACAATCGATGCCAATGGAAGCAGCAGTCAGGATATTAGATGACATATAGCACTGGGCAGGTCAGCCACAAAGGAACTGTTTCAAGTGCTGAGGAGCAAGGATGTCTCCTTGACGACTAAGGTGTGCCTGACACAAGTCATGATATCTTCAATCATCTCATGTGCATGTGACAGCTGGACAATGAATGAGGAAGACCAAAGAAGAGTTGATGCTTTTGAGTTGTGGTGCTGGTGAAGAATGCTGAAAGTACCAGGGACTGCTAAAAGAGCTAACAGATCTGCTCTGGAGGAAGTGCAGCCAAAATGTTCCTTAGAAGTGAGAATCACCAGACTTCATCTAACCTCCTTTGGTCATGTTTTCAGAAGGGACCATCCCCTGAAGAAGGATATCATGCCCCTTCCATGTAAGGTGGAGGGTCGACGAAAGAGGGGAAGGCCTTCAATGAGATGAATTGACAATGGGCTCAAGTATAGCAAAGATCATGGAGCTGGCATGGGATTGGGCAGTGTTTCATTCTGCTGTGCATGGGATTGCTATGAGTTAGTAATGACTCGATAGTACCTAATAACAGCAACAACAATACAAACCAAATAAGTATGGTGAAAGGATACAACCCTGATGCACTCCCTTCCTAATTTAGACCATGCAGTATCACCTTATTCTGTTTGAACAACAGCCTCCTGGTCTATGTACAGGTTCCTCATGAGAACAATTAAGTGTTCTGGAATTCCCGTTCTTCCCAATGTTATCTGTAATTTGTTATGATTCACACAGAAAAATGATTTTTTTTTCATAGTCAATAAAACACAAGTAAATATCTTTCTGGTACTCTTTGCTTGCAGCCAAGATCCATCTGATATCAGCAATGATATCCATCATTCCATGTCCTATTCTGAATCCAGATTGCATTTCTGAAAGTTCCTTGTCAATATACTGTTGCAACTGTTTTTGAATTACCATCAACAAAATTTTACTTGTTTGTGGTATTAATGATATTGTTCAGTAATTTCCACATTCTGTGAGATCATCTTTTTTGTAATGGGCACAAATATGGGTCTCTCCAATTGGTTCTTGTAGCATAGTGCCTAAGGCACTTGACTGCTAACCAGAAGGCTGGCGGTTCAAACCCACCAGCCACTCCTTGGAAGGAAGGTTGGGCAATCCTACTTCCGTAGTGATACTGCCTCGGAAACCCAAGGAGGGGTCGCTATGAGTCGGGGCCGACTCGACAGCATATAACAACAACAACAACAACCAATTAGTTAGCCAGGTAGCTTTCTTCCAAATTTCCTGGCATAAAAGAGTAAGTGCTTCCAGTGCAGCATCTGTTTGTTGGAACATCTCAAACGGGTATTCTATTGTGGAGTAGTGAGTTGCATCATATGGCTTTTCTAGCCATAGTCTTTGTAACTCTCACTGGATTACTGGGTGGGACCATGAAAATATGTGTCAACTTGGCTGGGCAGCTGATAATAGTTATTCCCTATAATGAGACTGCAATTAACTCGATGGTGGAATTTGCTGTGAGCAACTGAGTGAGTTGCTTTTAAACTCCTGCTTGTTAAAGTCATCAACCTGGGGTATTTCTGTTAGAGCAGCATGAAGTAATCTTCTGCGAAAGTTCACCTCTCTCAGGTGTGGAGAACTCTGATGTTGGGATTGTTAGTTTTGCCACTCTGCCAGGTTTAAAATGAGCCCTCTTAGAGGCAGAGGGGGGAATCTCACTGCTGGCTGAGAGAGACATCAGGCTAAGAGAGATGTCCAGCTGAAAGAAACACCCAGCTAATAGACAGCAGCAGTGGAACCAAGAGGCACAGGACAGAGTGGCAGGCTTACCTGGCCCACAGAGGCAGAAGCCAGGCCAAGAGCCAAGGGCCAGAGAGGCGTGTCTAAGGGTACAGCAGAGGGAAGAGTTTCCTGATCAAAGAACTGTATCCTGAGCATGTTCCTGAATTTGAATTGCAGCCCATTGCTTCCCTAATGAACCCCATAATTTGTGAGTTCTGTGTGGCTACTGCAGAAAATTATCAAACCCAGCAAAGGGGTGATGGGTGTCGTGGGAGGGACAGTTGGTGTCAAGGTTGATAAGAGGGCTGGAAGGTGGTGGCATATCTAGCCTTATAGGAAAAAGCCTTGGGCTGCTGATGGTGATGCTGTCTTCTTCTTGTGTAGTTAGAGGAGGTCAAAAGATGCTGCCTCCTTGCCTCTTTAGCTTCCATCAATTGCTGGAGCATTGTTTTTCAACAATTCCTTCAGTGTAGCTTCAACTTCTTCCTCCTATTCATTGGTAGTGGTTCTTGATCATATGCCACTTCCTGAAATAGGAAAAATCCTATTCTTCTTGGTACAGTGACTGTGTCTTCCTTTCATCTTCTTTTACTGCTTCCTGCTTCATTCAATATTTTGCCCATAGAATCTTTTAGTATTGCAACTCGAGGCTTGAAGTTTTTCTTCAGTTCTTTCAGCTTGAGAAATGTCAGCTGTGTTCTTGGCTTTCTAATTCCATGTATTTGCATATTTTATAATAATTGACTTTGTCTTCTTGAGCTGCTCTTTGAAATCTGTTCAGCTGATTCATCTTGTCACTTCTTCCATTTGCTTTAGCTACTCTGTGTTTATGGTCAAGTTTCAGAGTCTCTTCTGACATTCCTTTTTATCTTTTCTCCATTTCCTGTCTTTTTAATGACCTTTTGCTTTCTTCATGTATGATATTTTTTATATCATCCCACAATTCATCTGGTTTTCGGTCAGTGGTGATCATTGCATCAATTCTATTCTTCAGATGGTCTCTAAATTCGAGTGGGATATAATCAAGGTTATAATTTGGGTCAAATGGACTTGCTTAAATTTTCTTCAGCTTCAACTTGAACTTGCATATGAGCAGTTGATGGTCTGTTTCACAGTCAGCTCCTGGACTTGTTTTTGCTGAAGATATTGAGCTTCTCCATTGCCTCTTGCCATAGGTGTAGTCGATCTGATTCCTGTGTGTTCCATCTGATGAGGTCCATGTGTATAAAAACTCACTACCATTGAGTCGATTGCAACTCCTAGCAAGCCCTCCTAACAACCTAACAACAACAACAACATGATTTCTGGATCATATGACATTTCTATTTCCGGCTTCTTAAGGAAGCATCATACCACTTTCCAGTGGTTGTACTATTTTTCCAGTCCCACCAGCAATGCAAAAGAGTGCTAGTCTCTCCACACTTTCACCAAAAATTGTTTTCTGGTTTTTTTTTTTCATTTGCCTTTAAGGGATGATATTTATTGTTGTTTCAGTTTTCATCTTTAATGGCTAATGATCATGAGCATTTCTTCATGCAGTTGTTAGCCACCTGAATGTTTTCTGTGATGAAGTGTCTGTTCACATCCTCTGCCTATTTCTTAATTGAATTGTTTGTATTTCTGTTGATGGGTGTTGAAATCTACAAATTTCAGAGATTCGTCTCTTGTCTGATTTATCATTGCCAAATTTTTTTTCCTAATCTGTAGGTTCTCTTTTTTACTCTCTTGGTGAAATCTTTTGATGCACATTAGTGTTAATTTTTATGAGGCCCCAGTCATTTAGTTTGTCTTCTGCTGTTTGCTCATTTCTCATTATTTTGATAGTGTATTTATGCCATGTCTTAGGGGCTCTACATTTTCCCCTATCTTTTTTTTTTTTATGATCTTTATTGTTTTAGATTTTACATTTAGATATTTGATCCATATTGAGTTAATTTTTCTGTGTGATATGACATAGGTATCCTGTTTCATTTTTCTGCAAACAGATAAACAGTTTTTGCCAGCACCGTTTGTTTAAGAGACTATCTTTTCTCTCTTTTGGACCTTTGCCAAAGATTAACTGCCCATAGGTGGATGGATTTACTTCTGGATTCTCAATTTTTGTTCTGTTGGCCTATATGTATGCAATTGTACCAATACCAGGCTGTTTTGACTGCTATACATAGCAGGTTTTGAGATCATAAAGTTTGAGGCCTCCTACTTTGTTCTTTTTCTTTAATAGTGCTTTACTTATCTGGGGTCTCTTTCCTCTCCATATAAAGTTGGTGATTAGTTTTTCAGTCTCTTTAAAGAATAATAGAATCTGGATTAGAATTGCATTATATCTGTAGATTGCTTTGGGTAGTGTTGACATTTTCACAATGTTAAAGTGAAATTGTGGGCATGGTATATGCTTTTAATTATGTAGGCCTCTTTTGGTTTCTTGTATTAGTGTTTTGCAGTTATCTTTGTATAAGTCCTTCATGTCTCTGTTTAGATTTATTCCTAGGAACTTCATCTTTTAAGTTGTTGTTGTTGTTGTTATGTGCCACCAAGTCAGTCCTGACTCATAGCAACCCCTCCTTGGGTTTCCGAGGCAGTATCACTACAGAAGTAGGATTGCCCAACCTTCCTTCTGAGGAGTGGCTATTATAAATTGCATTGTTTTCCTGATTTCCTTTTCAGAGTTCTCATTTTTAGTGTAGAGGAATACAACTGATTTTTGTATGTTGATCTTGTACCCTACCACTTTGCTGAATCCTTCTACTAGTTCCAGTAGTTTTCTTGTTGAGTCTCTAGAAATTCCTATGTATAGAATCAAGTCATCTGCAAATAGAGATAGTTTTACTTCTTTGCCAATTTAGATTCATTTTCTCTCCCTTTCTTGCCTTACTGCTCTGGCTAGGACTTCCAACACAATTATTATGAGTGGCGGTAAAAGGCATCATTGTCTGGTTCCCATTCACCAGGGGAATATTTTCAATCTCTCTCCACTGAGAATAATGTTGCTTGTTGGTTTTTGTGTATATGCCCTTAATTATGTTAAGGAACGTTCCTTCTATTCCTATTTTACTGGGTGTATGTTTCAAGAATGGGTGTTGGGAGGCGGGGCAAGATGGCGGACTAGGCAGAAGGATTGCACAGACCCTCTTCAACAAAGAAAAGGGAAACCAATTAACACAGACACAGAAGATAAT
>NW_006921597.1:17409089-17417876 GCF_000298275.1 Orycteropus afer afer | reverse complement strand
CTGCTGCATTGTAAATTTTGGTCAATGACATGAGACAAAGTATATGTGAACTGCTGTATGAAAAGTGAATTTACTCTGTAAATCTTCACCCAAATCTTAAAAAAAAAAAAAAAAAGAATGGGTGTTGGATTTTGTTAAATGCCTTTTCTGCATCAATGATATGATCATGTGGTTCTTTTCCTTTGCTTTATTTATGTGGTGCATTGCAACTGATTGTCTTCTAATGCTGAACCATGCTTGCATACCCAGTAAGAATTGGTCATGATATGTTATTTTTTTGATATTTTGTTGGATTTGATTGGCTAGGATTTTGTTGACAACTTTTGCATTGATGTTCATGAGGTATATTGGTCTATAATTTTCTGTTTTAGTGATGCCTTTGCCTGGTTTTGGTATCAGCATTATGCTTGCTTCACAGAATGAGTTCAGGAGTATTCAATCCTTTTCTGTGCTGTGGAACGACTCGAGTAATATTGGTTTCAGCTCTTTTCCGAATGTTTGGTAGAAATGCCAATGAAACCATCTGGGCCACTTCCTCCTCTTCTTCTTCTTCCTCTTCTTCCTCTTCCTCTTCTTCCTCTTCCTCTTCTTCTTCTTCCTCTTCTTGGTCTTCCTCTCTTCTTCTTCTTCTTCTGTCCTTCCTAGTGCAGGTGCCCTTTCACCTCTTTAAATAAAATCTCCTGTCGGGTACCCTGGTGTGTCGTGTGGTCATTGAGTGCTGACAGAGCTCTAACATTGGTGTCAGAAGCTGGATTGCTGATGCCCCTGATTCCTCATCAGAGGGTCCAGAACCCCCCCAATCCCCCGGCACTCCAACCTGCCCCCAGCACCCATGACCATCTTCCCTGGTGCCTTCCCAACAAACAACACCGGCAAATCATCACCTTCGCCCTGGCCTGGGTAAATCCTCTAACAACAGCTCGGGTATCTGAGTCCTAAGTCCTGGTGACTAGAAAAACAAGACTCCACTCCAGAGCACAAACTGAGTACCAGGTTTTGTGTCTCCCCACCATGAGTATGGGACTCACCGAGACAAGTCTGGGTCTTACCCGTTCTGCCCCATCTACTGCAGGGATGCCTCAGAAGGTGGTGTGGCCCCCATTTTCAATCCCTCTCCCCTAGGTGTGATGCCTCCAGGAAGAGCCAAGGCTTCCATATTTAGGACTGGGTCCTAAGCTGGGGCATGCGATCTGAGAGACGTCTTAAATTATAGGTGCCGCCCTTTGTCTTGCTTCTGGTCACAATGGGCTCTGAATCCTCTATACCTGCAGACTGTCCCCTGGGGTGTTTGTTATGGGACCTTGAAGGCTTAGATTTAAAGTCCAAGTGTCTCATATGTTTGTCCACTCAAATTTGGTCCCAGTATAAATTGGACAACCAAAACGTTTGGCCGCTTAACGGCTCACTTGAATCTGGTCTAATTCAAGACCTGTATAACTTTTGTGAGCTCCAAGGAAAATGGTTGGAGATTCCCTACATTCAAGGCTTTTCTTATCTCCATAGTCAACCTTCCCTCTGCTCACTAGATAATCAACAATCCCTTCCCCTTTGAGTCTGTCGGCCATCTCGACCCACAGATGATCCTCCTCCTTATTGGGGAGAGCCACAAGCAACTCCACCCCAGGCTCTAGTTCCTCACTCATTCCCCCCAAGCCCACAAGAGCCTCCCACTCCCTCCCCTCCCCCTCCTTCTCCTCCCTCCGCCCCTCCCTGTGCACAAACTCCACCCATCACTCGCTCCAAGGTCCATAAGTCAACTGACCCTGAAGTTTCTCAGTCTGCCCTCACAATGGCGCCCTTGCAAGAGGTTTCTGGAGCTGAGGGAATTGTTCAAGTCCATAACCCTTTTCCAATGGCTGAGCTGGCTCTCATTCAGTCTAGGCTTGGATCTTTCACTTCTGACTCCACAAGGTTTATCAAACAGTTTCAATTACTGACACAATCATACCAGCTAATCTATCATGATATTTTTGTTGTCCTAACCAATTCACTTACCCCTGAGGAGAACAAAAGATGCTGGAGTAGACCCGTGCCCATGCAGATCAAGAACACCTCACAAACAATCATCACCCAGCAGGCATGGATGCTGTCCCCGATTGAGACCCAAAGTGAGACTACAATACTCAGGCAGGTACTGATGCCAGAAACAGGTATGTTAGCTGCCTACTGCACGGCCGATGCTGAGCAGCCATGAAGGCTGTCAATTATGATAACCTAAATGAAATTATTCAGTATAAAAATAAAAATCCATCCACTTTCTTTCAGAGACTGATTGAAGGCCTCCAGCAATATACAAACCTAGATCCGGAGTCTGCCGATGGCCAGAGACTAGTTATGATACACATTTTTTTTCTCAAGCCTACCTCGACATTAATTCTAAGCTATAAAAAACCAGAAAGGGGTCCCCTTACTCCCCAGGCAGAAACTCTCACAATTGCGTTTAAAGCCTATAATGGCCAAGATGAGATAAGAGCCAAACAAAAATACCAATTGTTGGCACAGGCCATCAATCCCACCATGCCATGATGCCCCAATGGGGGACACTCCAACCCTCTGGGACCCTGCTTCCGATGTGATCAACAAGGCCACTGAGCTAGTGAATGCACAAACCCCAAACCTCCCATGAGGCCCTGATCCAAATGCAAACAAAAGGGACATTGAGGTTTTGACTGCCCCCTGGTGCCCCTCACCGTCGGGTCACCCCCCCCCCCAAACGACCTTATCAGTCTGGTGGCAGAAGACCTGTGAGGAGGCCCTGGCTAGTTTGGCCCAATGCGGATCACCACCCAGGAGCCCAGGGTAACCTTCACCATGGCAGGTAGGATGATCACCTTTTTGATCGACACTGGAGCCAGTTTTTTCTGCTTTACGAGAGTACTGGGGACCCTCCTCCCTGTCTCAGACCTCTATTTTGGGGGTAGAAGGTCAATCACATCACCTCCTACAAACTCCCCTCCTATCAGGTACAATTAGTAATTTTTCATTTTTACATTCCTTTTTGGTCCTCCCTTCCTGTCCCATTCCCCTGCTGGGTTGAGACATTTTATTCAAAATTGGCACTTCCATCCAATTTTCACTTCCAGATCCCTCCAGCACTCCGACATCCTCCCTCTGTCTTTTACTTTCACAGGCCATCCAGTCCCAGCCCCCCTCCCCCCAATGGCCTATTGACCCTACCCTAGTTGACCCTAAAGTCTGGGACATCCACTCACCTTCGATAGCCAAGTGCTCCCCTGTTAAAATCCTTCTCAAAGACCCTTCCCAATTTCCAGCCCAAGCTCAGTATCCCTTGCCACACTCTAGTCTTTTGGGATTACTGCCAATTGTTACAGACCTGCTCAACAAGGGCTTCCTATGACCAACTAACTCTCCTTACCTAAACCCTCATGTACTGTCAATCTCTCTCTTCAGCGACACCACTTAGCATCCTCTGTCTAATCCTCATTATTGCACTTGGCCTCATACTTGGGTTAGGCCTTGCTACCACAACTCTAAAGGACTGGACCACCCAACAAAGATGTCTCCTAGCTATAATCTACTGGTTCATTTCCTTCTGCTTACTTGCTTTGATTTGTTTAAGGGACCTCTAATCACTAGGCTCTTAGCTTTTCCTTTATATGATCCCTCCAGTCCCTAAAACCCAACTTCCAGACTATCTGAGACAAACCCTTCAGTTGACACATCCCCTAATACAACGATCCAACACCACTTGGGCACACAGGTGCTGGCTCTGTCTCCCTTTATCTGCAAACTACTATACAGCAGTCCCTGCTCCACCCATAGTATGGGCCACAACTGATCTCACGTATCATCCCCGATATGAAAAGGGGGTTCCACTGTCACAATTAGACATACAATCCATCATGGACTTCCCTATAAACCAAAATACCAAAAATACACAAACAGGCCACACATCTCAACTCTTCAAAAGCTACTTAAACAATATAACTACATATAAGGCACTACCAAACCCATCCATGGAGCTATGTCACACAATGTCTTACTTACATTCCAGGCCCCGCTCTGTTTCCAGTGCAACATGACAGGCCTCCCATTGGGATATCTTTTGCCTAAACACACTTCTTATGCAGTTACCCAAAATGCCCCTTTTATTAAGCCCATAAGATTTACAGGCCCTCCCCAGATCAGTAGTCAGGGACTTCTCAACAAAAATTCAGGATTCTGTAATGGCTGATATAGTCCATGTGTGATCATGCATCCATGGACCCCTTGTAACACACCCATCCACTTCTCGGGGACCTTTCCAACCACTAACTGGCGCCGCCATGGCAGGAACTCTAGGAGTCTGGGAGGCAGAAAACAATAAAATCACCCACCTTTTCACAATCAATTTTGCATATCTAGTCAAGGTGTCTTTTTCCTCTGTGGTACCTCTACTTACCTGTGCCTCCCTACCAACTGGACTGGAACCTGCACACTAGTCTAACTCAGCCCAGCCATTGACATTGCTCTGGATGACCAGCCCCTACCTGTACCAGTTGTGACTAGAATAAGACAACACAGAGCAATTCAACTGATACCCCTACTAATTGGTCTAGGTATCTCTACCACAGTGGGAACAGGAGTAGGAGACCTAGCCATGTCACTGACTTATTTCCACCAAGTTCCTAAAGAACTGTCTGACAGCCTAAAAGACATTGCTAAGTCAATCACAACTTTGCAAGATCAACTCAACTCCCTTGTGGCAGTCACTCTTCAGAACAGGAAAGGATTAGACTTACTAACAGCAGAAAAGGGAGGTCTTTTGCCTATTTCTGGGAGAAGAATGTTGTTTCTATATAAATCAGTCAGGTATAGTACAAGATGCAGCCAAAAGACTCATTGAGAGGGCAACTAATACAGATCAACGTCTATCCACTAACAATGGTCCACCTTTATCTTCCCTCTTTTCAGACTCCCTACCCTGGCTCCTACCATTCTTGGGCCCCCTAATCTCCATCATGTTGATTGCTACCATCACCCCCTGTGTTCTCCGTTTCATTCAATCACAAGTCTGCCAGATATCTACCCAAATTTAGCGACAGACAGCAAACCAAATGATCCTTTGAGCCAAAGGCCTGGAAGAGATTCCCTTGAGCTCGTGGAGACCACCCAACTAATAAGATACCTTGGCTACCTTGGCTACCTAGGCTCCACTGTTTCCCTGTTTTCATTTCCCTCCCCTAATCGTTGCAACCCAGCCTGTCTTACAGGTCCCAGAACACCAGACGCCAGCATGTTCTACCAACCTCTGGGAGTCGACACCCTCAGAAGCTGCTTCTTTGAGGACCTCTACATATTACAAATCACCAACCAGGCAAAACAACACAGCATCTCTGAAGTTGAAGCAAAAGAAAACTGGTTTTGGTACTACAAGAGATAAAGTCATCCATGGATAGATGGAAGGCCCTGCTTCCAAAGACGTCGCGCCCCTCACCAGCAGGAAGCAGCTCCAGAAGATTGACCTTCGCCCCTTTTCCCACAAAAGTGGGCCCTTCTTTTTTTTTTTTTTTTTTCTTTTAAAAAAAACCAAAGAGGGGGGAATGTTAGAGATATGCCACTCCATCTTACGTGGCTCTTCTGGGTTCTTCTGCCCCACCCAAGGTCATAAATCAGTTAAAGGAAGTAGAAACTGAGCTTCCTTCAAGGCACAAATTTTAAAAGGCAACATAGCTTCTTATAGGTTAAGACCCCTTCCCCCAGCTCTGACGTACAACCTCCTAACCCCGGGTCTATATAAGACCGCCCACTCCCCTGCTTGCTCTCTTCTTTCTGTTCCTCTTCTTCTTCCTCTTCCTCTTCTTCTTCTTTCTCTCCTTCTTCTTCTGTCCTTCCTCGGTGCAGACACCCTTTCGCCTCTTTAAAATCTCCTGTCAGGTAAAAAAAAAAAGGAAGAAAAAAAAAGAAACCATCTGGGTCAGTATTCTTTGTAAAGAAATAAAACTGTCTTTATTTTCAAATGACATCATCAATTACACAATAAATCCTAGAATTAATAAGTCAGTTTAGTAGCAAGATCACAGGATAAAAGATTGATATACAAAAATTCATTGTATTTTGTACTTCTATATACTAGCAACAAACAATCAGAAATTGAAATACTTCTGAATACATATAATGAAAGATGAGCAAGAGTTATACACTGAAAACTAGAAAAACTTTGCAAAGAAATTAACAAAAACCTAAATAAATGGATAGATATATCAGACACATGGATTGAAGAGTCACTATTGTTAAAACACTAATTATCCCCAATTTGATCTATAGATTCGATATAATGCCAGCCAAAGTCCCTGCCATATTTTTCTTTCTTTTTTCCTTTCTTAATCCTTCCACCCATGAAAACCTTTCTCTTAATTATCCATCTATTTCCTCTCTCTTCTCCTCCACTCCCATCTCTGATAACCAACAAAAAAATTTCTTTCCCTGTGTAAACCTGTCCTTGGTTTTTTACAGTAATGGACTCACACAATATTTGTCCTTCTGTGATTGACTTATTTCACTCAGTGTAATGTCCTCCAAGTCCATCCACGTTGTGAGGTGATTTGCTGATTCTTCATTATTCTTTGATTTTGCATACTATTCCATTGTGTGTATGTGCCATAGTTTGGCTATCCATCCATCTATTGAATGGCACTTAGGTTGTTTCCATTTCTTTAGTATTGTAAGTAATGCTGTAATGAACATGGGTGTGCATATATCTATTTGTATCCCAGATTTCACCTCTTTAGGATATATTCCTAGTAATGGGATTGCTGGATCAAATGGTATTTCTATTTCCAGATTTTTAAGGAAGCGCCATACCATTTTCCACAGTGGTTGTACCATTTTACAGGACAGGACTTTTTTGTTGCTGTTGGAATTTTTTTTAAAATGCCCTGTTTGATTTCTATTTTTGTGATGGGTCTGTTCAAATTTTCTATCTCAGATTGTGTTTGGGTAAGTAGTATGTTCCTTGAAATTTATCCATTTGTTCTAGATTTTCAAATTAGTTGTAGTATAGTTCTTCATAGTATTCTATTATTATCTTTTTTATTTCAGTAGGTTTTATTGTGACATCATGTATTTTGTTTCTTATTGGTGTTATTTGCATCTTGTCCTTTTCCATTGTTAAATTTACTAGTGGTTTGTCAATTTTATTAATGTTTTCAAAGAACCATCTTCTAGTCTTGTTGATTCTTTCTATTGTTTTTCTGATTTCTGTTTCATTTATTTCTGATTTCTCAAATCTTTATTATTTCCTTCCTTCTGGTGACTACAGCTTTTGTTTGTCAGCTTTGCTGTTCTTTTTCTAATTCTAAGGTGTTCTGGTGGTGCAGTACCTAAGGCATTTGATTGCTAACCAGAAGGTTGGTGGTTCAAACCCACCAGCCACTCCTCGGAAGGAAGACTGGGCAATCTACTTCATAGTGATACTGCCTCGGCAACTCAAGGAGGGGTTGCTGTGTGTCGGGCCGACTCGATGGCACATAACAACAACAACAACAACTATTATTGTGGAGTTACCTCTTTTTTTTTTTTCCAATTAAGTTCAAGTTTGGTTTATGTGCTTTGGGTTTCTTTCTTTGGGTACATAGATATTTATTATGGTTATATCCTCTTGTTTGACTGACACTTTAATCATTATATAATGTTCTTCTTTGTGTATTTTGGTGTTTTTGTTTTTTCCCCTTAAAGTCTATTTTATCAGAAATTAAGGTTGCTGCTCCTGCTCTTTTACAGTTCCCATTTGCTTGATATATATTTTTCCATCCTTGGTTTTTAGCTTATTTTTGTCTTTGTGTCTAAGATGTGTCTCTTATAGGCAACATATCAATGGGTCATTTTTTTAAAATTCATTCTGATCCTCTCTGTCTCTTGACTGGTGCATTTAATTCATTTGCATTATATGTACTTATTTGTAGGCATGAATTTACTGCTGCCATTTTGCTGTGGGATTATGTGTGTGGTATTGATAGTCTCTTTGTTCAATATATTTTTCTGTGTTAAGTTCATTTTTATTTTAGATTTTCTTATCATTTTCTTCATTCCTATTGTTTTACTGTTTACTGAGATTTTATGGTCTTCTTTTTATTTTGGTGAAAAGGCTTATTTATTTTCTTTGAGAGTACCCTGTAATTTATTGTTGTCTTCCTAAGTTTAAAGCAGTCTGTTTTACCTTTACACTATCTTGACTTCTTTATTTGGAAATTCTGTAACTACATCATTTAGTCCCTCTTTTTCTTTGTAGTTATCATAATTTACAAATTGACACCTCTGGTTCCCTAATTTTAGTCTTGTAGGTTAATTTTATCTTTGATATTTCTATATCTAGGTTAATTTACTGGTGATGCATGTCTTAATCTGCAGTTGTTGTCTGCCACTGTCAGTTCTCTGTCCAAAGGATTCTCTTTAGCATTTTGTAAGGTTGGTCTGGTTCCTGCAAATTTCATTAATTTCTGTTTATCTAGCAATATCCTAATTTTGACATATATATGAGAAACAGTTTTACTTGCTGTATAATTCTTGGCTGGCAATTTTTTTTTCAGGATTTTGTATATGTTATCCTATTTCTCTCTTTCCTGCATGGTGTCCACAGAGAAATCAGAGCTTACTCTTATTGGTTCTCTTTTGTAAATGACTTTTTGTGTTTCTCAAGCTGTTTTCAAGAGTCTCTTTTTCTTTGGTTTTGGAAAGTTTGATTCTGATATGTCTTGGTGACTTCCTTTTAGGGTCTATCTTATTTGGGGGTTCATCTAGCTTCTTCAATGTATATTTTGTCATCTTTCATAATGTTAAAGAAGTTTT
>NW_006921597.1:17386835-17408960 GCF_000298275.1 Orycteropus afer afer | reverse complement strand
CTCTTCCTGTTCTGGAATTCTGATCACATATAAGTGATTCCTCTTGATCATGTTTCACACGATTCTTAGGTTTTCTTCACTTTTTTCCTTTTTTCTGATTGTTTCTCTAAAAATTTAGTGTTCAGAGAGTTGTCCTCAATCTCACTAATTCAGTGTTCTATTGATTCAATTCTATGCTTCTGTCCTTCCAACGTGTTGTCTATTTCTGCAAGCTTAGTATTAATTTTCTGGATTTCTATTTGCTATTTTTGTACGGTTTCTAATGTTCCCAGTATTTTGTCAACTTGTTCTTTTCTTCTCTCTCTCTCTCTCTCTCTCTCTCTCTCTAATCCTCTAGTGTTTTGCCTGGGAGCTCTGTGTAGTGCCTAAGACACTTGACTGCTAACCAGAAGGCTGGCAGTTCAAACCCACCAACCACTCCTCAGAAGGAAGATGGGGCAATCTACTTCCTTAGTTAATACTGCCTCATAAACCCAAGGAGGGGTCGCTATGAGTCAGGTCTGACTCAACGGCACATAACAACAACAACAAGTGTTTTGTCTGTGTTTTTCTTGATTTTGTTTGTGGCTTCCTTGAACTTTCTCTCAATCTATTGAAGATACCTAAGAATACTTCTTTTGAATTCCTTATCAGGTAGTTGCACTAGCATTTCTTCCTCTGGAAGATTTTCTGGTCCTCTATTTTGGTCACTTTTTTTGAGTCATCTTGTCCTTTTTTTTTTTCTTTGATGATTTGAAATTTTTTGTTGTCTCCAAGACATTGTAGTGTTGTTTATTAATTTGTTCATTATATGTTGATTTATTTTACCCTGTGTTTTTGTTTTGTTCTTTCTTAATATATCTGGGAAACACTAGCCCAGCAGCTCTGATATGCTCACCATCTGTTTCTAGGTGTATTTGGTAACTGGTGGGAGTGTGGGTGTGAGTCTCTCATCACTGATCCTGCAGAGCTGCTGAGGGAAGGACTCACCCAATGGGTGGGTAGGAGGTGTGAGTGGGTATGGTTGGGTAGTGTTGCTGGCTCCCAACTGCTGGGGAAAATAGAAAGAAAATGATAAGGGATTGAGGAGAGAGGGAAAAAAGGAAAAGAAATAAAACAGAAGGGGAAGAGGTAAGATCTACAAACATGAAAAAGAAGAAAAAAAAAATATGGCACAGTAGTTGCATAAGTGACAATTGCCAAACTTGCTGTGTTGGATATGTGGCACTCGCTCCATGGGCATGCACCACCAAATGTAGAGAGTTGGGGCTAGAGAATTACTGAATGTGGAGGTGGTGGAGATGAGGTTCTCACTCAGATTTTTTTAAAAAAGGAAAAAAAAAAAGCAATAGCAAATTGAAGCAAAGTACAAAGAATGATGAAATGAAGGGGGAATAGGGAAGGAATGAGAAGAGGGGAAGAAAGAAAAAGAAAAGAAAAAAGAGAAAGAGAGTGAGAAAACTGATGCAATTGTTAGCTGCTAAACACAGGTGCAGCAGGAACATGGACTCACTCCATGCTTTGTTGTAGATGGTGCTGGATAATGTATCTGCATAGTCTGTCATCTTGAAATCTCCCTCTCAGGTCATCTCTTAATACTGTATTATTATTATTATTATTATTATTCGCATATAACACACCCATATACATAACACTCTCATATATATAATGCACACAGTGCACATAGGAAACTAACGTGAGGAAGCTGCATAATTTGCAAAAACTGTATAATGTGCATGTTATTTGCATAAAAATATGGTATCACCATGCCCTATGATTGAATTCAATGGAGAATGACATCTACCTAATCCAGACAGGACTACTAACATCCCAGGCCCTTTAAGAATGAAGATTTGGTCAGCCCACCAGGTAAAAATCACAACCAGCTTAGGAGCTTGCTGAGGACAAAAGGAATAAGAAATGGGAGTAGAAGAAGGTAGTTTCACATACTAGCTATAGAAAAGAGCACTATACTTGTTATTAGTATTTATTCCTTATTTTGTTATGAATATGATACACACACACACACACACACACACACACACACATGTATATATAAAACACTGGTGGCCCAGTGGTTAAGCTTATAACTGGTAACCAAAATGTTGGTGGTTTGAACCCACCAGCTGCTCCATGGTAGAAAGGTGTGGCAGTCTTCTGTAAAGGTTTAAAGCCTTAGAAACAGTATAGGGGCAGTTCTGCTCTGTCCAGTAAGGTTGCTATGAGTCAGAATCCACTTGACAGCAACAGGTTTGATTTTGGATATGTCATCTATACATATTTAAATGATCCCTAGTGATGCAATGGTTAAGTGCTCAGCTGCTGACTGAAAGGTTGGTGGTTTGAACTGACCAGATGTTCCACAGGAGAAAAGATCTCTGGTGATTTGCTCCCATAAAGATTACAGTCTGTGAAAATTTATGGGGCAGTTCTACTATGTCATATAGGGTTGCTATGAGTTAGAATCAACTTGATAGCAAACGACAACATACATACATATGTGTATATATATCTCAAATATATTTGTTCTCTTTCCTCTCTTATCCCCTTACTTTAATCATGTAACATAAGATGCATCAACTTTACATAATAGTATTTAAGTTCCAGGATATCAAGAAGACATTTACTTAGGACTTTGCATGTTTTCTAGGGAAGGGGTTAATGTGATTCAATTATATGCAGGATAGTTAGGTGGAAATACAACTTTGTTATTGCCTTTATTTGGAAATTCAACCCATTGCTGCCAAGTTGATTCCAAATTTTAGCGACCCTATGGAACAGAGCAGAACTGCCACATAGGATTTCCAAGATTGCAATACTTACAGAAGCTGACTGACACAACTTTCTTTCATGGAGCAGCTAGTGGGTTCTAACTGTCAATCTGTGGTTAGCAGCTGATCACTTAACCACAACCCCACTAGTACTCCTTCATTTGGAGATTACATATAGTTTAAGATGTGTATGGGTGCCAAATTGATAAGGGGTAGACAGTTATGGTTAATTTTAGGTGTCAACTTGACTAGGCTATGACACCCAGTTGTTTGGTCAAACATTGATTTAGATGTTATTATGAATTATTTATATATCATTAGCATTTAAATCAGTTAGCCTTCCATAAAGCAGAATCTTGTTCTTGCTAGTTGCATTGAGTCAGTTCAGACCCATAGAGACCCCGTGTACAATACAATGAAACACTGCCCAGTCCTGGACCATCCTCACAATCATTAACTATATTAGATCCCATTGTTGTAGCCACTATGTCAATCCAACTAATTGAGGGACTTCCTCTTTTTCACTGAACTCTATTTTACCAAGAATGATGTCCTTCTCCAGGGACTGATTCCTTCTGATACCACATACAAGGTACACAAAACAATCCTTGCTTCTAAGAAGCATTCTGACTGTACTTCTTTCAAGACAGATTTGTTTGTTTTTTTACTTAGAGGACATTGTGCTGAGTTAAATAAGTCAATCACAGAAGGACAAATATTGTATTAGTCCACTATTGCAAAAAGTCAAGGAAAGGTTTAGATATGGAAGGAAACTTTGTTGGTTATCAGGGATGCTGGGGAGAGGGAAATTTGCTAGATAGGTAAGAAGCAAGTATTGATTTGGGTAAAGAGAAAGGCAGTATACCAAAAGCAAGTGACCAACACAATAACATTAAGGAAAAAGAAAACACAGAGAGGTGCACCAGAGGTACAGACAACAAAGATAAACACTTTTACATAAACAATATTGCATTGTCAGCAAATATATATATATATATATATATATGTTTTTTTTTTTTTTCCTATGGGTAGATACATAAGTAGACAGGCTGATGATCAAGTATGACTAGACAAATGTGAATACACCTGTGACCATATATAATAGTGGCAGACAATATTTCTACATATTTATTTGTATGTGCTATAAGAATGTCCACAAAAATAGCACTAACAGGAGGCAAAGTTTTGATAACTTCTTAGCCACAGACAACCACCCTGAGGGAGTGAGTTGTTGGACCTGTGCACTCAGGAACGTGGTCACAGGGGACATCAAGCTCAATTGGCATAACATACTACACAAAAGCATTGCTCTACATCCTACTTTGGTGAGTGACAACTGGGGTCTTAAAAGCTTGCAAGCGGTCATCTAAATGCAGCAATTGGTCTCTTCTCATCCAGAGCAAGAAGAATGAAGAAAACCAATGATACATGGAAACAATTAGTCCAAGGGACTAGTGGACCATGCAAATCTCAGCCTATATGACCATGAGACCAGAAGAACTAGATGGTACCTGACTACCACTCTCAACCCACTTGTAAAGGGATCAGTGCAGGAGATCCTGAATAGAGTGGGAGAAAAATGTGGAACAAAACTAAAAATCATAAAAAGACCAGGCTTGCTGGTCTTGCAGAGACTGGTGAAACCCCTGAGACTATGGTCCTTTGTTACCTTTCAGGCCTGGAATTGGACTCACTCCCATGGCTTCCAGCCAAACAATAAACAGACATATAAGCTGAACATTCTCACCAGGTAAGTACACTCCTTAGACCAACCAATCATGGTAGTTCAGAAGGGCGGTATTTGCACAGGAAGATAGCTCAGAGGGAGGAATGCATATGAAAAGAGGACACAAGGAAAAGGTAACTACAGGGAAGAAGTGGGAATAGAGTAGTTACATTATGGGTATTGCAATCAATATCATGAAACAAAATGTTTACAAACTGTTGTATGGAAAATGAATTTGCTCTTCAAACCTTAACCAAAACCACAATAATAATAATAATAATAATAATAAGATAGATTCATTTGTTCTTCTGGCAGTTCATGGTCTATATAATATTGTTTGCTAACACCATAATTCAAAGGCAGCAATTCTTCTCCAGTCTTCATTATTCATTGCCTACCTCTCACATCCATATGAGGTGATAGAAAATACCATGACTTGGGTAAGGTTCACCTTAGTGTTTAAAGTGACACCTTTATTCTTTAACACTTTAAGGAAGTCTTTTGCAACAGATTTCTACAGTGTAATATGTCATCTTATTTCTTGACTGCTATTTCCATGGGTGTTGATTGTGGATCCAAGTAAAATGACATCCTTGAAAACTTCAATCTTTTCTTTTTATCATGATGTTTCTTATTGGCCCAGTTGTGAGCATTTTTGTTTTCTTTATGTTTAAGTGTAATCCATACTAAAGTCTTTGATCTTCATCAGTAAGTGCTTCAAGTTCTCTTCACTTTCAGCAAGCAAGGTTGAGTCATCTGCATACAGATTATTAATGAGTCCTCCTCCAACCCTGATGCCACCATCTTCTTCATATAGTCCAGATTCTAGGATTATTTGTTCAGCATACAGATTGAGTAAGTATGGTGAAAGGATACAACCCTGATGAACACCTTTCCTGATTTTAATCCATGCAGTATCCCCTCTTCTCTTCAAACAACTGCCTCTTGATCTACATACGGGTTCCTCATGAGTACAATTAAGTGTTCTGGAATTAAGATTATTTGCAACATTATCTATACATTGTTATGATTCACATAGTCAAATGCATTTGTGTGCTCAATAAAATACAAGTATGCTGGTATTCTCCACTTTCAGCCAAGAGCTATCTGACTTAAACAGTGATATCCCTCATTCCACATCCTCTTCTGAATCTGGCTTGAATTTCTGGCAGTTCCCCATCTATGTACTGCTAGAAAAAAATTTGGATTATATTCAGCAATATTTCACTTGTGTGTGATATTAATGATATTGTTTGATAATTTCTGCATTCCATTGGATCACCTTTTTTGGAATGGGTACAAATATTGATATCTTCCAGTTGATTGGCAGGGTAGCTATCATCCAAATTTCTTGGCATAAACGGGTGAGCAGATTACTCTCCTTAAAGTGGTTGGGCCTCATCCAATTACTTTAAAGTCTTATGAAAAAAACTCAGATTGGAGGGAGGATTGTGCCTCCAGAAAATAAACAGAGATCCTACCAGAATTTTTCACTCTTTCCCAGCACCTAACCTACTGATTTGGGAAACAAGACAGCCAGAATTTCCAGCCTGTTGCCTGACCTATTGATATTGGACTTGCCAACCCCCACAATCATTGGAATCAATGTCTCAAAATAAGTGGCACAATATTTAAGTTCTTGGCTGCTAACCAAAAGATTGGTGGTTCAAACTCACCCAGCAGCTCTGTGGGAGAAAGATCTGGCAATCAACTTCTGTAAAGATAACAACCAAGACAACCTTATGGGGTAGGTTACTGTGTCACATCATGGGTCACTATGAATCAGAATTCATTCCCTGGAATCAGACAACAACAATATATAAATAAGTTTTTTACTGATTCTTTTCTCTAGATAATTATAATATATCTTCTTTTCTAATGTTAGCATTTACTGATATGAATTTCTTCTTAAATATAGCTTGAGGTGTCCCATTAATATGCTATGTTGTATTTTAATTTTCATTTCAGTTAAAAATATTTTCCAATTTCCCTTTTGATTTATTATTTGATGGATGAATTATTTAAAAGTGTGTGTTTCAGTCTTCAGATATTTAGTGATACCTTCAGAAATCTTCCTGTTATTTGCTTCAACTTCAATTCCATTGTAATCACAGGACATAGCTTATATTAATTGAATTTTAGATCTGCTCTACAAATTTCATTTTAAACTTTAGGATGTCGACCAAAATTACACTAAATCCATGTATTTGTTTTGTTGCGCCCAGATCTTGAATCCCCCAAAACCACCAAGGAGCCGATTTCACTGCAAAAGCATGTTTTGTTGTTGTTTGTTGTTTGCTGTCGAGTCTGCAAAAGCATAGGGGTTGTTTATTCAAGCTCGAGCTTGGACCCTCAACCGTCACTGATGCAGTGGTTCAGGATTGAGAGCCCTGAACTCAGGGGTAATGGGGTTTTTATAGGGGGGTACAGCAGGAAGGAGGAAGTTTCCATCAGAAAATTACAGCATTGGTTGACATTTTCCAAGTTGCTAGTTGTTCCTACTTGATTGGCTCTGTCTGGTGGGCTGAAGCCACCAACTGTTGTTTCTTAACTATTTTAGGTAAGGTATTTCTCTACCATTTACTGATTGGTTGTTGCTAAGGAGAATGCTTGGGTATTGATGAAGTGGGGGTAGTCAGGACTCTTTGTGGTTTTTCCAGTAACTGAAGCACTAAAGCGTGAAGTAAATGCTAAGGCATATTGCAAAATGGCTACATACTTAAAATGGTTACATACAGGGTGGTTATATAGAGACATGGTCTCACATTCCTCCCTTTCTCTTGGCACTAAACTCAATCATGAGTTTGCTAAGTGTTACCATATATTGGGTTATAATGTACTGTACTAACATCTGAATTGTCTTGGTGGAGTAGTTGATATTGTTGCCTGAGGACCATGAGTTGTACAGAATTTACTCTATCTCTTACAAAGTTGACTAATCTGTTTAGAATACAAGGTCCAACTGTTAGTAAAATTAGTCCTATAATGACTGGTCTTGCGAGAGCAGATAACAGAGATGTTAGCCAAGGAGAAGAATTAAACCAATTTTCATACCATCCCTGGTTTTGGGCATGCTCCCTTTTTCTAGTCCTTCTCTTACTTTAGCCATGGAGTTTTTCATGACTCCCGAGTGGTCTACATAATAACAACATTCTTCTCCTAGAGTGGCACAAACTCCTTCTTATTGTTGGAAAAGGATATCCATACCTCTTTTTAATTGTAAAGTCATTTCCGCTAATGAGGTTAAGGATTCTTGGAGTTTGGTAATGGATTCTTCTAGTCTTTCTATATCCTGATCAATTGCTGCTCTAAGTGAGTTATATTGCTGATGCTGGGTTGCAATAGAAGCAATTCCTGTTCCAGCTCCCGCCAGTCCTAGCCCTAGTAAAACAGTTAAAGTTATAGTAGAAACTGGTTTCCGTTTGACTCGGTGAGGAACAGTTTCCCATTTATCTAGGAAATCATCATACTGGGGGTATCATACACCATCATACTGGTGGTACTAGGTAGACTAATATACAAAAGTCTTTAGTTTGATTAAGAACCTGCCCATGGAGGCAAGGGGATAATCCCGAGGAACAGGTCCACCATCCATTAGGGGGTGGTATACAGTACACAATTTTATTTATAGTTGTCTCAGTGTGGTTGCAGAGGTGTTTGTGAGTTTGTGGAATCTGTCCTATGCAGGTCCCTGTCCCTGTAACATAAAGTAAGGTGAGTTGTCCAGGTTTCTTATGATTCCATCTACAGGTTTTGTGAGTTTCTGACTGGTTGAATTTTCCTATAAATGCAATACCTTCATAATAGGGGGGTTTGATATCATAGCACAGCCAGCAGGATTCTGTCAAATTAGATTGGGTTAGATTCAATAGTTGGAAAGTCTGGACCATAATTTTCCAAAGGGGTTCTTCCTGTAAATTTTGGACTGATGTGGTGCCCCTTGAAGGGGTGACGTGGGGAGACGAATTTCAGACTGATGTGTTGTCCCGATTATTGTAGGGTAAAGAGGCTAACACTGAGTTGGGCCCAATTGCAACAGGGTGTGTCCAGGATTCAATTTTTAGTCTAATATTGAAAATTACTCCATTGTCGTACCCTGTTTGGTACAATCGAAGCCCCCAGGATTGGCCTGTCACCCAGGTTTTATACTGTTTTCCCTGCTCTGCGATTCGGATTCTGATAGGATTACAGGTGAAATTCATACACAGGCCCTTTCCTATATACATGCTTCTGCCGGCTGGGAATCTCTGCATGAGTTTGGACGATCGGCAAGAACTGACAGTTAATCCATCACCGAAATGATTCCTGTCTACTGTGATGAGATCCCAAGTTGAAGAAGGTTTCCAGTAAGTGGTTGCCGTCATTTCACACCCCATGTTTTACAATGAAAGTCTGGTGCCCCCCCACACTGGTTTGCTAAAGTTCTGTCTTTTCTTCCCCCTGGGAAAATGTAAAATGGTAACTTACAGAGTTGGTGGCGGAGTTCAGGGTGCCCACAACCTATTCCCCCGATTCCTCTAGAAGCACATAACCGCTGGCATGTGGGCTTGCCTGAACATCCAGGAGTACCGTTTTTGTTGGGTTCCCAATCTAAGACGTCCCAGGATCCGGCCGCTAATTGGTATAAATCAAAGTGTAGGTCAGGCCACCAGGTATTAGGGGGATGGTTGCCTGTGACAGAGCTGACAATGTCCCCTGTGGCTGATGTAATTATCCAGGTTAACTGTTGGAGTGTGTGTGGGTTAGATGAAGGATTTACATAGTTACCAGTTATTAACAGTAATACTAGTAAGGTCCACATTGCTGAAGTTTTAGTTTGAGCAGATTGTTGGGGTCCTTGGAGACGTGCCATGGTGGGTCCTGGTCAGGGACAGGATTGGCTTTGCGGATGTGAATATGATGAATCCAGGAGGTTATTCCATCAACTTTGAGGGCGGTGGGTGTGGTCAGGATCATGATGTAGGGTCCTTTCCAGCAAGGTTGTAGAGTCTCTTGTCGATGTCTCCGCACATACACCCAATCATCTGGCTGGTACCGGTGAGTTTCGGGAGGGGGACTAGATTGGTAGAGGGCCCTTAAGTTTGGCCAGATGTCCTGTTGGGTTTGTTGCAGGGCTGGGTAGGATGTCTTTTAGTAGTTTGTTGGCTACAATGTGGGCCGTTTCTCTCTTGGTGGGGAAGGCTTCCATCCACCCTGAAAACGTATCTATAAAGACTAACAAATATTTATATCCATATTTCCCTGGTTTTACTTCCATGTAGTCCACTTCCCAGCAAGTTCCTGGTGTGTTGCCTCTTGATCTGGAGCCTAGATTTGGAGGGATTTTAGTAACATTGGTTAATTGACAGGCTTTAGAGTCAGAAACAATTATTTCAATTTTAGATTGAGCATTTTTAATTATTACGTCAGCCCGTTTTAGTAATTCCTGCATCTTTTTGGTTCCTAAATGAGTGGTCTGATGTATTTTGAATAAAATTTATTCTCCCAGTTTTTCGGGGAGGATGGCTTTGTGATCTGCTGATTTCCACCAGTTGCATACGTACTGAGTTCTGGGTAGTTGTTTAATCCATTTCAAATCTTCCTCAGTGTAGTTGGGGTTCGTTGGTAAGGCTGGGCTCCCAGGATCAGGTAGGTTGGAGGTTAATACCAGGTTGGTAGACAGTGCAATTTCTCAGGCAGTTTGGTCTGCCAAATTATTGCCTCGGGCAACTGGGGAGGTGGTCTTCTGGTGTCCCGGACAATGAATGATGGCAAGTTTCTTTGGGAGCCATAGGGAAGCTAGTAGATTTAGGATCTCGTTTTTATTTTTAATTGTGTTCCCTTCTGTGGTTAGTAGCCCCCTTTCCCGATAAATTGCCCCATGAATATGTGCCGTGGCAAAAGCATAACAACTGTCTGTATAAATATTTAGCTTTTTTTCTTTTCCCAAAGTTAGGGCTTTGGTCAACGTTATGAGTTCAGCTCATTCAGCCGATGTTCCGGCCAGTAACGGTTTAGCCCAAACTATTGCAGTTTCTGTCACCACTGCCGCCCCTGCATACCTTTGTCCATCACGCACAAAGCTGCTCCCATCTGTATACCAGGTAACCTTGGCACCTGGTAAGGGTGTGTCTCATAGGTCAGCTCGGGTTCCATGCCCTTGAGCCAGAATGTCGACACAATCATGGAGCGGAGCACCTAAATCCGGATCCAGTAACAGGGTGGCAGGGTTGAGTGCCATAGGTGACTGGAAGATAATCTTAGTTGGGTTCAGTAACAGTCCTTGGTAGTGGGTGAGCCGTGCATTGCTAAGCCATTGATCAGGAGGTTGCTTAAGAATTCCTTCTATGGCATGCAGGGTGGTGACATATAGTTCCTGTCCCAGTGTAAGTTTGCCCACATCTTTGACTAGTAAGGCTGTTGCACAGGGGCCACCCCGCCACCACTGGGTCTAATTTTTTTGAGAGATAGGCCACCAGTCTTTTCCAGGGGCCCAGGTGTTGGATTATAACTCCTTTCATTACCCCCTTATTTTCATCAATGTATAGATGGAAGGGTTTTGTTACGTCAGGTAGTCCAAGGGCAGGAGTGGACAAAAGGGCAGTCTTAAGTGAATTAAAGGATTTTTCCATGGTCTCTGTCCACTGAAATTTCTACCCCTCCTTGGTTGCTTCATAGAGAGGCTTTGCCAGTTCTGCAAAACCTGGTATCCAGAGTCCACAGTAGCTGGCTGATCCTAGGAACTCCTGCACCCCGTGTGGGGTGTTGGGTCTAGGGATTTTTAGTACAGTCTTCTTGCGGGCCCTGGTCAGCCATCTTTGTCCTTCTTTTAACATATACCCCAAATAGCTCACCTCTGGTTGGCAAAGTTGAGCCTTTTTGGCTAAGGCTCTGTAGCCCATGTCTCCTAATGTTCGGAGTAAGTCTCTGGTTCCTTGGAGACAGATCTCGTAGTCTGTTGCAGCAACTAGGAGATCATCTACATATTGTAACAGTGTGAGACTGGGGTGGTCGGATAGGAACTTACCCAGGTCATCATGCAGCGCCTTGTCGAAGATTGTAGGCGAATTTTTGAACCTCTGAGATAATCTCGTCCAGGTTTGTTGTTGTTGTTGCTGTTGTTATGTGCCGTCGAGTCAAACCCAACTCATAGCGACCCCTCCTTGGGTTTCTGAGGCAGTATCACTACGGAAGTAGGATTGCCCAACCTTCCTTCCGAGGAGTGGCTGGTGGGTTTGAACCGCCAGCCGTCTGGTTAGCAGGCAAGTGTCTTAGTCACTCCAGGTTAGTTGTCCATTAATGCCTTCCACGGGGTCTGTCCATTCAAAGGCAAACAAGTCCTGGCTCTTTGGGGCCAACGGTAAGCTAAAAAAAAGTATCTTTTAGGTCCAAGAGTGAGTACCACTGATGATCTGGGAGTAAAGAACTAAGGAGGGTGTATGGGTTAGGAACAGTAGGATGAATGTCTATGACCCGTTTATTGACTTCTCGGAGGTCCTGTACCGGTCTATAATCGTTGGAATGAGGTTTTCAAACAGGGAGTAGAGGGGTGTTCCAAGCAGACTGACAGGGTCGGAGTATTCCTAATTTTAACAGGTGCCGGATGTGGGGGGTTATGCCTTCCCAGACTTCTCATGACATAGGGTACCGACAGACTCTGACTGGGTCCGCTCCAGGTTTAATTTCCACATAAACTGGTGGTCTATGTTTTGCTAACCCTACACTTCCAGTTTCAGCCCATGCCTTAGGAAAAGTTGATAACCACTGTTTTATATCTTCAGACGGGGGAGGAGGGGGTTGCTGGTGGAGTCTATACTCATCTTCTAGGTTTACAGTCAACACTTGAATAAGTTGGTCCCTACTGTCCATAATTGTCGCCCCTCCTTTTTGAAAGTGGATTTGTGCTCCTATTTTGGTTAGTATATCTCTCCCAAGAAGTGGATAGGGGCATTCTGGAATCACCATGAATGAGTGGGATACCCAACCCATGCTGAGATCCACTGTTCTTCGGGTAGTCCATGAATATTGATTTGTTCCTGTAGCCCCCTGAACCCAGGAGGTTTTATTAGACAGTTTTCCTTGGGGTTTAAGTAAGACTGAATGTTGTGCCCCAGTGTCCACTAGGAAATCAATTGGAGTCCCCTCCACTTTAAGGGTTACCCTGGGTTCGGGGAGGGGAACTGAACCCTGTTGCCCCTAATCACTGAGTTCCCCGAATTCTAGTACTTTGGTCTGTGGTTTATGAGTTCTTTTATTTGGGCACTCTTTTGCCCAAGGTCTGTTTTCCTTGCAATAGGCACACTGATTCTTGCCCAGTTTAGGGCGTTCTCCCCTGGGGAATTCCCCCTTACCTTGGTATTTTGCGATTTTCTGCAGTTGTTGTTCTCTTTCTCAGACACTCCCAGTTGTTGAGGCAAGTAAGATTTTTGCAAGGTTCCGAGTGTTCTGGTCACTGGCTGCTGCTAGTGCCTTGGCCTGTCAGTCTTCTGGACTTTCCCTGTGATTATAAACCATCTCTGCAACTAACATTAAATCCCGAATACTTTTTTCATTTAGTCTGTCATTTTTTTGTAATTTTCTCCTAATGTCTGAGGCTGCTTGATTCACAAAAGCCATGATTAGTGCAGCCTTAGTTTCAGGCGCTTCCAGATTCATGGGGGTATATATGCTGCTATTAATCTTTCTAAGAAAGCAGCAGGACTTTCATCCCCCCCTTGCTGTACGTCACCTACCTTAGCCAAATTTGTGGGCTTCCTTGCGGCTGCCCTGAGACCTCCCATTAGAGTCTGAAGGTACACCCGGAGTCTCTCCTTACCTTCAGTCGTGTTGAAGTCCCAAGTAGGATGAGTTAAGGGGAAGGTGGCATTAATCACATCTACATTAGTAGTGGGCTGCCCATTATCCCCCAAGACAGATTTCCGGGCCTCCATCTGGATCCTCTGATGTTCCTCAGTGGTGAATAAAATCTGGAGGAGCTGTTGACAATCTTCCCAGGTAGGCTGATGAGTAAACAAAATGGTCTCTAGGAGGTCAGTTAAATCTCTGGGATCATCTGAGAACTTGGCATTCTGAGTTTTCCAATTGTATAGGTGACTAGTGGCAAAGGGCCAATAGTGAAGTTGCTGGTTGCCGGTTGCGTCTGCGGGCCCTGCAGCCCGCAACGGCAAGACTGTGGAATCTGCTGGTCCACTAAAGGGGGCTGTGTGCTGCACTCTTCCATGGGCGCCAGCCGCCAGACCTACTGCTGCTGCCATTGCCCCACCATCGTCCAGCACTTGGGGCAGCACACCCTCTGCAGCTGCAATACCTGCTGAAGGGGCTTCATAAGGGGGGTGGGGAAGGAGTTCTTCCTCCGTCCCACCCTAAAAGACTGGGTAGGTTGGTGCTGAAGGTTTAATTTCAGATTCCTTCTTCCGGGCAGTATGAGTTTGTGCTGCCAGGACAGTCTTAGGTGCCTGCTTAGGAAGAGAAAGAGGTAACACCGGCTTTAACCAGGGGGGGTGGATTTTCCACTAAATCCTGCCATATGATAATATATGATCCCTGGTCCGGGTGCCCCCAGCTGGACCGGAACACAACTTCTTTCACCTTTAAAATTATCTGAAGATTGAACGTACCCTCAGCTGGCCACCCTATGTTGAACGTAGGCCATTCTGAGTTACACAATGTTACAATTTTTCCTTTTTTAATTTCTAAACTTAAGTTGTGTGCCCTCCTTCTAACTTCCTTGAAATTGTCAGTCAGGAGAGAAAGAGGAGTCATCACAGTTTGTCCCATTTCATCCATCCACTGATTAAACAAAACTAAGGACACTAACAGAAACCAAATAGACACACACAAAGACACACAAAATATGCCTCTCGTAGATTGGAAGCAAAACTGAAAGTAGGACGATGGTCTCAGGTAAGGTATTTCTCTACCATTTACTGATTGGCTGTTGCTAAGGAGAATGCTTGAGTATCGATGAGGTGGGGGTAGTCAGGACTCTGTGGTTTTTCCAGTAACTAAAGCACTAAAGCGTGAAGTAAATGCTAAGGCATATTGCAAAATGGCTACATACTTAAAATGGTTATATACAGGGTGGTTATATAGAGACATGGTCTCACAGTTTCACCATGCATCTGTCAGTTTGTTGTACTGTGATGGCTTGCAAGTTGCTGTAAGGCTGGAGGCTATGCCACCAGAATATCAAATACCATCAGGGACACTGTGTTAGATGGGTTCTCCAGAGAAGCAAAAACAGTAAAGCTTATAGAGAGAGAGAGCGAGAAAGAGAAATTTATCTTAGGAAAATGGTTCACACACTTATAGAAGCTGGCAAGTGCAAAGTTCTTTGATCAAACATCAACCTGGAGGTTCTTCCCAACTCACACAGCTGCATGGGCTGAGGAGCTCAAGGTTGGCAGGCAGTATACTGGCTGTTGATTCCAATGAATGACAAATCCAAGATCTCCAGGCCAAATGGTGGATTGTTCACTCATGGACAGTTGTAGGCAGCACAACAGACTCCCAATCCACAGAAGAATGTCTCTTTTCCCAGATGTCCATAAATATACTGGAAGCAGGCCACACCCCTAGGGAAACTCCCTTTCAATGGATTGGCTGCTCAAAACATATACATCTGATCCCATAATTGTAACAACCTACATCAAAATTGCTTAAACCACACAGAACTGTGGTCCAGCCAAGTTGATACACAGCTCCAATTATCACAGTCCACCCCTTGTCAACTTGGCAGTTGTACACATCTTCTTAACCATATGTTGTTGTTGTTTGCTGTCGAGTCAGACCTGACTCATAGCAACACCTCCTTGGGTTTCCGAGGTGGTATCACTATAGAAATAGATTGCCCAACCTTTCTTCTGACGAGTGGCTGGTGGGTTTGAACCTCCAGCCTTCTGGTTAGCAGTCAAGTGCCTTAGGCACTATGCTACCAGAGCTCCTTGTATATAATCTCTAAATAAGGACAATTATAAAGTCATATCAGAATTGAGTTGCTGTAATTTTCCATTGACTTTAATCACAAGGCATAGTAGTACTAAGAGTCATCCTAAAGAATCTCCTGTATTCCATACATATTCTTTACCTCCAATTTCCCCTTGGTAATCAGGATCTATCACACCAGATAATATAGTAATGACCTTATTTGTCTATTGATCCAGAGGCATGAGGAAGCCAAAATGGCCAGATGGCATTCTTAATTTCCAGTTCAATGCAATCAGTACTGTGTCTCCAGGTGGGAGTGTTCCCCCAGACCCGCAGGGCATAGGGTAGCAGGGACAGGAAGCAAAAATTTTTTTAGTGGGTCACTAAGGGTAATAGTGAGTGGTACCACTCCTATTTCCACCCCTTGGCTACTGGACCCATGAATCCTGGCTATTGGAGAAACAGCATTGTATATTGGACACTGGTTTAGAGCATATACACCTCCTGGAGAGCATTGCCCCAATGCTTCAAGGTATTACCACCTAGCTGGTGCTGTAATTATGTTTTCAGTAGGCCATTCCATCATTCTATCAAGCCAGCTGCTTCTGGATGATTGGAAACATAGTAAGACCAGTGAATTTCATGAGCATAGGCCCACTGCTGCACTTCACTTGCTGTGAAGTGTGTCCCTTGATCTGAAGCAATGCTGTGTGAGATACCATGATGTCGGATCAGGAATTCTGTAAGTCTACAGATGGTAGTTTGGGCAGAAACATTGCATGCAGCAAAGGCAAATCCATATCCAGAATAAGTGTCTATTCCAGTAAGAACAAAATGCTGTTCTTACCATGATGGAAATGGTCCAATGTAATCAACCTGCTATCATGTTGCTGGCTGATCACCCCAAGGAATAGTTTCATATCAAGGACGCAGTGTTGGTCTCTGCTGCTGGCAGATTGGACACTCAGCAGTGGTGGTAGCTAAATCTGTCTTGATAAGTGGGAGTCCATGTTGCTGAGCCCATGCATAACCTCCATCCCTGCCACCATGGGCCAGTTTGTTTATGGACCCATTGAGCAATGACAGAAGTAGCTGGAGAAAAAGGATGACTGGTTTCCACTGAACCTGTCATCCTATCCACCTGATTATTAAAGTCCTCCTCTGCTGAGGACACCTTTTGGTGGGCATTCACATGAGATACAAATATCTTTACTCCTTTGGCCTACTCAGAGAGATCTATCCACATACTTCTTCTCCATACATCCTTGTCACCAATTTTCTAATCATGCTCCTTCCAAGTCCCAGACCATCCACCCAAGCCATTAGCCACAACCCATGAATCCATATATAATTGCACATCTGCCCATTTGTTATTCCATGCAAAGTGAACAGCAATATGCATGGTTCAAAGTTATGCCCTTTGGGAGGATTTCCCTTCACCACTGTCTTTAAGAAAGTCCCAGGGAGGGGCTGCAGTGCCACTGCTGTTCACTTTCGAGTGGTGCCTGTATATTGCACAGAACCATCTGTAAACCAGGCACGAGTTTTCTTTTCCTCAGTCAATTGATCATAAGGAACTCTCCATGAGGCTATAGGTGCAGACTGAGAGAGGGAAATTAATGTGACTTGAGTGGAGACCATAAACATTTGGGCCACTTCCTTATGCAAATTACCTGTGCTTTCAGGTCCTGCTCAAGCCCAATCTCTGATATACCACTTCCATTTAATGACGGAGTGCTGCTGTGCACGTCCAAATTTCTGACTCTGTGGGTCAGACAACACCCAGTTCATGATGGGCAGCTCAGGCCTCATGGCGACTTGGTGGCCCATGGTTAGGCGTTCAGTCTGTACTAAAGCCCAGTAACAAGCCAAAAGCTGTTTCTCAAAAGGAGAATAGTTATCTGCAGAGGATAGCAGGGCTTTGCTCCAAAATCCCAAGGGTCTGCATTGCTATTCACTGATTAGGAGCTGCCAAAGACTCCAAACAGCATCTCTATCTGCTACAGGCACTTCAAGGACCATTGGATCAGCCGGATCATATGGCCCAAGTGGCAGGGCAGCCTTCATGGCATCCTGTACCTGTTGCAGAGCCTTCTGTTGTTCTAAGTCCCACTCAAAACCAGCAGCTTTCTGAGCCACTTGATAAATAGGCCACAGAAACACACCCAAATGAGGGATATGTTGCCTCCAAAATCCAAAGAAGCCCACTTGATGTTGTGCCTCCTTTTTAGTTGTGGGGGAAGCCAGATACAATAACTTATCCTTCACTTTAGTAGGAATAGCTCAACATGCCCTACACCATTGGACCCTAGAAATTTCACTGAAGTGGAAGGTGCCTGAATTTTTGTTGGGTTAATTTCCCAACCTATAGCATGCAGATGTCTCACCAATTAGTCTAGAGACATTGATACTTCTTCCTAACTAGGTCCAATCAGCATAATGTCATCAATATAATGGACCAGTGCAATGTCTTGTGGAAGGGAAAGGCGATCAAGATCCCTATGGACTAAATTATGACATAGTGCTGGGGAATTGACAAACCCTTGAGGAATCACTGTGCAAGTATAGTGTTGACCTTGCTTCTGATGGTCCTTTGAAATTGGTATCGAGAAAAAGGCATTGGCCAGATCAATAGCTGCGTACCAAGTACCAGGAGATGTACTAATTTGTTCAAGCAATGAAACCACATCAGGAACAGTAGCTTCAACTGGAGTCACCACCTGATTAAATTTACAATAATCTACTGTCATTCTCCAAGATCCATCTGTTTTTGCACAGGCCAAATAGGCAAATTAAATGGGGATGTGGTGGGAATTACCACCCTTGCATCCTTCAAGTCCTTAATAGTGGCAGTAATCTCTGCAACCCCTCCAGGGATGTGGTATTGCTTTTGGTTTACTATTTTTGTAGGTAGAGGCAGTTCTAATGGCTTCCACTTGGCGTTTCCTATCATAATAGCCTTACTTCACATGTCAGGGACCCAATGTGGGAATTCTGTCAACTGCTGAGTATATCTATTCCAATTATGCATTCTGGAACTGGGGAAATCACTACAGGATGGGTTCGAGGACCCACTGGACCCACTATGAGATGCACCTTATGTAAAACTCCATCAATAACTTGACCTCCATATGTCCCCACTCTGACTGGTGGGCCACAATGATGCTTTGGGTCTCCTGGAATTAGTGTCAGTTCAGAGCCATTGTCCAGCAATCCCCAAAAAGTCTGATTATTTCCTTTTCCCCAATGAACAGTCACTCTCGTAAAAGGCCTCAGATCCCTTTGGGGAAGGCTGGGAGAAAGATTGACATTGTAAATTTTTGACAATGTAGCGGGGTCCTTCGGCAAAGAGACCTGGCTTCCCCTTCATTCAATGGGTTGTGGATCCGTAAACTGACTGAAGTCTGGGAATTGATTGAGAGACCATGACTCTGTGTTCTTTTGATTCAATCTAGGCTGCTGTTCTTGTGACCTAGAATTCTTCTGTCCATACAGATCAAGTAAATATTTAGTGGGTTTGCCACATGTTTCACTACTAGGAACACCATGCACAAGTAGCCAATGCCATAATTCCACACAGGTCGGAGTATTCTGATTACTGTTTTGACTCTGCTGTCCATTATCGTAACCAAACCCACCTTGCTTTTGTCAATTAACTGCTGCCACTTGGCCACTGCTACCATGGGGTCCAATCAGCCCCATCATAGTTATGTGTCTTAGTTCAATTAGGGAAGTTCCCACTGTAAAATCCAGCTTACATAAAATAACAATCATAGCAGTCTTCAAGGATGCTGGAGCTCCCTTCACAAATTTATTTCTCACCGTACTGGTGAAAGGTGTGTTTTCTTGACTCTTCATTTCTGGCTCTGGGAGTCTAATTTGATAAATCCATTCTAATATGCCAATTTCCTAAGCCTCTGGATACCTTCTTCTACATTACACCAAGGCAGGTCTGGTACTCCAACTTGACTTAAGGTAGGCCACCGCATAATCCATGCTTCAGTAAGCCAACCAAATAAACTATTAGATCCTTTCCTATCCTCTCAAGCTAAAACATTGAATGAAGAATCTGTACTTGGTGGGCCTAAATCAATAAACTCAGACTGATCCAATGTTACATTTTTTACACCATTATCCCACATCCTCAGTAGACACTTCCATATATATTCTCCAGGTTTCTGTCTATACATGTTAGCAAAATCAAGTAGGTCTTTTCAGGTGTAGTGTACCACCTCCTCTGTCACACTTTCTATTTCACCTTTTGGGGCTCACTTGAACTTAACTTTAGTTATAGATCTAGCAGCAACAATGGGTGGTTGGGGCAGTTCCTGGGAACATTTAGCAATGTCTTCCATGGCCTCTGCTTCAGGCGGTGACCTGCCAGGAACAGTTGGGTTAATCCCATCAAACCGAGGTGGATAGATACTGGTTTTACAGTAATCCTTTCAGATGAGAGGGATTCAACAGAATTTACAGGTTCCATATCCTGATCTTCCTGACTATCTGTCCATATGTTCCCATTCCAGGTTTCAGGATCCCCTTTTTTTTTTTTTTTTTCCAGTCAATGCCCTCACCTTAACTTCAGACACTATTCTGGGTTGGCAATTTAATTGGTGTTGTAATTCAGCCATCCTTATAATAAGACTCTGGGTTTGATTTTTGGCAGTATCAGCTCTGTTACTAGAAGAAATAAGGCTTTCTTTCAGAGCAAAGCTGGAAACATTGAGGTCTTTTATAAAATTCTTAAGCTGTGACTCAGCAGCCCTAAACTCATCTCACTCTTTCACCACTTTGTCTAGTATAAGCAGGACAATAACCAGCTTCATTATACTCTTCATGCTGACAAAATTGCAGAAAAGTATCAAATATTTGATCACCCAGAGCTTCACTTCTCAAAAGTACTTGATCTATTGGTGGTATTATTTTGCATATTAATGTTGCCACCACATGCCACAGATTAGCAAGGCCCTCTTTATTAACAGAAGAATGGTCACTAGTGCCTTAATGATTAATCAAATTGGAGAATCAACTTAGGAAGCCCATCCTTATGATTTTGTCTTTCTAGAACCAACTCTCAGTACCAAATGTGTTAGACTGGATTCTCTAGAAAAGAAAAACCAGTAAATCTTATATATATATATAGAGAGAGAGAAAGAGAAATTTATCTTAGAAACATGGCTCACACATTTATAGAAGCTGGCAAGTCCAAAGCTCTTGGATCAAATGTCAAGCTGGAGGCTTTTCCCAACTCACGCAGTTGCAGGGGCTGATGAGCTCAAGGTTGGCAGGCAGTATACTGGCTGTTGACTCCAACAAATGACAAATCCAAGATTTCCAGGCTGAATGGTGGATTGTTCTTCCATGGACAGTTGTGCAGCACAACAGAATCCTGATCCACAGAAGAATGTCTCTTTTTCCAGGATGTCCATAAATATACTGGAAGCAGGCCACACCCCTAGGGAAACTCCCTTTCAATAGATTTGTTGCTCAAAATATATACATCTGAACCCATCATTGGAACAACTCACATTATAATTGCTTAAACCACACAGAACTATGGTCCAGCCAAGTTGACATACAGCTCCAACTATCACAGTCACCCATGGTGGACAGGTTTCAGCAGAGCTTCTAGACTAAGACAGAGTTGAAAGAAGGAAGGGGCCATCCACTTCTCAAAGAATTGGCCAATGAAAACCTTGTGAATAGCAGTGAAACACTGTCTGATATATTACTGGAAAACTTTATGAATAGCCCTGAAACATTGTCCAATATACTCCCAGAAGATGAGCCCCTCAGGTTGGAAGGCATTCAAAATATGACTGGGGAAGAGCTGCCTCCTCAGAGTCAAGTTGATCTTAATGACATGGATGGAGGAAAGCTTCCAAGACCTCCAATTGCTGATGTGGCATGATTCAAAATGAGAGGAAACAGCTGCAAACATCCATTAATAATTAAAATGGAATATATAAAGTATGAATCTAGAAAAATTGGAAGTTCTCAAATATGAAATGGAATGTATAAAGATCAATATCCTAGGTATTAATGAGTTGAAATGGGCTGGTTTTTCCCATTTTGAATCAGACAGCAATATGATCTATTATGCCAGGAATGACAAATTAAAGAGGAATGGCATGGCATTCATTGTTTCAAGATCTATACTGAAGTTCAATGCTGTCAGTGATAGGATAATACCATACGCCTACAAGGACGACCAGTTAATACTACTATTATTTAAATTTACGCACCAACCACCAAAGCCAAAGGTGAGGAAATTGAAGATTTTTACCACTTCTGCAGTCTGAAATTGACCAAACATGCAATCAAGAAACACAAAATCAAGGGTCCAGGAATTGACAGAATACTCATTATGTTTCAACAAACAGATGCAGTGCTGGAGGCACTTATTCAGCTATGCGAAGAAATGTGGAAGACAGAGAGTTCTGGCAAGATGGCGGACTAGGCAGAAGGACTGCATAGACCCTCTTCAACAAAGAAAAGGGAAACCAATTGACACAGACACAGAAGATAGTCTTGGACAGCTGAGCCTTGAAGAGAAGGATACAGAAGTAGACTAAACCCCAACTAGCAGAATAATTTGCGTGAAAATACCAAAAAAGGAGACATACGGAGCTGTGGTCTGGCAGGGACCTGAACGCCCCTGATGGCACAAACGGCTTGGACATTCCCGAGTGGTGGTAGGACCTAAAAATTAACCTAAAAATCACTCTGCTAGCCAGGGACTGC
>NW_006921597.1:17381773-17383405 GCF_000298275.1 Orycteropus afer afer | reverse complement strand
GAGACAGCTCAGGGCGCAGGAGAGTATGGAGGGATGGTCACTGGGAAGAGGTAACTATGGGGAGGAAGTGGGAGGGGAGCTGTTGCATTGTAAACTGTGGTCAATGACATGAGACAAAGTATATGTGAACTGCTGTATGGAAAGTGAATTTGCTGTGTAAATCTTCAACCAAATCACAATAAATAAAATAAAATAAATGTAGAAGACAGCTAGGTGGCTAACTGACTGGAAGAGATCTATATTTGTACCCATTCCAAAGAAAGGTATGGTGGTTATGTTTGTGTGTCAACTTGGCTAGGCCTGGTTGAGTGGCTGGGCAGCTGGTTGTAGTATTCCCCATGATGAGACTGGTAATCAACTCCATGGTGGGATCTACATGAGCAGCTGAGTAGCTGCCTTTGGGTATGTGGTCTGCTTCCTGACCAGTTTTGAGAATGGTCTCTAGCCTTTGGCATGCTTGGACCCTGCATGTAGCCATGTCATTACTCAGCAGCCTGCTATGCTTTGCCAACCTTGGGACTTACAGTGGACCTAAGTTAATGGTCTGCTGTGTGGATTGGTAACATGGGAACTGTGCCTTTTTACTTGTCAACCTTGGGCCTTCTCAGCCTCCGCAGCCAGCAGCTGTCTGAGTGAAGAAATGCCTCTAGCTCTAGTGGGCCGGGAGCAGGAAGCAGAGCTGGACCCCAAGGTCAAGGAGCTTTCACCCAGCCCCTAGAGCCTGGCACTTTGAGCTTGGACTTAAAGCCTCCAAATTGTAAGAATAAACTCCTGTTTGTTAAGGCCATCTCATCTGTGGTATATTCTTGTCAGAGCAGCACTAGGGTACCAGAACAAAAGGTAATACAACAGAATGTAGAAATTATCAAATAATATCATTAATATCACACACATGTAAAATTTTGCTGAAGATAATTAAAAAATGATTGCAGCAGTATGTTGACAGGGAACTTCTAGAAATGCAAGCTAGATTCAGAAGAGGATGTGGAGCGAGTGATATGATTACTGATGTCACATGGATCTTGGTCAAAAGCAAAGAATTCTAAATGAAAAAGATGTTAACTTGTATTTTATTGGTTATGCAAAAAAGCATTCAACTGTATGGATAAAAACAAATTGTGGATACCATTGAGAAGAATTGGAATTCCAGAACATTTAAGTGTACTCGTGAGGAACCTGTACATAGACCAGAAGGCTGTCATCAGAACAGAATAAGGGGATAGTAAATACTTTAAAATCAGGAAGGGAGTACATCAGGGTTACATCCTTTCACCATACTTCTTCAACCTGTATGTTAAGCAAATAATCTGAGAAGCTGGGCTATTATGAAGAAGAACACAGCATCAATATTGGAGGAAGACTCATTAACAACCTGTGATATGCAGATGACACAACCTTGCTGAAAGTGAAGATGACTTGAAGCAACTTACTGATGAAGTTTGAAGACTACAGTCTGCAGTATGGATTACACCTCAACATAAAGAAAACAAAAATCCTCACAACTGGACCAATAAGCAGCATCATAATAAATGGAGAAAAGTTTGACGTTATCAAGGATTTCATATTGCTTGGTTCCACAGTTAACACTAATGGAAGCAGCAGTCAAGAAACCAAATTACATATTGCATTGGC
>NW_006921597.1:17377555-17381543 GCF_000298275.1 Orycteropus afer afer | reverse complement strand
GAGGTGCAGCCAGAATGCTCCTTGGAAAAGAGAATGGCCAGACTTTGTCTCACCTACTTTGGTCATGTTGTCAGAAGGGACATTTCCCTGGAGAAGGATATCATGCTTGGTAAAGTGGAGGGCCAGTGAAAAGGGGGAAGAATCTCAATGAGATGGATTGACACAATGGCTGTAACAATATGCTCAGGTATAGCAAGGATTGTGAGACTTGTGCAGGACTGGGCATTGTTTCATTCTGTTGTACATAGGGTCACCGTGAGTTGGAGCCAATTCAATGGTATGTAACAACATATATTTGTTATTTTTAATGATGGGAAAACTGGCACCAACTGTGAGTGTAGTGAGCACAAGATGACCAAAGTAAATAATTTTGCTGAGAGGTGCTGAAGAGAAAGGATGCTTGTACTAAAGAATTTGACATATATAAGCTCACAACAACTCCAACAAAGACCATAAAAAGAGTGTATGATTACATATGGGTAGGTATAAGCATACAGGTATAGGGTTAGGTACAGGTGTATGCATCTGTGAGAACAGATAGTAGTATCTAAATATGTGTAAAAATACAGTGTTTCAGGCACATATATTCTTTACAGACACAACTTCACATACTCCTCTGGCATAATCAAACACCTTGCAAGATTGGTTTTCTAGGTTTGAAAGCTTAGGACCATAATCTCATGGGACAATTCAGTTAGTTGGCATAACAATTTTCACAAAGTTCATTTTCTGTATCCTAATGAATTGAGTAGCATCTCAGGACCTAAAGGCTTGTAAGTGACCATCTAAGATACTACATGTCAGGGGCAAAAGAGTAGCAAAGTAACCAAAATCTCAGAGAAGAAACAAATTTACAAGGCTGATAGCCTATGTGAGCCATGACTTTATCTACCCTAAAACCAGAAGAACTAGATGGTTCTTGGCTATCACTGCTGACTGTTCTGACCACGGTCACAATAGATGCTCCTGGATATAATGGGAGAAAAAGGTAGAACAAAACTCAAATTCTAAAAATGTCAAACTAACTGGACCAGTTAAGACCAGAAGACTCCCTGAGATTTACACCCTGAGATACTCTTTAAACCTTGGGTTGAAATTATCTTCTGAGATCACCTAATAGCAGAGTGACACACAAAATAAAGGATAATACCCATAATAATGGTGTTCTGTTAAAAAACTATCTGTATGAGACCAAAGATCAACATTTACTCTAAAGCAAAGATGAGAAGATAGGGTCAGGGAAGCTAGAGTACAGGAAATGAAACAATCAGAACACAGTTAAACAGAATGTTGACACATTGTGAAAAGTGTAAATAATGTCACTGAACAATTTGTGTGGAAACCGTCAAATGGAAACCTAACTTGCTGTGTAAACTTTCACTAAAAACACAATGAAATGTTATTTAAAAAAATTTCACTGAATCTATAACTTAATTTGTAAATAAATAAATAAATGTTAATCAATTAATTGTTTGTAAATAAATTTGGGGGCATTGACATCATTATTGTATTTTGGTTCTTTTTTTTTTTTCTCCCCTCCACTTCCTCCCCATAGTTACTTCTTCCCTGTGCCCTTCCCTCTCATGCACTCCTGCCCCGTAAACTGTCTCCCTGTGCATTCACAGCCCTTCCATTCTCCCATGATTGTTCTCTCCAAGGAGTGTATCTACCTAACGTTAATGTTCAGCACATATGCCTGCCTTTTGTTTGCCTGGAAGCCACAGGAGTGGGTTCAATTCCAGACCCGAAGGGCAGCTAGAGGCCATAGTCTAAGTGATTCCAGCAGGCCCTATCAGACCAGCAAACCTGGTCCTTTTATTTATTTATTTTTTTAATTACTTTGAGTTTTGTTCCACATTGTTCTCCCACTCTATCCAGGATCTCCTACATAGATCACCCTCCAAGTGATTGACAGTAGTAGCCGGGCACCATCTAGTTCTTTTGGTCTCATAGTCATATAGGCTGAGGGTTACATGGTGTGCTAGTCACTTGTACTAATTGTTTCCATGCATTTTTGGTTTTCTTCATTCTTCTTTGCTTTGGATGAGGAGAGACCCATTGTTGCATCTAGATGGCTGCTTGCAACAATGTTTTGTGTAGTATGTTATGCCAATTGAGCTTGATGCCCTTTGCAACTATGGTCCTGAGCCCACAGGTCCAACTACTTGCTCCCTCTGGGTAAGTGACTGTGGCCAAGAAGTGACTACAACCTTGTTCCTTGTCAGCTTTACTATATACCTGGAATCCTTACAGAACATACCAATACACTTGTAGAAACATTGTCTGCCAACCATATACATGGTCATGGACACACTTCCCCCTCCATAGACATACCTAATAGTTCAGCCTGTCTACCCATCTATCTATCCCTATATTCATGTTTGCCTTCACTGACAATGTGGTACTGTAAATGCAAAAGGGTTGATCTTTGTTGTCTGTACCTCCAATGCACCTCTCTATGTCTTCCTCTTCCTAAATGGCACCGTGTTGATCACTCACATTTGGTACATTGGCCTTCTCTTCACTGAAATCAATAACTTGTCTCTACCTATCTAACAGTGTTCTCTCCCCTCCACTTCCACCCCTAGTAACCAACAAAGAAAATTTCCTTCCATCTACAAACCTTTGCTTGACTTTTTACAATAATGGACTAATACAATATTTGTACTGCTGTGATTGACTTATTTCACTCAGCATAAAGTCCTCCAAGTTCATCCAGGTTATGCAGTGTTTTGCTGATTCTACATTATTCTTTAGGGTTGCATAGTATTCCATTGTGTGTATGTACCAGAGTTTTGTTATCCATTCTTCTGTTGATGGCCACCTAGGTTGTTTCCATCTTTCTGGTATTGTAAATAGTGCTGTGATGAACATGGGTGTGTATATATTTGTTCCTGTCTCACTTCTTTAGGATATATACCTAGTAATGGATTGGCTGGGTCAAATGGTATTTCTAATTCCAACTTTTTAAGAACTCACCATACTGCTTTCCACACTGGTTGTATCATTTTACAGTCCCACCAGCAGTGTATGAGAGTCCTAATCTCTCCACATCCTCACCAGCATTTGTTATTTTCTGTCTTGTTGAACTTTGGTACTAGTGCTGGAGTGAGATGGTATCTCGTTGTTTTGATTTGCATCTCTCTAATGGCTAAAGGGAGCTCTGGTAGCATAGTGCCTAAGGCACTTGACTGCTAACCAGAAGGCTGGCAGTTCAAATCCACCAGCCACTCCTCAGAAGAAAGGTTGGGCAATCTACTTCCGTAGTGATACTGCCTTGGCAACCCAAGGAGGGGTTGCTATGAGTCAGAGCCGACTCGATGGCACATAACAACAATGGCTAAAGATTGTGAGCATTTCTTCACATGTTCGTTGGCTGCCTGAATATCCTCTTTAATGAAGTGTCTATCCATGTCTTCTGCCAATTTTTAATTGGATTATTTGTCTTTTTGTTGTTGAGGTGTTGAGGTTTTCTATAAATTCTAGACATAAGTCCCTTGTCAGATACGTCATTGCTGAATATTTGTTCCCAATCTGTAGGTTCTCTTTTGACTCTTTTGGAGAAGTCTTTGGAAGCACATAAAAATTTAATTTTTAGAAGGTCCCATTCATCTAATTTCTCTTCTGCTGTTTGTGCATTTTGGGTTATGCTTGATAGTTTATTTATGTCATATATTATGGCCCCTAAATTTGCCCCTAGTTTTTCCTTGTGGAACTTTATAGTTTTAGGTTTCACACTGAAGTCTTTGATCCATCTGGAGTTAGTTTTTGTGTATGGTGTGAGGTACAGATCTTGTTTCATTTTTCTGCAAATAGATATCCAGTTTTTCCAGCACCATTTATTAAACAGACAATCCCGTCCCCATTGATGGATTTCAGCCTTTTGTCAAAGATCAGCTGACTATAGGTCAATGGATCTATTTTTGGGTTCTCAATTCTATTCCATTAATCATTGTGTCTGTTACTGTACCAATACCAGACAGTTTTG
>NW_006921597.1:17375960-17377120 GCF_000298275.1 Orycteropus afer afer | reverse complement strand
GGTATTGATTTCCTTATTTCTTTTTCAGCAATCTCTTTGCTGGTGTAGAGAAATCCAACTGACTTTTGGATGTTGATCTTATAATAATTTGGTTGTTATCCATGGAAATATTATATATCTTGATTTATTTAGACTACCTTTTATATCTTGTTAGAAAGTTTTCTAATTCTCTTCTTAAATGTTTTGCATACCTTTTATTAGGAGTATTTCTAGTCACCTTTTTTTTTTTTTTACCTGTATTCAGCAAGCTACCAGCTCCCAGACCTTGCTGCTCGATTCCTGAATATTGGTTGCTCTTGAGTTCCCTATTGTGGTTCTCCCACTTGTTTAGCCACTTACCTGCCTATTATTTTATTCTCCTGACACCGTGCTCTTCCCAGGTACCTGACCTTATCTATTTTTCAAGTCCTTGTCTCAAGCTCAGGGCAGGTGTTTAGCCTCCTGTCTTATAATCTCAGTTAAGCCTTGCCCCATTACCACATAATCTCTAGTAAGTTAATCTTCTCTACCACTTAATCTTTTCTACTAACTTATTTACTAAGATGGCAAGGAAGAAGGGATGAGTTAGAAATTCTCTGTATTGCTCATAAAGCAACTTAGATGAGATGCTAGTTCAAAGGGATTTTGGAGCAGTGTGTTTTAGGGATTAGCTGCAATAAGTAACTATGTAAGTATATGTGTGTTTAGGAGAAGTTGCTATCGATAAAGTTTGCTACTTGGGACTTTTTCTTCTTGATGCCTGTTATAGATTGAATTGTGCCCCCTCAAAAAATATATGAAACTATAAATGTGACCTCTTATGGAAACAGTCTTTGAAAATGTTATCAGTTAACATGAGGTCATACTGAAGTAGAGTGGGCCCTACTAAATTTTGAATAGTCCTCTTCTTACAGGTTGTTGTTGTTGTCGTTAAGTGCCGTCAAGTCGTTTCCGACTCGTAGCGACCCCATGAACAGCAGAACAAAACACTGCCCGATCCCGCGCCAGCCCCACAATCTCTGCTATACTTGAGCCCTTCATCACAGCCACCGTGTCAATCCATCTCGTTGAAGGCCTCCCTCTCTTTTGTCGACCCTCCACCCTACCAAGCATGACATCCTTCTCCAGGGAATGGTCCCTTCTTACAACATGACCAAAATAGGTGAGACAAAGTCTGGCCA
>NW_006921597.1:17363854-17373220 GCF_000298275.1 Orycteropus afer afer | reverse complement strand
CATATGAGTAAGGCTGGGTTTACTCAGATGTTGCAGCTCTTTCCCAGTCCTATTTTGAGAGCCTTTTAACCTAAATGGACTATTCCTACAGGTGCGTGGTAATGTACCAAACAGTGTTTCTTTGCTATTCATAAAGTTTTCCCTGGACAATTCTTTCAGAAGTGGATGGCCTCTTCCTTCTTCCTAGTCTGTCTCGTCTACAAGCTGGGCTGTTACCTGTGCACCAGGTGCACTCGCTGGGTTTTAAACACCAGAGGCTCAGCCTCAAAACTCACATCTGCATGTCACCACACTAGGACAAACTGACAGACAAGTTTGTCTTGCTGTTGGAGACCTCTTGTATCACCCCCAACTGGGTCCCTGTGGCTGACTGTACCTCTTTCTGGCTTCCTGGCTTTAACCCCTTTCTCCTGCTCTTCTGCCCTGCTGTTTTTTGTGTCCCTGAGTTGTCTCTGGGGCTGACTGCTCCTCTGTCCGGGTTCCTGGCTTTTTATCCCCTTCCTCCTGCTCTTCCAGCCTGCCACTCTGGGCGGGCCTGAGTCACCTCTCCTCACCTAATCCCTTCGGCTTATTACAGGAGAGAAGATATATAGAGACACAAAGGGAAAACAGCCACATAGTGACGGAGCTATGCTGCAGCTGAAAGACAAGGGACTCCTGGCTTTGAAACTTTGGAGAGAGCATGGGTCCTGCTGACACCTTGAATTCAGACTACTAGTGGTCATCTTGATTTTTGCCTATTTTAAAAAATTGAGGAGAAATTCAAATAACATAAACTTAATCAATTCAGTGGCATTTAGTTCATTCACAATGTTGTGAAATTATCATCTCTATATAATTCCAAAACCTTCCATCACCATAAAAGGTAACCCTGTACTCATTAAACTATCACTCCACATTTCTTCCTCCTTGAACCCCTGATTTTTCTATATATAGATTTACCTATTCTGGATATCTCATACAAATGCAATCACACAACATTCTTTTTATGTCTGCCTTTTTTAGTTAGCATAATATTTTCTAGGTTCACACATGTTGTGGTATGGATCATTAGTAGGTCATTCTTTTTTTTTCCCCCAACCTTTTTATTATCTTGATTTGAGTGAAAATTTGCAGAGTGTGCAAAGTAATTTTCCATTGAAGATTGCAATCCCTGTAAAGTAACAGCTTTCTGCCCACTTCCTCCCTGTGTATACCATTTCCATTTGTCCTTCTTTCCTATCCTTTCTTGTCTTCTGAGCTTTATGCTTGGGCAAATGCTGCATGCATGTTGTTCTAAGGAATGTATACTTCCCTGGTGTTACTGTTCACCTTACAGTCCTAGCTATCATTTGGCTGAAAGTGAGCCATGGGGATGAGTTCAGTTTCAGGTCTGAAGGCCATAGTCTTAGGGGTTCCACCAGTTTCTACTACACCAGTAATCCTGGGGTTTTGTTTTGTTTTTTTCAGTCTAGTTCTACACTTTTCTCCCACTCTGTCCAGGACTTCTTATTGTGATCCCTTGCAGAGAGGTTGGCAGTGGTATCGAGGGACCATCTTGTTCTTCTGGCCTCAAAGTTTTGGAGGCTGGAATCCACATGTTTCATTAGTCCTTTGTGATTGTTTTTTACTTTCTTCAGTCTTCTTTGCTCTGGATAGGGAGAAACCAACAGATGCATCTTAGACGGCCACTTGCAAGCTTTTAAGACCTTATTTGCTGCTCACCAAAGTAGGACGCAGAACATTGTTTTTATGGACTATACTATGCTTACTGACCCTGATGTCCCATGAAACTATGTTCCTGAGCCCCCAGGATCAGTGGCTCATTCCCTCAAGGTCTTTGGTTATGACTAAGGTTTCATAACTTTGCCCCTGGATGCTTTACTATATTCAAGGATATATTTTCAGCACATATAAATATATGTGTAGAAATATCTTCTGTGAAACCCATTTGTATTTTCATTTGTCGTGATGCTGCTTATTGGTCCAGTTGTGAAGATTTTTGTTTTCTTTATGTTGAGGTGTAATCCATACTGCAGACTGTGGTCTTTAATTTTCATCAATAAGTGCTTCAAGTCATCTTCACTTTCAGCAAGCAAAGTTGTGTCGTCTGCATATCACAGGTTGTTATGAGTCTTCTTCTAATCCTGCTGTGTTTCACTTCATAAAGTCCAGCTTCTCAGAGTATTTTGCTGAGCATACAGATTGACTAAGTATAGTGAAAGGATACAACCCTGACACACTTCCTTCCTGATTTTAAACCATGCAATATTACTTTTTAGTTCTGGCTATTTGACAAAGTGCTTAATATGCCATTCCTTTAATTGCAGTCCATGCAAAATCATTTGGCACTTAGAAAAATCTATTCACAACTGCCAGCTACCAGGGCCCAAATTTCTGATAGTGTCACTGATGAGATAATAGCCCAGAAAAAAATTTTAGATTGGTTAGTCAAAGTAACCTTAGACAATAAAATATCTTTAGATTTTCTCCTGGGTTAATAAGGAGGCATCTGTACCATGAATACCTCCTGAAGTTCTTAGATAAACATTTCTGGGGAAGTTGAACAAGATCTCACAAAGATCCACTAGAAAGCTACCTGGTTACATTCAATACCCCTCTTTCTCTGATATCTTTAGCTAGTTGCCAAATGATGTTGGATCATGGATTAAATGTATACTGCTCACTGGATTAGCAATTCTTATTTTTTTTTATCTAATTATTGCAGGTAAAATCAAATGTTGTATGAGATGTACATTAAATGCTTTCACCTCTATGACAAATGTGACTATGAAAAGAATTTCGTATATTGATGAAACTACCTGAAAAAATGGAGGAGAATTCATAGGCTAGGGGGACCTGCTTTAACTATGTCAAGTTGTTCCCTTGAATTTGGCCAGTTCAAAGCCCCAATAAAAGGAAAACTATAATATCCTGTCTATACTGAAGACAAATTACTCTTTTGTGAGTGTCTAAGGCCATAAAATTGGCTAGCATCTAGCCCTGAAGATGAGACCTGAAGTTAATGCAAGATGAAGAAGATAAATAATCTTCAAGAAAGATGAAAGACTTTTCATTGAAATTCTTGATAAGAATGGGGGAATAAGATAAAACACCTTAAAATTTAAATCTTTGGGGGCATTTGACTTGACTAAAGGAACGCTGCCTCTGGGCCTGAACTCAAAACTTATTTGGAAAAACCTGCTCTACTTTAAGAGGTTAACCTTTAAACAGACTTAATCTGATATCTAAGGAAATGTTTTCTTTGTAACCAAAGTAAGCAAGTCCCTCCTGAGAACCACATTGTAAAAGAAAAGAATGTCCTGTGGTTGTTTTATAACCATCTTTATGTTTACCAAGCAGTAACTAATCAAGAAAACACACATATCACCAAGTAGTAACTAATCAACAAAGATTCTTTAGACCAGTCATTTAAATCCACATATACTGTGTTCCCCAATCATGTAAAGCCCTTGATTTTGTTAACTCACCTTAATGAATTACTTAAGGGGGAGGTCAGCACAAAATGATCAAGGCAAAGTAAGTCATTGGCAGGAATGCAAGAGTTAAGGCAACAAAGGTAAATACTATCACATGCACAATCTGACAATAACAGTAATAAGAATAATGTATTGGTGAATACATAGAGAGACAAGCAAATTGAACAGGATTGGGAAGATGAAAGTGTGAGAAAACCACAGACAGAATCAAGGAAATCCCAGACTAAATTCTAGAAGAATTCAAAAAACAAATACAATAACAAACTGGTAAAATAAATGAAATGATATAAAAACAGATCTAGAAATGCAGAAGATTAATACTAAAATTTCTGAAAATGGAAACACATTGGAAAGACAAAGGACTATAATTGAATCAAAGGAAGATAGAATTAGTGAGAGTGGAGACAAATCACATAATACTAAATTATTGGAGGAACATTCAGAAAAAAAAAAAAAAGATAAAAGTCTGAGAATTATGTGAGAACTATCAAGAGGAATAATGTATATGTGACCAGAATTCCAGACAAGTAGAGACAAAAGAAGGAGGAGGAGGGAGAGGGAAGGGGTAGAGAAGGAGAAAAGGAGGAGAGGAAGAAGAAGGAGAAGAAAAAGAGGAACTGAGGAAATTGTTGAAGACTTGTTGAAAAAATTCCCTAATATCATGAAAAAAAGGAGAAGGGAGGCATTCAAGGAGCTTAATAAACCCCAAAAGGACAGATGCCAAAAGAAAAATCACCAAGGCATATATCATAATCAAGCTTTCCAAACTAAAGCAAAGAAAGAATCCTGAAAGCAGCTCAGAAGACATGAAAAGTTACCCACAAAGAAAAGCCACTAAGACTAAGCTCTGATTTCTTGGCAGAAATTACACAGGCAAGAAGACAAAGGGTTGACATATATAAAACTCTAAAAGAAAAAATTGCCAACTAAGAATTATATACCCAGCAAAGTTGCCCCTAAAATATAATTGTGAAATTAAGACATTCCCAGATAAGCAAAAATTACAAGAATTTGTAAAAACTAGACCAATCTTAAAAAAAGAAAAATGCTAAAGGGACCCTTTCAGACAGAGAACCAGCAACAGCAGACAACAACTAGAGATTAAGACACACATCATCATCACCTGGAAAGCAACCTAGATACAGAATTATCAAAAATAAAATAAACTCTACCCACTGACCCACTGACATCAAGTCAATTCTGACTCATAGCAACCCACACTGGGTTTCCAAGGTGGTAAATCTTTACAGAAGTAGATTGCCTCATCTTCCTTCCATGCAGTGGCTGGTAGGTTTGAACACTGGCTTTCCTGTCAAATGCCCTAGGCACTACACTACCAGAGCTCCTTAAAATAGACTTGCAAGACTGAAAATACAGAAATAGAGATGTCAATTTGTAAACAATAATAACTAGAAAACCAAAAAGAGGGAATGTGGTAGTTAAGATTGTGTGTCAACTTGGTTGGGCCATGGTTTTGAGTGGCTGGACAACTTGACATAGTTTTTCCCCATAATTGGATTCCATATCCATGGTGGAATCTGCTATAGTACCTAAGTAGTTGCCTTCAGACTGTGGTCTGGTTCCAGTATATAAGGAAAGCTTTGAGAAAGGGCTCTAGCTTTTTGAATATTTTTATCCTGCATTTGGCTGAATCTTGACTTCCAGTTCCTGGACTTGAACCAGTGGTCTGCTGTGTTGGCTGCTGATCTTGGGACTGTGCCATTTTACCTGCTGACCTTGAGTTCATCAGCTTCAGCAGCCAGAAGCTGCCTGAGTTAGAAAAAGCCTCCAGCTCCGGTAGACCTGGAATAAGAGATAGAGCTGAATCACAAGGTCTAGGCCCTTCACCCAGCCCCTAGACCCAATACTCTGTATTTGGACTTCTAGCCTCCTAAACTGTAGGAAAATAAGTTCCTCTTTGTTAAAGTCATCCACTTGTGTTATTTCTGTCATAGCAGCACTAGAGAACCAAGACAGGGAATAAATTATGTAATTATAGAGTTTACAAATGGAGAGAAAGTCAAGATATATCGAGATAGAATGGACTGTTTTATAGTAGACAACACAAACCTCAGCCTACATGACCCTGAGAACAACTAGATGGTGCCCAGCTACTACTATCAACCACTCAGAAAGGGATCATAATAGGAAATGTGAGATAAAGTGGGAGAAAAATGTGGAACAAATCTCAAAATCATAAAACAACATGAAAGACCACACATAACTGGTCTGTTAGAGATTGTTGGAGATTGTCCTCAAAGTTTCTCATATACTGGAAGCAGACCACGTCCCTAAAGCAGCTACTCAACTGCTCATGGCAGATTCAGTCTTACCATGGGGAATGACTACCTCCAGCTGCTCAGCCACTCAACCAGGCCCAGTAAAGTTGACAGCAACCTTAACTACCATACTATACAACAGTTCATATACATTTTGTTTCATGACATTGATTGCAATGTCCATAATTTAACAAACAATTCTTCCCTCTGGTTATCCTTTCTCTGTGTCCTTCATTCCTATGCATTCCTACCCTCTGAGCTATCTCCCTGTGCAAAAACTGCCCTTCTTGCCTCCCATGATTGATTATTCTAACTAGTGTATGCACCTGATGTAAATGATCACCTGATATGCCTGTCTATTGTTTGAACCATGTAAGTCAGAGCTCAGTCTTATTGATTGCCCTTTGTAGGAAACTTTTCATTTTTCCTTTTCTTATTTCAGAATTATTTTCTTTGCTTTAGCTTTGGTGAGTTTGATTATGATACGTCTCAGGAATATTCTTTTAAGGTTTCTACTGTTTGGGTTTCATTGAACTTCTTGAACAGATAGCTTCTCATCTTTCATCATATTAAGGAAGTTCTCTTCCAACAAGGCCACTTCTTGGAAGGATGTTTGGGCAATCTACTTCTGTAGTGATACTGCCTCAGCAACCCAAGAAGGGGTTGCTATGAGTCAGGGCCAACTCGACAGCACATAACAACAACAACAACCTTCCAACAAATCTTTGACAATTTTCTCTATGGTTCTATTTGTCTCTTCTTGTTCTGGAATTCCAGTCACTCATATGTTATCTCTCTTGATGATGTCCCACATGAATTATAGGCTTTCTTAATTTTGTTTTGATCTTTTTTCTTGTTGATCACTTAAGAAAGTAGTATTGAGGGTAAGATGGCGGAATAGGCAGAAAGACTACACAGACACTCTTCAACAAAGAAAAGGGGAACCAATTAACACAGATACAGAAGATAATCCTGGGCCCCTGAACCTTGAAGGGAAGGATATAGAAGTGGACTAAACTCCAACTAGCAGAAGAATTTACATGAAAATACCAAAAAAGGAGACATACAGAGCTGTGGTCTGGCAGTGATCCTGAAGGTACAGACAGCTTGGATATTGCTGAGTGGTGGTAGGACCTAAGAATTAACCTAAAAATCAGCCCTGCTAGCCAGGGACTGCACAGAGGACTGCTCTCATGGCAAAGCAGCAGCAAAGAGGAAGGCAGGCTGAGCTGTGGACTTTTGCCTGTCCAGAGGATGCCGCCATTTTGAATGTTTACAAGCTGCTTGACCATTTTGGATATTTAAAGTGACAGCATTCTCCCACATTCCAGGGACTTAAAAAAAATCTCTGCTTGCTGGGAAACTCAAAGACATCCCAGACTCCTGGACTACTGAAAAGGTGCGACATTCCCCTTGTTACTCTTATATCTCAAACCCTCTTGGTGAACAGAGGAGGGGAGGCCATCCCTCACTCCCACCCACCTTCTAGGCTGACAGAAATTCTATCCCAGTCCATGTGCACTGAGGAAGCCTGAGTGTCCTGCCCACTCTGTCCTGATTTTTCTTTTTTTTCATTTTGTTTTTGTCTGTTTTAAAACCACTACTGTTATTATTACTTTTGTCCTTATTATTATCATTCTTTATTCTTCCCTTCCAAGGTCCTAGTTATCAGCTTTTTTTCTTTACCCTGTTCCTGGTTCCATTTTTTTTTTTTCTTCTTTTTTTCCTTTCTTGTGGGCAACCCTGTTCCTTGTTTTTCTTTTTGCATTTTTTCCATTTTTTCTTCATTATTCTCCTTTTCTACATTTTTCCTCTTATTATCCTCTCCCCAGATATTGTGATGTTTTTTATTTTGGTTATTTTTGGTTTTTTTTACCTTTTTCTCTTTTTTGGTTACTGTTCCTGTGTGATTACATGGTGTGCTTTATGTCCATTTACTTTTACTATTTTGATGGTTATTCAATTGTTATTTTGTCGAACTGGGTGGGAGACAGCAGTAGTCCCCATACAACACAACTACACCCACACCACCTGCAGCTTCACTTACTGAGAGTCACCACCTCCTTTTCCACCAATGAGCCTATGATAAACAACCAGCAAAAGAGCCTGATTCACCATAGCAACTCTTCACAAACAGTTAACAGAGATCTAAATACAACAATGTCACAATGTCTCAGAGACAATGGACCATCACAGTCCACACAAAGAAGCAAGATAAAGTAGTATAAACAAGTGAGCAGGATACAGACCCAGAACACATCCGTGAGGATGAAAGAGCATTGGAACTCCCTGATAAGGAATTCAAAAGAATTATATTTAGGTATCTTCAAAGGATTGAGGGACATATCAAGAAAAACACAAACAAATCCCTAGAAAAATTTTGGAAGAAATTAAAAGAACAAAATGACAAAATAAATGAAAAATTAGAAGTGATTAAAAATCTGTAGATAGAGGAGTTTCAGCAAGATGGCAGACTAGGCAGAAGGACTGCACAGACCCTCTTCAACAAAGAAAAGGGAAACCAATTAACATAGACACAGAGATAATCTTGGACCCATGAGCCTTGAAGGGAAGTATACGGAAGTGGACTTAACCCCAACTAGCAGAAGAATTTGTGTGAAAATACCAAAAAAGGAGACATACAGAGCTGCAGTCTGGCAGTGACCTGAGCCACCCTGACAGTACAGGTGTCTTGGAGATTCCCGAGTGGTGCCAGGGACTGCACGGAGGACTGTGCACGGTGGCTGGGTAACAAACGGAGAAGGTGAAGAGAAAGGTGGGCTGAGCTGTGGACTTTGGCCAGTCTGGAGGATGCTGCCATTTTGAACGTTTAAAAAGTGGTTTGACTATTTTAGATATTTAAAGAGACAGTGCTCTCGCAGATTTCTGGGGCTTAAGAACACGTTCTGCTTTCCAGCAACCCCAAGGACACTCGGGGCCTGCAAGACTGAAAAAGGTACGACATTCTTCTTGTTACTACACCTTATACCTGCTTGGTGAATGGAGGTGGGGCCATCCCCACTCCCACCTACCTTCTGGGCCCACAGGAACTCCATCACAGCCTGTGGGCTCAGACGGAGCCTGGGTGCCCTACTCAGTCATCCACTGATTTTTTCTTTTTCACTTTCTTTTTTCCAGTGATTAGTTTGCTTGTATTTGTCTGTTTCAAACCAATAATATTATTAATACTTTTGTGCTTTTTATTATTATTTTTAGTGTTCCCCTACCAGGCCCTAGTTTTAAGCATTTTTTATTTTCCCTGTGCCTGGTTGAAATTCTGCCCCCCCCCCCAATTTAAGGCAATGGGATGGTATATATAAAACACTGAAAGAGAAATATTTTCAACCAAGAATTATATACCCAGCAAAATTGTCCCTCAAATATGATGGTGACATTAGGACATTTCCAGATAAGCAGAAACTAAGGGAATTTGTTAAAACCAGACCAACCTTACAAGAGATGTTAAACGGAGTCTTTTGAACAGAGAACCAAAAATAGCAAATAACAAATGATCATTAATACACAAGATAACATAACCCAGAAACCACAGCTATGGACATATCCAAAGTAAAATGAGCTTACAAGATTGTAAACAAGGAACAAGAGAC
>NW_006921597.1:17340663-17347847 GCF_000298275.1 Orycteropus afer afer | reverse complement strand
AAAAAATAATAAAATAAAATAAATAACAAAAAGACAAACAATCCAATTAAAAAATGGGCAGAAGACATGAATAGTCACTTCACCAACGAGGATATTCTGGCAGCCAACAAACATATGAAGAAATGCTCACAATCATTAGCCATTAGAGGGATGCAAATCAAAACAACAATGAGATACCATCTTGTCCCAGCACTAACAGCAAAGTTCAACAAGACAGAAATAACAAATGCTGGCAAGGATGTGGAGAAATTGGAACTCTCATACACTGCTTGTTGACTGTAAAATGGTACAACCACTGTAGAAAGCAGTATGGCGATTCCTTAAAAAGTTGGAAAAAGAAATACCATTTGATCCAGCTATTCCATTACTAGATATATAACCTAAAGAAGTGAGAGCGATGACAAGAACAGACATATGCACACCCATGTTCATCGCAGCACTATTTACAATAGCAAAAAGTTGGAAACAATCTAGGTGTCCATCAACTGAGGAATAGATAATCAAACTGTGGTACATACACACAATGGAATACTATGCAACCTTAAAGAATAATGTAGAATCTGCAAATCACCACATAACATGGATGAACTTGGAGAACATTATGCTGAGTGAAATAAGTCAATCACAGAAGGACAAACATTGTATTAGTACATTATTGTAAAAGTCAAGGAAACGCTTCTCCATGGAAGGACATTTTCTTTGTTGGTTACCAGGGGTGGGAGGGTAGGGTAGGGAGCACTGTTAGATAGGTAGACATAAGTATTGATGTGGGTAAAGAGAAGGGCAATGTACCAAATGTGAGTGATATACATGGTGACATTGAGGAAGAGGAAGACTTAAAGAGGTGTATGGGAGGTGCAGACAACAAAGATGAACCCTTTTGCACATACAGTACTGTGTTGTCAATGAAGGCAAACATGGGTATACAGGTGGGTAGATGGGTGGACAGGCTGAACTATTAGATATTTGTGTGTTCTATAAGAACTCCCAGGGGTATAGTAGAGCTGACAAGGAACAAGGTTGTAGTCACTTCTTGGTCACAGCCAGTTACCCAGAGGGACGAAGTAGTTGAACCTGTGGGCTCAGGACCATAGTCACAGGGGACTTAAAGCTCAATTGGCATAACATACTACATAAAACATTGTTCCATCTCTTACTTTGGTGAGTAGTGACTGGGATCTTAAATGCTTGTAAACAGCCATCTAAATGCAACAATGGGTCTCTTCTCGTCCAGAGCAAAGATGAATGAAGAAAACCAAAGATTCATGGAAACAATTAGTCCTCACGACTGGCACACCATGAGATCCTCAGCCTCTATGACTATGAGAGCAGAAGAACTAGATGGTGCCTGGCTACCACATTTCTTAAGTTGTGTTTTTCTTAATTCAGTGTTTTCTTGGTTTCTGCGAATTTTTGCATGTTTTTCAGAGTTCCAACAAAATTAATTTAACAGCTTCTGCCTGATCTTTCGATGTTTCTGTGGTGGAGTAGGCCCTTGGACATGCTTATTCCACCATTTTCGCTGACATCATTCCTCTCCTAGCTTTTCAGTTATACTTCTTTGTATAATTTTCATAGTTACTCTGGAAACTTAAGTACGTATCCTCAGTTCATCACAATCTACATTGGAACAATATTACCACTTAAAAATTTAACATTATCACACCAATATAATTCCATTTACCTTTTTCCCCTTGTGCTTCTATTTTTTTAATTTTATTTCTTATTAACTTCATAAATCATTATTCTAATAGTTGCTTTAAACATTCAATAGTGTTTAAATTTTAAAAATTATTATATATACAGGCATCCCTCAGTATCCATGGAGATTGGTTCCAGGACCCCCATGGATTTCTAAATCTGTGGATGCCTAAGTCCCTTATATAAAATGGCATAGTATTTGCATAACCTACACACATTCTCCTGTATAATTTAAATCATTTCTAAATTACTTATAATAACTAATACAATGCAAATGCTATGGGCAAAGCATTTCCTCTTACCATTTGAAGGATTGCTTTGACCACTTACTTTCTTTTTTTCCCTGAATATATTTGATCTGTGGTTAGTTGAATCCATGGATGCAGAACTCACAGTTATAGAGGACTGACTGCATATCCATATACTTAATCTTTTCCCGGGGCTTCTTTCTCTTGATAGGAATGTCTACCTGTATAATTTCTCTTGAGTCCAAGAATTTCCTTTATTTTTGTTTGTAAAGTGAGGCAAGAAAATTTTTCAGTTTTGTTTGTCTAAAACTTCATTTTTGAAACATTGTTTTCTTCTGTACATAGCATTCTAGATTGACAGATTTTTACTTATAGCATTTTAAATATGTCATCCCTATAACTTTGTTGTTGTTGTTAGGTACAGTCGAGGTGGCTCTGACTCATAGAGACCTCATGTACAACAGAATGAAACTCTGCCAGGTTCTTTATCACCCCCACAATACTTGCTATACTTGAGCCCATCATTGCAGACACTGTGTGAATCCATCTTGTTGAGGGTCTTCCCCCTTGCTGCTGACCATCCACTTTATCAAGCATCTTATTTTTCTCCAGGGAATGGTCCATTCTGACAACATGAACAAATTAGATGAGATGAACTCTGGCCATTCTCACTTCAAGCTGCACTTCGTTCAGGACATATTTGCTCATTCTTCTGGAAGTCCATGGTATTTTCAGTATTCTTCGCCAACATCACAATTCAAAAGCATCAACTCTTTTTTGATCTTCTTTATTCATTGTCCAGGTTTCACATGCATATTAAGTGATTGAAAATACCATGGCTTGGGTTAGGCACACTTTAGTATTAAAAGTGACATGTTTACTCTTCAACACTTTAAAAAGGTCTTTTGCAGCAGATTTTCCCATTGCAAGGGCATCTGATTTTTTGACTGTTGCTTCCGTTGGTGTTGATTGTGGAACCAAGTAATATGAAATCTTTGACAACTTCCATCTTTTCTCTGTTTATCATGATGCTGCTTATTAGTCCAGTTGTGAGGATTTTCATTTAGTTTGTGGAGTGTTTGCTTTGAGCCAACATCCATCTGGCATCAGCTATGATATCCCTCACTCCACGTTCCCATCTGAATCCAGCTTGCATTTTTGGAACTTCTCTGTCGATATACTGCTACAACTGTTTTTTAATTATCTTCAGTGAGATTTTACTTGTGTGTGATGACAATGACATTGATAATTTCTACATTCTGTGGGATCACCTTTCCTTGAAATGAGTATAAATATGAATCTCTTCCAGTCAGTTGGCCAGATAGGTGTCTTCCAAATCTCTTGGCTTAGCTAAGTGAGTGCCTCCAGTTCAGCATCTGTTTGTTGAAACATCTCAGTGGGTATTCCATCAATTCCTAGAGTCTTCTTGTTCCCTGCCAAGTCCTTCAGTGCAGCTTCAACTTCTTCCTTCAGTACCATTGGTTCTTGATCATACACCACCTCCTGAAAGGATGATCATCTACCAGTTCTTTGGGGAATAGTGACTCTGTGCATTCCATCCATCTTCTTTTCATGTTTCCTGCATCATTCAACATATTGCCCATGGAATCTTTCAATATTGCACTCGAGGCTTAAATTTTTTCTTCAGCTCTTTTAGCTTGAGAAATGTTGACTGTGTTCTTCCCTTTTGTTTTTCTAACTCCAGGTCTTTGCACATTTCATTATAATAATTGATCTTGTTTTCTCGAGCTGCTCTTTGAAATCTTCTGTTCCATTCTGTTATCTCTTGTCAATTCTTCCATTTGGTTTAGCTACTCTCTGTTCAAGGGCAAGTTTTGGAATCTTCTGACATCTATTGTGGTCTTTTCTTCCTTTCTTGTCTTTTTAACAATGTTTTGCTTTCTTCATAGATGATTTTTTTTCTGTCATCCCACAATTCTTCTGGTTTTCAGTCACTGGTATTCAGTGCATCAAATCTATTCTTTAGACGGTTTATCAATTCAGGAGGGATATAATCAAGGTCATATTTTGGTTCTCATGGGCTTTTTAAAATTGTCTTCAAGTTCAACTTGAACTTGCATATGAGCACTTGATGGTCTGTTCCACAGCCAGCTCCTGGCCTTGTTTTGGCTGAAGATATTGAGCTTCTCCATCACCTCTTGCCACAGATGTAGTCAATCTGACTCCTGTGTACTCTGTCTAATGAAGTCCATGTGTATAGCCACAATTTGTGTTGTTGAAAAAAAGATATTTGCAATGAATAAGTCGTTGGTCTTTCAAAATTCTATCATGAGATCTCCAGCAACATTTCTATCACCAATGCCATATTTTCCAGCTACCGGTAGTTCTTTGTTTCCAACTTTTGCAATCCAATCACCAGTGATAATCAGCACATCTTGATTGCATGTTTGGTCAACTTCAGATGCAGAACTTGGTCAAAATCTTCTATTTCCTCATCTTTGGCTCAGGTGGTTGGTGAGTAAATTTGAAAATAGTAGTATTAAGTGGTATTCCTTGTAGGCATATGGATGTTATCCTATTACTGACAGCATTATACTTGAGGACACACCTTGATACATTTTTATGATGATGAATGCCATGCCATTCCTCTTCAATTTGTCATTTGCAGCATAGTAGATCATATGATTGTCTGATTCAAAATGGTCCAAACCAGTCCATTTCAGCTCACTAATGGCTAGAATATCAACCTTCCAATTTTCCTAGATTCATACTTTGTACATTTCATATTCTGATTATTAATGGATGTTTGCAGCTATTTCTTCTCATATTGAGACATGCATGCAAATGAAGGTCCCAAAAGCTTTACTTTTTCTGCATCATTAAGGTCAGCTCTACTCTGAGGAGGCAGCTCTTCCCCAGTCATATTTTGAGTACCTTCCGATCTGAGGGGCTCATCTTCTGGTACTATATTGGACAATGTTTCAAGGTTATTCGTGAAGTTTTCCAGTATTATATCAGACAGTGTTTCATTGCTATTCATAAGGCTTTTGCTGGCCAATTCTTTGGGAAGTGGATGGCCTCTTCCTTGTTCCTAATCTTAGTCTGGAAGCTCTGCTGTGAAGCCTGTCCACCATGGGTGACCCTGCCAGCATTTGAAACACTGATGGCATAGCTTCCAACCTTACAGCAACATGCAACCACCACTGCAAGACAAACTGACAGACAAGTTTTTTTTCCCTTAGTTGTTCCAAACTGCTCCATTCACTTCCCAGCCTCCCCCAGGTATTCTAACATCTGCCTGCTGCACCCAGCTTGCTGATACTTACCAGTGTCACCCCTAGGCAGTGAAGTATGGATCTTTTTTATTTTTCTGCAGGTGGATATCCAGTTTTACCAGCACCATTTGTTAAAGAGACTATCCATTCCCCACTTAATGGGTTTCAGTCCTTTGTCAAAGATCAGCTGTGTGTGGGTAGATGGATCTATTTTTTTATTTTTATTTTTTGTTGTGATTTCGGTGAAGATTTACAGAGCAAATTCACTTTCAATACAGCAGTTCACATACACTTTGTCTCATGACATTGACCACAGTTTACCACAATGCAACAGCTCCCCTCCTACCTTCTCCCCACAGTTACCTCTTCCCAGTGTCCAACCCTCCTTGGGCTCTTGTCCCCTGAGCTGTCTCTCTATGCATAAGCAGCCCTTCTTTCTCCTATGATTGTTCTCTCCAAGGAGTGTATCTACTTGAGTTAAATGTTCAACTCATATGCCGGTCTTTTGTTTGGCTGGAAACCACAGGTGTGGGATCAATTCCAGACCTGAAGGGCAGCTAGGGGCCATAGTCTCAATGGTTCCAACTGGCTCTATCAGACCAGCAAACCTGGTTTCCCCCTTTTTTTTTCCTCCAATGATTTTGAGTTTTGTTCCACATTATTCTCCCTCTCTATCAAGGATCTCCTACATAGATCCCCTTTCAAGTGGATGACAGTGGTAGCCGGGCACCATCTAGTTCTTCTGGTCTCATAGTCATATAGGCTGCAGATCAGATGGTGTATCAGTCACTAGGACTAATTGTTTCCATGAATTTTGGCTTTCTTCATTCTTCTTTGTTCTGGATGAGGAGAGACTCATCGTTGCATCTAGATGGCAGCTTGCTAGCTTTTTAGATCTCAGTTGCTACTTGCCAAGGTAGGAGGTGGAACAATGTTTTGTGTAGTATGTTATGCCAATTGAGCTTGATGACCCCTGCGACTATGGTCCTAAGCCCACAGGTTCAACTACTCGGTCCCTGTGGGTAGCTGGCTGTGACCAAGCAGTGACCACAACCTTGCCCCTTCTCACTTCTATTATACACCTGGGAATTCTGATCATTCACATACACTTGTAGGACCATTCTCTGCCAACCCTATATATGTACTTGGATACATTCCGCATTTCATAGACATACCTAATCTTACAGCCTGTCCACCCATTCTATCCATCCATATACCCATGTTTGCCTTCATTGACAACACAGTACTATATGTGCAAAAGGGTTCATATCTGTTGTCTGTACCTCCCATGTACCTCTCTACATCCTTCTCATCCTCAATGCTGTCATACTGGTCACACAGATTTGGTACATTGCCCTTCTCTTCACCCAAATCAATATTTATTTCTATCTATCTAACAGCATTCCCTTCCTTCCCCTCCCACCCCTGGTAACGAACAAAGAAAATTTCTATCTATAGATAAAACTTTCCTTAACTTTTACATTAACAGACTAATACAATATTTGTCCTTCTGTGATTGATGTATTTCACTTAGCATAATGTCCGCCAAGTTCATTCACGTTATGCATGCGGTGTTTTGCAGATTCTTCGTTATTCTTTAGCATTGCGTAATATTCCATTGTGTGTATGTACCATAGTTTGGTTATCCATTCCTCAGTTGATGGACACCTAGGTTGTTTCCATCTTTTGGCTGTTGTAAATAGTGCTGCAATGAACATGGGTGTGCATATGTCTGTTCTTGTCATCGCTCTCACTTCTTTAGGGTATATACCTAGTAATGGAATAGCTAGGTCAAATGGTATTTCTAATTCCAACTTTTGGAAGAATCGCCATACTGATTTTCTACAATGGTTGTACCATTTTACAGTCCCACCAGCAGTGTATGAGAGCCCCAATCTCTCCATAACCTCGCCAGCATTTGTTATTTTCTGTCCTGTTGAGCTTTGCTTTTAGTGTTGGAGCAAGATGGTATCTCATTGTTGTTTTGATTTGCATCTCC
>NW_006921597.1:17336004-17336840 GCF_000298275.1 Orycteropus afer afer | reverse complement strand
TGTTATTTGTATTCTCTCCCACTTTTCCTTTGTTAAATTTGCCAGAGGTTTGTCAATTTTATTGATCTTAAAAAAAAAAAAATTCTGGTCCTATTGATTTTTTCTATTGTCCTTTTATTTTCTGTTTAATTATTTCTGCTTGAATCTTGATTATTTCCTTTCTTCTGGTGACTGTGGGCTTCTCTTGCTGGTCTTTTTCTAATTGTTTAGAACAGTCTATTCTGTCTTGCAACTCTCTTAACTTCCTCATCATTTAGATGTTTGTTTAAAGTGTTGATTTTGGCTCTTTCTTCTTTTATGATGTGTGCATTTATTGCTATAAATTGCCCTCTGATCACTGCTTTTGCTGTGTCCCAAAGATTTTGGTATGTTGTGTTTTCATTTTTGTTTGATTCAAGGAATTTTTTAAGTTCTGTTTTTATTTCTTCTCTTACCTAGTCTTTCTCTAGGATGGTATTGTTCTGTTTCCATGTATTTACACTTTTTCTGTTGGTCTTCCTATTGTTGGATAGTGTTATGATCTGAGAAGATGCTTTGCAGTATTTCAATGTTTTTAAGTTTATGAAGGCTTGCTTTATGGCCTAACACATGGTCTATCATAGAAAAAGTTCCATGTGCACTTGAGAAGAATGTATATTGTGCTTCTGTTGGGTGAAGTGCTCTATAGATGTCTATAAGGCCAAGTTGTCGGATTGTATTGTTTAGCTCTTCTGCATCTTTGTTGAGTTTCTTTCCAGTTGTTCTTTCAAAGAAAGTGGTGTATTAAAATCTCCCACTATGACTGTGGGGTCATCTATTTGGCTTTTCAACTCTTTTAAAGTCTGATTTATGTATTT
>NW_006921597.1:17330500-17335634 GCF_000298275.1 Orycteropus afer afer | reverse complement strand
TTTTCTGTGCTGAGCTCATTGTGTTTATGAATCATGTTATCATTTCCTGTGTTGCTGTTGTTTTAGTATTTGCTGGGTATTTGTGCTTGTCCTCTTTTTTATTGCAATATGAAGGTTTATCATTTCTCTTTGAGGTTACCCTATGTTTTATACTTTTCTCCCTGAGTTTAGAACAGTCTATTCTGTCTTGCAACTCTCTTAACTTCCTCATCATTTAGATGTTCTGTAACTGCAGTCTTTTCCCTCTTTTTGTTTGTAGTTGTCCTCACTTGCCAATTGATGTCTCCGGTTCACTGTTTACAATCTTGAAATCTCATTTTATTTTGGCTATGTCCATAGCTGTGGTTTCTAGGGTATGTTATCTTGAGTATTAATGGTCTGTTGATATTTGCTATTTTTGGTTTTCCGATCAAAGTAATCCCTTTATCGTCTCTTGTGAGGTTGGTCTGGTTTTAACTAATTCCCTTAGCTTCTGCTTATCTGGGAAGCTCCTAATTTCACCATCATATTTGAGGGACAATTTTGCTGGGTATATAATTCTCATTTGAAAATTATTCTCTTGCAAGGTTTTATATATACCATCCCATTGTCTTCTCGCTTGCATGGTGTCTGCTGGGAAATCAGAGCTCATTCTTACTGGCTGACCTTTGTATGTAACTTTTTGTTTTTTCTGTGCTGCTTTCAGAATTCTTTGTCCTTGGTTTTGGTGAGTTTGATGATGATATATCTCGGTGATTTTCTTTTGGGGTCTATCCTGTTTGAGGTTCATTGGACTTCCTGAATGGATATGTTCTCCTCTTTCATCATATCAGGGAAGCTCTCCTCCAGAAATTCTTGGACGATTTTCTCACTGGTTTTATGTTTCTCTTCCTGTTCTGGAATTCCAATGACACATAGATTATTTCTTTTGCTTGTATCCCACATGAACCTTAGGCTTTCTCCTTTTGTTTTCATTTTTTTTTTTTTTTTCTGACTGATCCCTTTCCAAACAAGTATTCAGGTACTTGTCTTCAATCTCATTAATTCTGTCTTCCATTACATCAATTCTACCCCTTTGCCCTTCCAATGTGTTATCTATTTCTAACAATTTAGTATTAATCTTCTGGATTTCTATCTGCATATTTAGAATCATTTCTAATTTTACATTTATTTTGTCATTTTGTTCTTGTATTTTCTTCCAAAATTCTTCTAAGGTTTTTTCTGTGTTTTCTTTGGTCTGTCTCTCAATTATTTGAAGACACCTAAATATAATTCTCTTGAATTCCTTATCAGAGAGCTCCAATGCTGCTTCTTCCTCAAGGATGTGTTCTGAGTCTGTAACCTGTTCCCTTATTTCTACCCCTTTATCTTGCTTCATTGTGTGGACTGTGATGGTCTGTTGTCTCCGAGGCATTGTGATATTGTATTAAGATCTCTGTTAATTGTTTGTGAAGAGCAGCTAAGGGTGATTCAGGCTCTTCTTGGTGTTTTTTTATCATTGGCCCACTGGTGGAGAAGGAGGTGCTGGATCTTGCTCTGTAAGTGAAGTTGCAGGAGGTGTGGGTTAATTGTATCTTATGGGGACTGTTGTTGTCTCCCACTCAGTTAGGGAAAAATTACAATTGAATAACCACCAAAAAGACTAAAAGCACATGGACAAAAAATACACCCTGAAATCACACAGGAACAGTACCACCCTCCCCCCCCCAAAAAAAAAAAGTGGAGAAAAGAAAAAGAAGACAGGTACATATACAGTATCTGGGGATAGGTCACTAAAAGAAAAAAGATAAAGAAGGAGAATAATGAAGAAAGAAAACAAACTAGCAAACAGAAAAAAGCAAATACAAAACCAAACCAAAAAAACCAACAAGTAATGGGGTTAATCACTAGAGAAGAAAAGAAAAAAAAAAAAAAAAAACAAGGTGTAAACTAAGAACTTTTCAGCCATGTAGTGCCAGTTTGGAGAGTTCTTGGGATTACTGGAAAACAGAATCTCTTCTTAAGCCCTTGGAATCTGGTAGAGGACTGTCTCTTTAGGTTGTCTCTAGGTGCTGGTTACATGTTGATTTGTTTTGTCTTGGTTTTTCCATTTAATATTTTGAAAAGCTGAAGCTAGGGTGTTTTATCTTAATATTGATTCAGATGTGTTGGGTCACTCTGCTGTTTTCTTTGTGGTGGTGGAATCACTCTGTGTAATGTGGATATGTGTTTCTGTTTTTTGTACAGAGGGTTTAGAGTTCAAAGCGTGAGGTTTTATGGTAATTGGCTGAATACGGTTTCTTCTATTGAATGAGTGAAGTTATTGGTGAGAAGGTGGGAGCAGAAGAAGGAAAGCTTAGCGTTGCTAGGGTCGGTTTCTAGGGCTTTGAGCTGGGTATTATTGATGATGTATTTATTTGCAAGACCACGGCTTGACATCAGGAAAAAATTCCTCTGGTTAGAGGGTCACAAATTTCCGCTAATTTCAGGCACACTCAAAGACCCCGACTCCGCAGCCCCACAGTGCCAAAACGTGGCTCCAAGGCAAAATTCGGGGACGGGGTTCAGCTGCAGTTTCTTTGTTCTCTGTGCCCCTTCTGCCTAAGGTGCTGACTCAATCCAGCCAGACCACCAATGGCTGGCTCTGGAATTTGTCTGTGATACCACCCACCTTCAGCGCCAAAGATGCGTGCAATTTCAGGTTGGACTTGGGGGAGTACCTGAGCAGGCTCTTACTTATGATCTATTTATTTGCAAGACTGCGGCTCAATCTCAGGAAAGATTCATATTATTAGAGGGTCACAAATTTCTGCCAATTTCATGCATACTCAAAGCCCCCATCTTTGGGGCCCCACAGTGCCACAGCACGGCTCCAGGGAAAAATTCGAGTGAGCGTGTTCAGCTGCGGTTTTTCTGCTCTCCGTGCCCCATCTGCCTGTGGTGGTAATACAATCCCGCCCAACCAGCAATGGTCGGCTCTGGAGTTTGTCTGCGATACTGCACACCTGCGGTGCCAAAGATGCGTGTAATTTTAGCTGTGGTGGATTTGGTGGCATACCTGCCAGTGACCTGCAGTCCCGATAACCGTGGCAAAAAAAAAAAAAAAAAAAAAAACATGGTGTCTCCCAGTCTGACCCAAACTCACTCTGTAATCTGCTGGGAGGGGAGGGAGTTAGCCTTTCTGGTGGACCAGTAAGATCTTGACCTGAGTCTCAGCAATGGTGTCCGTGTCCTGCTGCACCCTCACCACCAAATTACCGACAAAATCTGCCACTGGAGACAGGTCTTTGCTGCTGCCCACTGGAATACTGTATTGGTCGCAGGTAAGCTGTTATAAGTGATCTTGTTCTTGGCTTGGGGATCTGAGACTGCCACCTCCACCCGGCAGACAGTGACTGCCCCAGAAAGGTTTCCAATGGTCTCTCTCAGGTGCCTGTTCATCTTCCGGCAGTAGCTCTTTCCTAAAAAATCTCCCTGTGCCTTTCCTCCAATTCTGCTGTTCTGTGTTTGGTGCAATCTAATTCAGTGACCTGTTCAGAGTGCCAAAAATCTCAATTCAAGCTGTTGCACCTAGTTCTTAAAGTTCTTATATGCCAAAGGAAAAAAACGCGGTGCTCACTGTTGAGACTCCATTTTGAATCAAGCTCTGGATCTATTTTTGTATTCTCAGTTATGTTTCACTGGTCTGTGTTTCTGTTGTGGTATATATATATCAGTCTGTTTTGACTAAGGCAGCTGTATAGGTTTTGAGATCAAGGAGTATGTGAGACCTCTTTACTTTGTGCTTCTTCTTCAGTAATGCTTGGCTTATGTGAGATCTTTCCTTTCCATGTAAAATTAGTGATTGGTTTTTCCATATCCTTAAAGAATGTTGGTGGGATCTGAATTGGGATTGCATTGAATCTATACATTGCTTTGGGTAGTGCTGACATTCTTACAATGTTCAGACTTCCTATCAATGAGCATGGTATGTTCTTCCCTTTATGTAGATCTCTTATAGTTTATTAACCATAAACTTAGAAATTTGTCTGTCGGTTTGTCCTACTGTGGTGACATGTTGATGTGAGTTTTGAGGTTGAGCCACTAGTATTTCAAACCCAGCAGGATGCACATGGTGCACAGATATCAGCCCAGCTTACAGGCTGAGACAGACTAGGAAGAAGGAAGAGGCTATCCACTTCTCAAAGAAATGACCAGGGAAAACCTTATCAATAGCAAAGAAACACTGTCTCATACATTACTGTGCAACTTTATGAATAGTCCAGTTCCGTTAGAAGGCTCTCAAAATAGGACTGGGAAAAAGCTGTATCATCAGAGTAAACCCAGCCTTATTCATATGGATAAAGTAAAGCTTTAAGACCTCCATTTTCTGGTGTGGCACCACTCAAATTGAGAAGAAACAGCTGCAGATATCCATTAATCATCGGAACATGGAATGTACAAAGTATGAATCTAGGAAAATTGGAAGTTGTCAAAAATGAAATGGAATTAATAAAGATTGATATCCTCGGCATTAGTGATCTGAAATTGACTGGTTTTGGCCATTTTGAATCAGACAACCGGGAATGACAGTTTGAAGAGGAATGGCGTGGCATTCATCATCACAAAGATGTTTCAAGATCTGTCCTGAAGTACAACGTTGTCAGTGATAGGAAAATATCCACACACCTACAAGGAAGACAGGTTAACATGACTATTATTCAAATTTATGCCCCAACCACCAAAGCCAAAGATGAGGGTATTGAAGATTTTTATCCACTTCTGCAGTCTGAAATTGACTGAACATGCAATCAGGATGTGTTAATTACCACTGGTGACTGGAATGCAAAAGTTGGAAACAAAGCAGAATCACTGGTAGCTGGAAAATTTGCCCTTAGTGACAGAAATAATGCTGGAACTTGCATGGTAGAATTTTGCAAGATCAATGACTTATTCATTGCAAACACCTTTTTTCAACAATACAAACGGCAGCTCTACATGTGGACTTCTCCAGATGGAACACACAGGAATCAGATTGACTACATCTGTGGCAAGAAGCAGTGGAAAAGCTTGATATCTTCAGGCAAAACAAGGCCAGGAGCTTATTGTGGAACAGACCATCAACTGCTCATATGCAAGTTCAACTTGAAGTTAAAGACAATGAAAACAACTCCAAGAGAGCCAAAATATGATCTTG
>NW_006921597.1:17320773-17328509 GCF_000298275.1 Orycteropus afer afer | reverse complement strand
CTTGGAAGCGAGAATGGCCAGACTTCATCTCACCTACTTTGGTCATGTTGTAAGAAGGGACCATTCCCTGGAGAAAGATGTCATGCTTGGTAGGGCAGACGGTTGACAAAAGAGGGAAGGCCTTTAACGAGGTGGACTGACATGGTGGCTGCAATGATGGGCTCAAGTAAAGCAGGGATCATGCAGCTGGTGCAAGATTGGGCAGTGTTTCATTCTGCTGTGCATGGGGTTGCTATGAGTCAGAAAAAACTCGGTGGCACCTAACAACAACAACAACTTATAGTTTCTTGTAATAGTATTTTGTAGTTTTCTTTGTATCAGTCTATTGTGTCCCTGGTAAGATATATTCCTAAGTATTTTATCCTTTTAGTAGTTACTGTAAATGTTTTTATTTTCCTTGTTTCCTTTTCACAGATTTCCTTGTTGATGTAGAGGAATCCAACTAATTTTTGTATACTGACATTCTTTTCACTGAACCAATCAAATAGCTCCAGTAGTTTTGTTGCTGAGTCTCTTGGTTTTTCTAAGTATACCATTTGCACACAGAGATAGTTTTACTTCCTCTTTGCCAATTCTGATGTCTTTTATTTCTCTTTCTTGTCTTATTGCCATGCCTAAGACTTCTGTGATAGTTGAAGATGTGTCAACTTGGCTGGACTCCAGTTGTGAGTGGTGGTTCCCATGATGGGATCAGATGACTGAGTTCTGAGCCGCCAGTCTGCCCAAGGGGAGTTTCCCCAGGGGCGTGGCCTGCTTGCAATGCTATTCCAAGGACAAGCTGGAAGAACGGCATTCCGACTATATACTTCCTTGAGTGAGAGGCTCGCCGCTCGCCCTGGAGGTTTCGGATTCATCCTTTGTTGGGAACAGCAACCAGCGTGCTGCGTGCCAGCTTGATTCTCTCGGCTCTGTTGTGCTTACGGGAACCAGGCAGCTCCGGGCCTCATCTCCTCCAGAGACTAACTTTGTGGCTTGAACTCCCCTGCCGTGCGTGTGAAAGCCAGGGGCTCTGGGCCCCATCCCCCTCCAGAGACGAACTTTTCAGCTTGAACTTGTCGGCTTCTACACGCTTGTGAGCCACTTACCTAAGATAAATCTCTCTCTCTCTCTCTCTCTCTCTAAATATATATATACACTTTGCTGGTTTTTGTGTTTCTCTAGAGAACCCAATCCAACACAACTTCCAATGCCCTGTTCAATAAAAGTGATGATAGAGGGCATCTTTGTCTGGTTTCTGTTCACAATGGGAATGCTTTCAGTCTTTCTTCATTGAGAATAATGTTGACTGTTGGTTTAGCATATATGCCCATAATTATGTTGGGACATTTCCCTTCTGTTCCTATTTTGCTGAGGGTTTTTCTCAGGAATCATTTGGGGTTTTATCAAATGCTTTTTCTGTATTGATTCATATGATCATATGGTTCTTCTCCTTTGTTTTATTTATGTGGTGGGTTCCATTGATTGGTTTTCTATTGCTGAACCATCCTGGTATGACTGGTATAAATCCAACTGGGTCATGATGTATATATATATATATTGTTTGTTTCTATTGGCTAGCATTTTATTGAGGACTTTTCTGTCTGTATTCATGAGGGATATTGGACTATAATTTTCCTTTTTAGTGGTGTCTTTGTTTGGCTTTCATATTAGGATTATACTTCCTTCACAAAATGAATTTGGGAGTTTTCTATCCTTTTCTATGATCTGGAATAGTTTGAGTAGTGGTGTCAGCTCTTCTCTGAATGTTTGGTAGAATTCTCCAGTGAAGCCATCTGGGCCAGATGTTTTTTGGTAGTTTTTTTTTTTTAAATTATCTGTTCAATTTCTTCTTCTGTGATGAGTCTGTTCAACTTTTCTACCTCAGAGTGTGTTATTTTGGGTAGGTAGTGAGTTTCTAGAAATTTGTCCATTTCTTATAGGTTGTCATATTTGTTGGACTATAGTTCTTGATAGCATCCTAATATTATCCTTTATATTTTGATTGGTTCTGTTGTGACATCACCCAATTCATTTCTTACTCATGTTATTTCCACTCTCTCCTTTCCTTTGTTAAATTTGCCAGTGGGTTGTCAATTTTAATAATCATTTGAGGATCAACTTCTAGTCTTGTTTATTCTTTCTACTGTTTTTGTTTTGTTTCATTTATTTCAGTTCAAATCTTTCTAATATGTTCTCTTTTGGTGACTGTAAGCTTCTTTTTGCTGTTTTTTTCTGATTATTGACAATGTTGGATTTAGTTGTTGAGTTTGGCTCTTTCTTCTTTTTTGATGTATGGGGTTATTGTTATACATTGTCTTCTGAACCCAGCTTTTGATGTATCTCAAAGTTTTTGGTGTTCTGTTTTCATTATAATTTGATCCCACATGTGCTTTTATTTCATTTTTGACTTCTTCCATTATCCATTTTTAGGAGAGTGTTATTCACCTTCCATGTGTTTGCTTTTTTTCCCCTTGATCTCCCTATTGTGGATTTCTAATTTTATAGCATTGTAGCCTGAGAAAATGCTTTGTAGTGTTTTGATGTTTTTAAATTGATAAAGGATTGCTTTGTAACCTAACATATGCTTTCTTCTGGAGGATGTTCCATCTATACCAGAAAGGACTGTACATTGTGCTGTTGGTAGTGTGGTGTTTTGTATATGTCTATAAGGTGTAGTTGGTCAATTGTATTGTTTAGTTCTTCTGTGTCTTTGTTGAGTTTCTTTCTTGTTGGTCTGTATTTCATTGAAAGTGGTATATTACAGTCTCCTACTATTATTGTCCTATACAGTTCAGGAGATGAGCCCCTTAGGTCAGAAGGTTCTCAAAATACAACTGGAAAAAAGCTGTATCATCCAAATAGAAACAATCTTACTGATATGGATAAAGTAAAGCTTTTGAGACCTCCATTTGCTGACATGGCATGACTCAAATTGAGGAGAAACGGCTGCAAACATCCATTAATAATCAGAACATGAAATGTACGAAGTATGAATCTAGGAAAATTGGAAGTTGTAAAAAATGAAATGGAACCCATAAAGATTGATATCCTAGGCATTTGTGAGCCAAAATGGACCCATTTTGGCCATTTTGAATCAGACTACCATATAATCTACTATGCCAGGAATGACAATTTGAAGAGGAATGGCATGACATTCATCATCACAAAGAATGTTTCAAGATCTATCCTGAGGTACAATGCTGTCAGTGATATGACAATGTCCATATGCCTACAAGGAGAGCCAGTTAATACTACTATTATTCAAATTTATGCACCAACCACCAAGCCAAAGATGAGGAAATTGTTTTTACCAACTTCTGCAGTCTGAAATGGACCAAATGTGCAATCAAGATGTGTTAATTATGACTGGTGACTGGAATACAAAAGTTGGAAACAAAGAAAAATCACTAGTAGTTGGAAATTTTGGCCTTGGTGATAGAAATAATGCTGGAGACCACGTGATAGAATTTTGCAACATCAATGATTTATTCATTGCAAATACTTTTTTCAACAACACAAACAGCAGCTATACACATGGATTTTGCCAGATGGAGTACACAGGAATCAGATTGACTACATCTGTGGCAAGAGGTAATGGAAACGCTTAATATCTTGAGCCAAAACAAGGCCAGGAGCTGACTGTGGAACAGACCATCAACTGCTCATATGCAAGTTCAACTTGAAGTTGAAGACAATTAAAACAAGTCCACAAGAGCCAAAAATATGACTTTGAATATATCTCTCCTGAATTTGGAGACCATCTAAAGGCCATATTTGATCCATTGAACACCAATGACCAAAAATCAGAAGAATTGTGGGATGACATCAAGAATATCATCCATGAAGGAAGCAAGAGGTCATTAAAAACACAAGAAAGAAAGAAAAGACCAAAATAGATGTCAGAAGAGACTCTGAAACTTACCCTTGAGCTAAGAGTAGCTAAAGCAAATGGAAGAAATGATAAGATAGATTTCAAAGAGCAGCTCGAGCAGACAAAGAAAAGACCTGGAGCTAGAAAACCAAAAAGGAAGAACACACTTAGCATTTCTCAAGCTGAAAGAACTGAAGAAAAAAATATTGAAAGATTCTATAGGCAAAATATTGAATGATGGAAGAAGCATCAAAAGAGGATGGAAGGAGTACACACAGTCACTGTACCAAAAAGAATTGGTCAATCTCCTTCCCTTTCAGGAAGTGACATATGAGCAAGAACTAATAGTATTGAAGGAAGAATTTGAAACTGCACTGAAGGAATTGGCAAAAAACAAGGCTCCAGGAATTGACAGAATACCATTGAGATATTCCAACAAATGGTTGCCCCACTGGAGGCATTCATTCAGTTATGCCAAGAGATTTGGAAGACAGCTACCTGGCCAACTGACTAGAAGAGATCCATATTTGTACCCATTCCAAAGAAAGGTGATCTCCCAGAATGTGGAAATTATCGAACAATATCATTAATATTGCATGCCAGTAAAATCTTACTGAAGATATTTCAAAAATGGTTACAGCATTATATTGCCAGAGAACTTCCAGAGGTGCAAGCTGAATTCAGAAGAGGATGCAGAATGAGGGATATCATTGCTGATGTCAGATGGATCTTGGCTCAAAGCAAAAAACACCAGAAAGATGTTTACCTGTGTTTTGACTATGCAAAAGTATCTGATTGTGTGAATCATAACAAACTGTGAATAAAATTGGGAAAAATGGGAATTCCAGAACACTTAACTGTACTCATGAGGAACCTGTATCTAGACCAGGAAGCTGTCATTCAAACAAGGGGACACTGCATGGTTTAAAATCAAGAAGGGAGTGTGTCAGGTTTGTATCCTTTCACCAAACTTATTAAATCTATATGCTGAGCAAATAATCCAAGAAGCTAGACTATATGAAGAAGAATGTGGCATCAAGATTGGAGAAAGAATCATTAACAACCTGTGATATGCTGACAACACAACTTTGCTTGCTGAAAGTGAGGATGACTTGAAGCACTTACTGAGGAAGATTGAAGAATACAGTCTGCAGTACAGATTACATCTCAATATAAAGAAAACAAAAATCCTCACAACTCGACCTATAAGCAGCATCATGATTAATAGGGAAAAGATTGAAGTTGTCCAAGAGTTCACATTGCTTGATTCTACAATTGATGTCAATGGAAGCAACAGTCAGGACATCAGACAACATATAGTTTTGGGAAAGTCAGCTGAAAAGGATCTCTTTCAAGTGCTGAGAAGCAAAGATTTTTCCCTGAGGACTAGGGTGCACCTGACACAATCCATGATATTTTCAATCACCTCATATGCATATGAGAGCTGGACAATGAATAATGAAGAGTGAAGAAGAATTGATGCTTTTGAGTTGTGGTGCAGGTGAAGAATGCTGAAAATACCATGGACTCCTAAAAGAACTAACAAATCTGTCCTGGAGGAAGTGCAGCTAGAATGCTCCTTGGAAGTGAGAATGGCCAGACTTCATCTCACCTACTTTGGTCATATTATCAGAAGGGATCACTCCCTGGAGAAAGATGTCATGCTTGGTAAGGTGGAGGCTTGATGAAAGAGAGGAAGGCCCTCAACAAGATGGATTGACACAGTGGCTGTGACAAGGGCTCAAGTATAGCAGGGATTGCAGAACTGGTGCAGGACCAGGCAGTGTTTCATTCTGCTGTACATAGGGTCACTGTGAGTCAGAGATGAGTGGACGGCACCTAACAACAACAACATTATTGTCCACCACTCATCTGTCATTTTGTCATCTGTGGTGACTTTTGTGCTGCTGCAATACTACAAGCTATGCCACCAATATTTCAAATATCAGCAGGGCCACTCATGGTATACAGGTTTTAGTGGAGCTTCCAGACTGGGACAGACTAGGAAGATGAATGTGGCCAGGTCCACTTCTCAGGGGGGTGGGGAGTGGGTACTGGCCACTGAAAACTTTATGGGTAGCAGGGAAACATTGTCTGATACAGTGCTGGAAGATGAGCCTCTCAGGTTGGAAGGCACACAAGATTCAACTAGGGAGGAGGTGCCTCTTCAAAGTAGACTCAACTTTAATGACATGGATGGAGTAAAGCTTTCTGGACCTTCATTTGCTGATGTGGCATGACTCAAAATGAGAAGAAACAGCTGCAAACATCCATTAATAATTGGAATGTAGAATGTACAGAATATGAATCTAGGAAAATTGGAAGTAGTCAAAACTCAAACAGAATGCATAAAGATTGACATCCCAGTTATTAGTGAGCTGAAGCAGACTGGTATGGGCCATTTTGAATCAGACAATCATATGTCCTATTATGCTGGCAAAGAAAAATTAAAAAGGAATGACATCACATTTATCATCAAAAAGAATATTTCAAGATCTATCCTGATGAAATCCTTTCACCGTACTTATTAAATTTGTAAGATGAGCAAATAATCCAAGAAGCTGGACTATATGAAGAAGAATACAGCATCAGGATTGGAGGAAGGCTCATTAACAACTTGCAATATGCAAACAACACAACTTTGCTTGCTGAAAGTGCAATGACCTGAAACTCTTATTGATGAAGATTAAAGACTAAAGCCTGCAATATGGATTACATCTCAACATAAAGAAAATGAAAATCCTCACAAATGGACCAATGAGCAGCATCATGATGAATGAAGAAAAGATTAAAGTTGTCAAGGATTTCATATTACTTGGTTCCATAATCAACACCAAATGGAAGAAGCAGTCAAGAAATCAGATGATGTTTTTCACTGGACAAATCAGCTGCAAAAGACCTCTTTCAACAGCTGAAGAACAAAGATATCTCTTTGAAGACTGAGATGCACCTAACCCAAACCATGGTATTTTCAACTGCCTCATGTGCATGTGAAAGTTGGACAGTGAATAAGGAAAAACAAAGAAGAATTGATGCGTTTGAATTTTGGTGTTGGTGAAGAATACTGAAAGAACCATGGACTATCAGAACTAACAAATCTGTCCTGGAGGAAGTGCAGCTGGAATGCTCCTTGGAAGAGAGAATGGCCAAACTTCATATCATCTACTTTAGTCAAGTTGTCAGAAGGGACCATTCCCTGGAGAAGTATATCATGGTTGGTAAAGTGGAGTGTCAATGAAAAAGGAGAAGACCCTCAAAAAGATGGATTGACAGAGTGGCTGCTGTGATGAGTACAGGAATACCAAGGATTGTGAGGGTGGTGCAGGACTAGGCAGTGTTTTGTTCTGTCATATACAGGGTCACTATGAGTCAGAGCCAACTCAATGGCACCTAACAACAACATCCTGAAGTACAATGCTGTCAGTGATAGCATAATATCCACATGTGCAAGGAAAACCAGTTAATATGACTACTATTCAACTTTATGCACTAACCACTAAAGCCAAAGATGAAGAAATTGAAGATTTTTACCAACCTCTGAAGTCTAGAAATGACCAAATATGCAATCAAGATGTATTGATAATTAGTGGTGATTGGAATGAAAAAGTTGGAAACAAAGAAGAAGCACTGATTGTTGGAAAATATATCTTTGGTGATAGAAAGACTCTGGAGATCACATGACAGAATTTTCCCTGACCAGTGACTTATTAATTGCAAAACCCTTTCTGTTTATTTATTTATTAGGGAGCTCTGGTAGCATAGTGGCTAACACACTTGCCTGCTAACCAGATGGCTGGTGGTTCAACCCCACCAGCCACTCCTCAGAAGGAAGGTTGGGCAATCCTACTTCCGTAGTGATACTGCCTCAGAAACCCAAGGAGGGGTC
>NW_006921597.1:17312335-17316238 GCF_000298275.1 Orycteropus afer afer | reverse complement strand
TTTTCACACAAATTCTTCTGCTAGTTGGGGTTTAGTCTAGTTTTGTATCCTTTCCTTCAAGGCTCAGGGGTCCAAGATTATCTTCTGTGTCTGTGTCAATTGGTTTCCCTTTTCTTTGTTGAAGAGGGTCTGTGTAGTCTTTCTGCCTAGTCCGCCATCTTGCCAGAACTCTGCAAAAACCTTTTTAAAACAACATAAATGGTGACTATACACCTGAACTTCACCAGATGGAATATACAAGAATCAGATTGACTATATCTGCAGAAATAGGCCATGGAGAAGCACAACATCATCTGTCAAAACAAGGCCAGGGGCCAGCTGAATCAAACCCTCAGTTGCTCTTGTGCAAATTTAAGTTGAATCTGAAGAAAATTAAAACAAGTCTACAAGAGTCAATCAGAAGGAAGGTTATGCAATTTACTTCCTTAGTGACACTGCCTCAGAAACCCAAGGAGGGGTTGCTATGAGTCAGGTCTGACTCAACGGCACATAACAACAACAACAACAACAACAAGAGTCAAAATATGACCTTGAATATATTCCACCTGAATTTAGAGGCCATCTGAAGAGCAGAATTTGGGCATTGAACACCAGTGAATAAAGATCTGATAAGTTGTGGGATGACATCAAGAACTTCATACATGAAGAAAACAAACATCATTAAAAAGAAAAACGAAGGGGAGAAGACCAAAATGGATGTCAGAAGAGACTCTGAAACTTGCTTTTGAAAGGAAAGTAGCTAAATAGAATGAAGGAAATGATGAAGTAAAAGATCTGAACAGATTTCAAAGGGAAGCTTGAAAATACAAAGCAAAATATCATAATGGAATGTGCAAACACAATGAGATGAAAAATCAAAGGAGAAGGACATGCTTGGCATATCTCAAGCTTAAAGGATTGAAGAAAAAGTCAAAGCCTCGAGTTGCTATACTGAAGGATTCTATTGACAAAATATTGAATGATGCAGGAAGCATCAAAAGGCCCTGGAATACATTCTGTGCCTGGAATAAAACTCACCTCCAGGTGCAGGCTCTCAGCCCAATAGTTAACAAGATGTACATGGAGAGCACTCAACTCAGGATGATGCACCCACATACTCTATGGTAACACATCCCTTAGAGCAATAGACCACGGGACACCAGAGGACCAACATTCAAACTGAGGAAATGCAGGACAAACAGGAGTGCATAAATATGAGGGGCACAGGAGAAAGTTTACAGGGTAGGGAGGAGAGGAGACTTGGTTAGGGTTGGGCATGGTGAATGGGGAATGAAACTAAATGTATGCATTATGTTGAATGTAAAACAAGCTCTTAAAAAATAATAAATAAAACTGAAAAAAAAAAAAAAAGGAATATGGAAGGGATACACAGTCACTGTACCAAAAAGAACTGGTTGATATTCAACCACTTCAGGAGGTAGCATACAATCAAAAACCAGTGGTATTGAAGGAAGAAGTCCAAGCTTTACTAAAGGAATAGACAAAAAGCAAGGCTCCAGGAATTTATGGAATACCCGTTGAGATGTTTCAACAAATGAATGCAGCACTTGAGACGCTCACTTGTTTATGCCAAGAAATTTGGAAGACAACTACATGGCCAACCAACTGGAAGAGATCCATATTTGTGCCCATACCAAAGAAAAGTGATCCAACAGATTGTGGAAATTATCGAACAATATCATTAATTTCACACACAAGTAAAATTTTACTGAAGATAATTCAAAAATTATTGCAGCAGTACATTGATAGGGAACTGCCAGAAACTTAAGCCGATTCAGAAGAGGACATAGAATAAGGGATATCATTGCTGGTGTCAGATGGATCTTGGCTAAAAGCAAAGAATACCAGAAAGATGTTTACTTGTGTCTTATTGACTATGCAAAGGCATTTGATGGTGTGGATCATAACAAATTATGGATAACATTGAGAAGAATGGGAATTCCAGAACACTTAATTGTGTTCATGAGGAAACTTCACAAGAGGAAGTTATTTAAACAGAACAAAGAGATACTTCATGTTTAAAATCAAGAAAGGCATGTATCAGGATTGTATCCTTTCACCATATTTATTCAATCTGTATGCTGAGCAAATAATCAGAGAAGGCTGTATATATTAAGAGATCGAGATCAGAGGAATATTCATTGGCAATCTGTGATATACAGATGACACAACCTTGCTTTCTGAAAAAGAAAAGGACTTGAAGCACTTACTGATAAAGATCAAATCCTTCAGTATAGATTACACCTAAACATAAAGAAAACAAAAATCTTCACAACTGGATCAATAAGCAACATCATGATAAATGGAAGAAAGTTTGACATTGTCGAAGATTTCATTTTACCTAGATCCATGATCAATGTCTATGGAAGCAGCAGTCAAAAAATCAAACGACATACTGCTTGGGGAAATCTGTTACAAAGGACCTTTTTTTTTTTTAAACATGTTTAAGAGAAAATGTGTCACTTTGAAGATTAAGATGCACCTGACCCAAGGCATGCTATTTTCATTACCTTTATATTGCTTGTGAGAGCTGGACAGTGAGTAAGGAAGATCACAGAATTGATGCTTTTGAATTGTGTTGATGAAGAATATTGAAGGTGTCATGGGTTCCTAGAAGAATAAACAAATCTGTCTTAGAGGAAGTACAGAGTGTTCTTTAGAAGGGAGAATGGCCAGACTTCATCTGTCATACTTTGGTCATGTTGCTAGAAGGGACCAGTCCCTTGAGAAGAGTATCATGCTGGGTAAAGTAGAGGGTCAGTGAAAAAGGGGAAGATCCTCAACAAGATGGATTGACACAGTGGCTGCAACAATGGGCTCAAGTATGTCAGCAATTGTGAGGATGTCGCTGGACCAGGCAGTGTTTTGTTCTGTTGTACATAGGGTTGCTATGGGTCAGGACTGACTCTACAGCACTTAACAACAAAACAACAGTATTATCATGGAGTTGTCTATCTCTTTCCAATTATGTTAAAGTTTGATTTATGTGTTTTGTGGGTTTTTCATTGGGTAGTATAGATATTTTTTATGGTTATGTCTTCTTGTTCAATTGATCTTTTAATCATTACATATGCCTTTCCTTGTCTCTTTTGCTGGTTTTTGCCTGAAAGGCTATTTATCAGAAATTAATATTGCCACCCTTGCTCTTTTTCCTTTGCCATTTGCTTGCTATATGTTTTTTCATTCTTGATAGTTAGCTTATTTTTGTCTTTGTGTCTAAGGTTTGTCTCTTGTAGACATATATTGGTGGGTCATATTTTCTTATACATTGCAACCCTCTTGATTGATGGATTTAATCCATTTACATTAATAATTTAACTTGATTGGTGCACTTAATCCATTTACATTCAGTGTAATTATTGACAACAATGAATTTATTGCTGTCATTTTGTTATGTGCTTTTTCATGGTGTTGCTGATTTCTTTGTTTCATATAATTTTATGTGCTGAGCTCATTTTATGTTTTTATCACTTTCTTTATTGCTACTGTTGTGTTGTTGTTGTTATGGGCCGTTGAGTTGGCCCCAACTCATAGCAACTCCTCCTTGGGTTTCCCAGGCTGTATCACTACAGAAGTAGATTGCCCAACCTTCCTTCTGAGGAGTGGCTGGTAGGTTTGAACAGCCAGCCTTCTGGTTAGCAATCAAGTGCCTTAGGCAGTATGATACCGGAGCTCCTACTGGTTTTTTTTTTTTTGTTGTTGTTGTTGTTATGTACTGTCAAGTCTGACCCGACTCATATCAATCCCACCTTGGGTTTCCCAGGCAGTATCACTATGGAAGTAGATTGCCCCATCTTCCTTCCGAGGAGTGGTTGGTGGGTTTGAACCACCAGCCTTCTGGTTAGCAGTCAAGTGCCTTAGCCACTATGCGGCCAGAGCTCCCTCCTACTGTTTTTTTTTTTT
>NW_006921597.1:17300012-17307325 GCF_000298275.1 Orycteropus afer afer | reverse complement strand
GACAACAGCTATGATATCCCTTGTTCCACATCCTCTTCTGAATCCAGCTTGCACCTCTGGAAGTTCTCTGTCAATATACTGTTGCAACCCGTTTTGAATTATCTTCAGTAAGATCTTCTTGTGTGTGATATTAATGATATTGTTCTATAATTTTCACATTCTGTGGGATCACCTTCCTTTGGAATGGGTACAAATATGGATCTCTTCCCGTCAGTTGGCCAGGTAGCTCTCTTCCAAATCTCTTGGCATAACAAAGTGATTGCCTCCAATGGAGCATCCGTTTGTTGAAATATCTTTATGGGTATTCCATCAATTTCTGGAGCCTTGTTCTTGGCCAATTCTTTCATTGCAACTTTGACTTCCTCCTTCACTACCATTTGTTCTAGATCATATGCCACTTCCTGAAATGGATGAAGATCAATCAGCTCTTTTTGATACAGTGATTCTGTGTATTTCCTGCCATCTTTTCTTGATATTTCCTGCATCATTCAATATTTTGCCCATAGGATGTCTCAATATTGCAACTCAAGGCTTAAATTTTTTCTTTAATTCTTTCAGCTTGAGAAATGCTGAGCGCGTTCTTCCCTATTGGTTTTCCAACTCCAGGTCTTTGCACATTTCATTATAGTAATTGGTTTTGTCTGCTCAAGCTACTCTTTGAAAACTGTTCAGCTCTTTTATCTTGTCATTTCTTCCATTTGCTTTAGCTACTCTTCGCTCAAGGGCAAGTTTCAGAGTCTCTTCTGTCATTCATTTTGGTCTTCTCTTCTCTTCTCATCTTTCTAGTGATCTCTTGCTTTCTTCATGGATAATGTTCTTGATATCCTCCAACAATTCTTCTGGGTTTTGGTCATTGGTGTTCAACGCACCAAATCTATTCTTTAGATGGTCTCTAAATTCAGGAGGAATATATTCAAGATCATATTTTGTCTCTCTTGGAGTTCTTTTCATTGTCTTTAACTTCAAGTTGAACTTGCATATGAGCAGTTGATCGTCTTTTCCACAATCAGCTCCTGGCCTGGTTTTGCCTGAAGATATCAAGCTTTCCCACCGCCTCTTGCCACAGATATAGTCAATCTGATTCCTGTGTGTTCCATCTGGTGAAGTCCACGTGTAGAAGCACCGTTTGTGTTGTTGGAAAAAGGTGTTTGCAATGAACAAGTCATTGATCTTGCAAAATTCTACCATGCAAGTTCCAGCATTATTTCTTTCACCAAGGGCAAATTTTCCAGCTACTGGTGATTCTTCTTTGTTTCCAACTTTTGCATTCCAGTCACCAGTGGTAATTAACACATCCTGATTGCATGTTCAGTCAATTTCAGACTGCAGGAGTGAATAAAAATCTTCAATTTCCTCATCTTTGGCTTTGGTGGTTGGGGCATAAATTTGAATAATAGTCATATTAACGGGTCTTCCTTGTAGGTGTATGGATACTATCCTATTACTGACAGCATTGTACTTCAGGACAGATCTTGAACATCCTTTGTGATGATGAATGCCACACCATTCCTTTTCAAACTGTCATTCCCGGCATAGTAGATCACATGATTGTCTGATTCAAAATGACCAAAACCAGTCCATTTCAGCTCACTAATGCCTAAGATATCAATCTTTATGTGTTCCATTTAATTTTTGACAACTTTCAGGTTTCCTAGATTCATATTTCCTACATTCTATGTTTCAATGGTTAATGGATGTCTGCAGCTATTTCTCTTCAATTTCAGTGGTGCCACGTCAGGAAATGGAGGTCTCAAAAGCTTTCCCTTATCCATAGGAGTAAGGCTGTGTTTACTCAGATGATGCAGCTCTTTCCCAATCCTATTTTGAGAGCCTTCCAACCTAACTGGACTATTCATAAAGTTGCATGGTAATGTATCAAACAGTGTTTCTCTGCTATTCATTATGAATACTGTTTTAGTATTGGCTAAATATTTGTACCTTTCTTCTTTTTTATTTTTATGAGAATGCTATTAATTTTCTTTTAGGATATTCTGTGATTTATTATTGTCTTCCTGAATTAAAAACAATCCATTCTATCACAAAATCATCTTGACCTTCTCTTCATTTGGAGATCTGCAATCACAGTATTTATTCCCTCTTTTTGCTTTGTAGTTGTCATCATTTACAAATTGATGTCTCTGGTTCCTTGTTTTCTGTCTTCTAAGTTTATCCCACTTTGGATACTTCTATATCCTGGTTGGGAGCTGTGGTAACATAGTGCCTAAAGCACTTGACTGCTAACCAGAAGGCTAGTGGTTCAAACCCACCAGCCACTTCTCAGAAGGAAGATGAGACAATCTGCTTCCATAGTGATACTGCCTTGGAAACTCAAGGAGGGGTCACTGTGAGTTGGGTCAGACTCGATGACACATAACAACAACATATCTGGGTTGGTTTCTGAGTTAGGCTATCATGTGTGTTAATCACTGGGTGTTGTCTGTATGGTTGGTTCTCTGTCTAAAGGACTCCCTTTAGCACCTCTTATAAGGTTGGTCTGGTTTTCATAAATGTCATTAATTTATGTTTTTCTGGAAATGTCCTAATTTCATCATCATTCTTTAGGGACAATTTTGCTGGGTATATAATTGTTGATTGACAGTTTTTCCCTTTTAGGGTTTTATATATCTCATTGCCTTTTCACCAGCAAGGTTTCCACCAGGAAATTAGAGCTTAGTCTTATTAGTTGCCCTTTACAGGTAACTTTTCATTTTTCCCATGCTACTTTCATGAGTCTTTCTTTGTCTTTGTCTTTGGAAAATTTGATGATAACATGTCCTCATGATTTTCTTTGGAGTTAAATATTTTGGGGGGTTTGCTGAACTTCTTGAAAATGTATCTTCTCATCTTTCACCATATAGGGAAATTTTCTTCCAACAAATCCTCGATAATTTTTTCAGTGGTTTTATTTGTCTCTTCTTGTTCTGGAATCCTGATCACACATAAGTTATTCCTCTTTGTGGGGTCCCATATAAATCTTAGGTTTTCTTCATTTAAAAAAAAAATCATTTTTTTCTGATGGTTCCCCTAACAAAGTAGTTTTGAGGGATTTGCTTTCAATCTCACTAATTCTCTCTCCAATTGATTCAGTTCTACTCCTTTCCCTTTTCAATGTGTTATCTATTTCTGAAATCTTAGAATGACTTTTATGGATTTCTATTTGCTATTTGTGTATGGTTCTAATTTTTCACTTATTTTATCAGTTTGTGTTTATATTGTTTTCCTAAATTCTTTTAGAGTTTTGTTTTCCTTAATTTTGTCAGTGTTGTCTTTCTTCCCTAATCTGTCTCTCAATTGATTCAATGTAATTAAATATAATTCTTTTGAATTCTTTAGCAGGTAGTTCCTATGCCACTTCTTTCTCAAGGAAGTTTTCTGGCTCTGTAGTCTGGTCTCTTGCTCTCATGACTTTATCTTGCTTCTTTGTGTGGACTGGGATTGTCATTTGTCTTTGGGATATTGTGATGTCATTGTATTTATATTTAATTGATGACTGTATGTTGGTGTGACTTGCTCTGGGTTTTCTTCTTCTTCTTCTTCTTCTTCTTCTTCTTCCTGTATTTTGTTTTGATATATCCAAGTGAGAAGGTCTGGTATACTACAGTGTTTGCTAGCTTGGCAGCACTTAGGTACCATCTGTCTGGAGGATGAGAATGTGTGTACAGATCTCTGTTAGTTGTTCATGTAGATCATCTGGGGATGGATTGGGCTGGTATTTTCCACCATCTAACATGTTGCAGAAGCAGGGGGTAGCCTCACTTACTGAGTGGAGCTGTAGGAGATGTGGTTGTAGTTGGGTCATGTGGGTACAGTTGCAGTCACCTGATATGTAAGACAAAAAACAGAAAGAACATAAAAAAATACTAAAAACAAAAGAACAACAACAACAACAAAGCATAACCAAGCAATAGCAACTACAAGAAATAAAGGTATGAAAAGAAAAGGAATATAAAGACAAAAGAAGGACAAAGGGAATAGTAAATTAAAATAAAAATCTAGAAGGGAAAAAGAAAACAGGGTAAGAGAAAAAGATAGTAAAGAAAAGAATAAGAAAAACACAAAAAGAAAAAAAAACAAAAGATGAGAAAAATAGAAAAGAAAGAAAAAGAAGGGAAGAAGGAAAAGGAAAAAAAAGAACAAGGGAAAGGAAAGAAAAGAAAACGTAAGAAGGAAGAAGGGATTTCCGGTAAGATGGCAGAATAGGGAGAAAAACTACACAGACCCACTTCAACAAAGAAAAGGGGAACCAATTAACACAGACACAGAAGATAATCCTGGACCCGTGAACCTTGAAGGGAAGGATATAGAAGTGGACTAAACCCCAACTAGCAGAAGAATTTGCTTGAAAATACCAAAAAAGGAGACATACAGAGCTGCGGTCTGGCAGTGATCCTGAGCAAGCCTGATGGCACAGCACAGACAGCTTGGAGAGTGCTGAATGGTGGTAGGACCTAAGAATTAACCTAAAAATCAGCCCTGCTAGCCAGGGACTGCACAGAGGATTGCTCTGGTGGCTGGGGAATAAAACGCGAAGCATCAGAGAAGAGAAAAGCTGACTGAGCTGTGGACTTTTGACTGTCTGGAGAGCACTGCCATTTTGAATATTTACAAGAAGCTTGACAATTTTCTATATTTAAAGAGAAAGCATTCTCTGAGATTCCAGGGCCTTAAGAACAGGTTCTGCTTGCCAGTAACCCCAAGAATACTCCGGACATAGATGACTGAAAAGATACGACATTCCCCTTGTTACTCTTATGCGCCACACCCCTTGGTGAACAGAGGTGCGACCATCCCCCACTCCCACCCACCTTCTGGGCCCGCAGGAACTCCATCCCAGTCTGTGTGCTCAGGCAGAGCCTGGGTGCCCTGCCTAACCTCCCCCAAATTTTTCTATTTTTTTATTCTCTTTCTTATTTCTGGTTTTTAGTTTGCTTATTTTTGTCTCTTTGAAAACTACTATTATTATTAATACATTTGTCCTTTTTTTGCTTCATTTTTTTAATTGCGATTTGAGTGAAGATTTACAGATCAAATTCACATTTGATACAGCAGTTCACATACACTTTGTCTCATGACATTGATGACAGTTTACTACAATGCAACAGCTCCACTTCCACTTCCTCCCCATAGTTACCTCTTCCCAGTGTCCATCTCTCCATGCACTCCTTCCTCATGAGCTGTCTCCCTGTGCATAAGCAGCCCTTCTATCTCCCATAATTGTTCTCTCCAAGGAGTGTATCTACCTGAGGTAAATGTTCAACTCATATGCCTGTCTTTTGTTGGCTGGAAACCACGGGTGTGGGTTCAATTACAGAGCCGAAGGGCAGCTAGGGGCCACAGTCTTAGTGGTTCCACCAGGCTCTATCAGACCAGTAAACCTGGTCCCCCCACCTTTTTATTTCTCCAAATGATTTTGAGTTTTGTTCCATATTGTTCTCCCTCTCTATCAAGGATCTCCTACATAGATCTGCTTCCAAGTGGATGACAGTGGTAGCTGGGCACCATCTACATCTTCTGGTCTCATAGTCATATAGGCTTCAGATCAGATGGTGTACCAGTTGCTAGGATTAATTGTTTCCATAAATTTTGGTTTTCTTCATTCTTCTTTGCTCTGGATGAGAGCCCATCATTGCATCTAGATGACAGCTTGGTAGTTTTTAAAATCCCAGTCGCTACTTGCCAAAGTAGGAGGAGGAACAATGTTTTGTATAGTATTTTATGCCAATTGAACTTTATGTCCCCTGTGACTATGGTCCCAAGCCCACACGTTCAACTACTCGGTCCCTCTGGGTAGCTGGCTATGACCAAGCAGTGACAACCACCTTGCCTCTTGTCAGCTCTAGTATACACCTGGGAATTCTGATCATTCACATAAACTTAAAGGACCATTGTCTGCCAACTCTATACATGTTCTTGGACACACTCCCCATTTCATAGACAGGGTTAATAGTCCAGCATGTCCACCCATCTATCCACCCATATACCCATGTTAGCCTTCACTGAAAATGCAGAACTGTATGTGCAAAAGGCTTCATCTTTGTTGTCTGTACCTCCCATGTATCTCTCTATGTCTTTCTCATCTTCAATGCCTCCATAGTGGTCACTCACATTTGGTACATTGCCCTTCTCTTCACCCAAATCAATATATATCTCTATCTATCTAACAACGTTCCCTCCTCTCCCCTCCTGCCTCTGGTAACCAACAAAGAAAATTTCCTTCAATAGATAAACCTTTCCTTAACTTTTACAATAATGGACTAATACATTATCTGTCCTTTTGTGATTGACTTATTTCACTCAGCATAATGTATAATTTTCTCCCTGAGTTTAGAATGGTCAATTCTATCTTGCAGCTATCTTAACTTCCTCACCATTTAGAAGTTCTGTAACTACGCAGGCTTTTCCCTCTTTTTGTTTATAGTTGTCCTCACTTGCCAATTTATGTCTCTGGTTTAAAATCTGTCTTCCATTGCATCAATTTATAATTCTGTTTTCCATTGCATCAATTCTACTTGTATTTTCTTCCAAAATTCTTCTAAGTTTTTTCTGTGTTTTCTTTGGTCTGTCTCTCAATCCTTTGAAGATACTTAAATATAATTCTTTTGAATTCCTTATCAGAGAGTTCCAATGCTGCTTCTTCCTCAGGAATGTGTTCTGGGTCTGTATCCTACTCCCTTGTGTCTACCACTTTATCTTGCTTCTTTGTGTGGACTATGATGGTCTGTTGTCTCCGAGGCATCGTGACATTGTTGAACTTAGATCTCTGTTAATTGTTTGTAAAGAGCAGCCAAAGGAGTAGAATTGATGCAATGGGAGACAGAATTAATGAACTTAAAGACAAATAACTGAATACTTCTTTGGAAAGGGATGAAACAGAAAAAAAAAAAAAATCAAAACAAACTGAAGAAAGCCTAAGGTTCATGTGGGATACCATCCAAAAGAATAACTTACAAGTCATTGGAATTCCAGAACATGAAGAGAAAAACAACACCACTGAGAAAACTGTCCAAGATTTGCTGCAGGAGAACTTCCCTTATATGATGAAAGATGAGAATATATCCATTCAGGAACTCCAATGAACCCCAAAAAGGATAGACCCCAAAAGGAAATCACCAAGTCATCATCAAACTCATCAAAATCAAAGACAAAGACAGAATCCTAAAGGCAGCATGGGAAAAAAACAAAAGTTACCTACAAAGGACAGCCAGTAAGAATAAGCTCTGATTTCTCAGCAGAAACCATGCAAGTGAGAAGGCGATGGGATGGTAAATATAAAACCCTGAAAGAGAAAAATTTTCAACCAAGAATTATATACC
>NW_006921597.1:17276420-17284228 GCF_000298275.1 Orycteropus afer afer | reverse complement strand
TGTACCCAAGAACATGTATAGGTCTAGCAGACAACAGTACTATAAATTTATGTGTATGATCTGAATTCCCAGGTGTATAGTAGAGCTGGCAAGAGACAAGGTGGTAGTCACTGCTTGGTCACAGCTAGCTACCAAGAGGAACTGAGTAGTTGAACCTGTGGGCTTGGAACCATAGTCACAGGGGACATCAAGCTCAATTGGCATAACATACTACACAAAATACTGTTCCACCTCCTACTTTGGCGAGTAGTGACTGGGATCTTAAAAGCTTGCAAGCTGCCATCTAGAGGCAACGATGGGTCTCTCCTCATCCAGAGCAAAGAAGAATGAAGAAAACCAAAAATTCATGGATATAATCAGTCCTAGTGACTGGTATACCATCCTATCTGCAGCCTATATGACTATGAGACCAGAAGAACTAGATGGTGCCCAGCTACCAATGTCAACCTCTTGGAAAGGGATCTACATAGGAGATACTGGATAGAAAGGGAGAACAATGTGAACAAAACTCAAAATCATTTGGAGAAAAAAAGGGGGGGGGCACCAGGTTTGCTGGTCTGATAGAGCCTGGTGGAACCGCTGAGACTATGGCCCCTATGCCTGTCAGGTCTGGTAGTAAACCCATACTTGGGGCTTCCAGTCAAGCAAAAGACAGGCATATGAGTTGAACATTTACCTGAGGTAGATACACTCCTTGGAGAGAACAAGTATGGGAGAAAGAAGGGCTGCTTATGCACCAGAAGCCAGCTGAGGGGGCAGGAGGGCATGGAGGAATGGACACTGGGAAGAGGTAATTATCAGGAGGAAGTGGGAGGGGAGCTGTTGCATTGTGATAAATTGTGGTCAATGTCATGAGAAAAAGTGCGTGTAAACTGCTGTATGGAAAGTGAATATTCTCTCTAAGTCTTCACCCAAATCACAATAAAAAAAAAAAAAGTTAGAAAAAAAAGGGAAGAAGGGGGAAAGGAAACTGGGGTTGGGGAGTACATGTGTGGTGTTCTGCTGGGCAAGCAGGCAGTGGGTAGCAGGGCACCTAGTCCCAGAAGGAGGGGCTGGGAGCAGTGTGCCTGCTCTCAGAACTACCCAGAATGCACCTGGGGGCAGTGTGCCTGTTCCAAGGTGAGTTCCTGCTAGCCCAGATGTATGAGGGCAGTGTACCTGGATCTGGAAAAGTTCCTGCTGGCCCAAATGGTGGCTGGAACTAAGGCACCTGATTCAGAAGGAGTTCCTGCCAGCCCCAAAAGCAGTTGGGGACAAGGCATCTGGTGCTACTAAAAGTTCTTGCTGTTCCAAAAGGTAGTTGGGCACAGGACTCCTGCTCCCAGAAAAAGTTCCTACCATTCCAAAATGTGTCTGAGTGTAGGGCACCTGGTTCCAGAAAAAGTTCCTGCCATCACAAAAAGAGTTCTGGTAATCCATACTGAAGGTTGTCTTTGATCTTCATCAGTAAGTGCTTCAAGCCCTTTTCTCTTCAAACAAAGTCATGTTATCTGCATATCACAAGTTGTTAATGAGTTTTCCTGATCCTGATGCTGTGTTTGCATTTATATAGTACAGCTTCTTGGATTATTTGCTCGGCACACAAATTAAATAAGTATAGTGAAAGGATACAACCCTGATGCACATCTTGCCTGATTTTAAACCATGCAATATCCCATTTTCTGTTGAAGCAACTGCCTTTTCATCTTGTACCGGTTCCACATAAGCACAATTGTTTTGTGATTCCCATTCTTTGCAAAGTTATCCATAATTTGTTATGATCCACAGTTAAACGCTGTCTTTTAGGGTCTCCTAAACAGAACAGAGGGCTGGGCAATCCTACTTCCGTAGTGATACTGCTTCGGAAACCCAAGGAGGGGTCGCTATGAGTCGGGGCCGACTCGACGGCAAATAACAACAAACAACAACAAACAGAACAGAGAAACACACTCATTAGTCTGTCCACCAGTGGGAGCAATTAATTAGAATAGAGATACGTAGCAGTCAACCTGTCCACAAAGAGGAATAACTTTCCTTCTCCTCCCCTGATGTGCGGAATGTGTTTCTATGCCCATCTGAAAGATCTCTGATCGAGCTTTGTGATGCCCTCTGTTCTTGCCTAAGTCTTCCTTCCCTGCTCCACGCAGGGCCATTGATCTTGGAATGGGTAACTGGCATGGGTACAGGCAAGCTTTCCTCACTGCCGAGAGGGGGAGTTGTGGGCACATCCTGAATAGACCCCAAGGGAATATATCATGTTGATTTTAGAGCTGAAGCTGAATGTGTTTCCCTGTGCACAAGTAAGCAGTATGTTGGCTGGGGAGGCAGGACGCTGTGCTGGCACCATTTCCTTACTCTGCAATAGCTAACAAACAGAGAGGAGGAGCGGTCAGTACCAAACAGATCTCCAAGAAGATCTGTCTTGTTGATTTCAGAGCTGGAGCTGGGGGCCTTACTCTGTACACAGGCAAGTAGTCTACTGGTTGAGGGAGCAGGCTCAACTGCAGTTATGGCTTTTGTAGTGTGCAACTGGTAGCATAGTGGCTAAGGCACTTGACTGCTAACCAGAAGGCTGGCGGTTCAAACCCACCAGCCACTCCTCGGAAGGAAGGTTGGGCAATCCTACTTCCGTAGTGATACTGCCTCGGAAACCCAAGGAGGGGTCGCTATGAGTCAGGGCTGACTCAATGGCACATAACAACAACAACAACAACAGTGTGCAACTGCTAGCAGCCCACAGTGCTGGGAAGGGGATGGGCAGGGACAATAAGAAAAGGGGTATTCTTACCATATGAGACTCATCATTTATTTCTTGACTCGTATCTGTCTGGAAGTCCCCTCTGCTTTCCTTTTCTCAGAGTCCCTCATGGCCCAGTATCGATTTCTTGCTAAGTTTCTTGGTGTACATGTGGAGATGGTCATAACCTAGACCTGCTTATGCCACTATCTTTCCAGAATTCCTCTCTTATTATCATTGTAATATCAGTATTAACAGTCATTTTTATTCCTGATATTAGTAATCTGTATCTTCTTTCTTTCTTTCTTTGTTTTTAAGTTAGTTTCTCCAAACATTTATCAACTCTATTAGCATTTCCTGGGAGCTCTGGTAGCATAGTACCTAAAGCACTTGACTGCTAATCAGAAGTCTGGCAGTTCAAACCCACCAGCCACTCCTCGGAAGGAAGATGGGGCAATTTACTTCCACAGTGATACTGCCTCAGAAACCCAAGGAGGGGTCACTATGAGTTGGGTCCGACTCGATGGCACATAACAACAACAGCAACAATTAGCATTTCCAAAGAAGCAAGTTTTGGTTTTGTTGATTTTTCTCCATTTTATCTGCTTTCTATTTCATATTTTTTTCTTTTTTCTTTTATTGTGATTTATGTGAAAGTTTACAGAGCGAATTGGTTTTCCATTCAACAGGTCATATACATTTTGTTTCATGACGTTGATTACAATCCCCACAATATAACAGAACTCTTCCCACTTCTCTCTGGTTATCTTTTCCCTTTGTCCTTCTTTCCTATCCATTCTTGACTTCTGAGCTTTACTCCTGGGAAAATGCTGCCCTTTTGAACTCTTGTTTTATTTTTCTAGGACAGGCTTACCTTCTGGTGTTATTGTTCTCTTCATAGGCTGTCTAATATTTGGCTGAAAGTTGAGAAATGGGAGTGAGTTCACTTCTAGGCCTGAAGGGTGATTAAGGGGCACAGCCTTGGGGGTTTTACCAATCTTTATTAGATCAATAAGCCTGGTCTTTTATTATTATTATTATTATTATTGTTGTTGTTATTATTATTATTATTATTATGAGTTTTGTTGCACATTTTTCTCCCATTCTGTCCAGGATCGCCTATTGTGATTCCTTTCAGAGTGGCTAGCAGTGGTAGCTGGGCACCATCTAGTTCTTCTGGTCTCAGCATCATGGAGGCTGAGTTTCACAAAGTCCACTAGTCCCTTGGACTAATTGCTTCCATATGTCTTTAATTTTCTTCATTCTTCTTTGTGCTGGATAAGGAAGGACCAACAGTTACACCTTACATGGCCACTCACAAGCTCTTAAAATTCCAGTTGCTACCCACTAAAGTAGGATGTAGAACAATATCTTTGTGGATTACATTATGCCAATTGGCCTTGATGTCCCTGTGACTATGGTCCTGAGCTTGTAGACCCAATGACCCAATCCCTTAAAGTGTTTGGTTATAGCTAAGAAGTTTTCATATTATGGTCCAGTTAGCTCTACTGTATTCATGGACATTTTTACAGCCCATATATATACTTATGTATAAATATTATCTTCCAAACCTATGTATGGTAGTGGAAATAGTTTCATTTGCCTATCCATACCTAATAATCTTGTCTAACTATGTATCCACTCAGATTAATGTTTGTTATTGATGATAATGCAGGATTGTGCATGTAACAGTGTTTAACTTTGTTGTCTGTAACTCTTGTGCACTTCTCCATGTCTTCCTTTTCCTTAATGGTATTGTGCTGGTCACCCACTATTAGTACATTGCCTTGCCTTCAACCATATTAATATGTGTCTCTTACCCACTGTGGTAGTTAAGGTTATGTGTCAACTTGGCTGGGCCTGGTTTTGAGTGGCTGGGCAGCTGGATGTAGTTATTCACCATGGTGAGATTAGTAATCAACTCCATGGTGGAATCTACTGGAGCATCTGAGTAGCTGCTTTAGGGATATGATCTGTTTCCAGTATATAAGAAGCAACTTTGAGGAAGATCTCTAGCTTTTGGCATGCTTTAATCCTGCATGTAGCTGAGTCGTTATTCAGCAACCTGTCATTTTGTCTGCCTATCTTGGGACTGTTAATGGGGCTTGAATCAAAGGCCTGCCACGTGTTTTGGTAAAATCAGGACTATGCCATTTTATTTGTTGGCCTTGGGCTTGTTAACCTTAGCAGCCAGAGCTGCCTGTGTGAAGAAACACCTCTAGCTTCAGTGGGCCAGGAGCAACAGGCAGAGCTGAAGCCCAAGGTCCAGCGGCTCTCACCCAGCCCCTAGAGCCTGGCATTTTGAACCCGATTTCCAGCCTCCAAAAATGTAAGAGAATAAACTCCTGTTTGTAAAAGCCATTCCACCTGTGGTATTTGCTTTTAGAGCAGCATGAAGTAGCAAAAACATCTACTTAGTAATTTTCTCTCCCCTCCCTTCCCATTGCTGATAACCATCAAAGGATATTTCTTTTCATGTGCAAACCTATCCTTGGGTTTTTATAATATTGGACTCAGACAATATTTGTCCTTTTGTGATTAACTGATTTCACACAGCATAATGTCCTCCAAGTTCATCCACATTAAAAAGTGTTTGGTGAATTCTTTATTATTCTATAATGTTGCACAGTATTCCATTTTGTGTATGTACAACAGTTTATTTATCCATGCACCCACTGATGGGCACTTAGGTTGTTTCCATCTCTTTGCCATTGTGAATGGTGTTGCAATGAACATGGGTATGCATATATCAGTTCATGTCCCAGGCTTCAGTTTTTTTTTTTTTTTTTTTAAGAATGTATACCTAGGAGAGGGATTGCTGGATCAAATTTTATTTCTATTTCCAACTTTTTAAAGAAGCGCCATAACATTTTTCACAGTGATTGTACCATTTTACAGTCCCACCAACAGTATATTAGAGTTCCTATCTCTCCACCCCTTCGCCAGTATTTGTTGTGTTCTGTGTTGTTGAACATTACTCTTATTGCTGGGGTGAGCTGATATCTTATGGTTGTTTTGATCTGCATCTCTCTAATGGTTAATGAGAGAGCTCTGGTGGCATAGTGCCTAAAGCACTTGACTGCTAACCAGAAGGCTGGCAGTTCAAACCCACCAGCCACTCCTTGGAAGGAAGGTTGGGCAATTCACTTCCATAGTGATATCACCTTGGAAACCCAAGGAGGGGTCTCTGTGAGTCAGATCTAACTCGACAGCAGTGAGTTTGGTTTGCTTTTGGAATGGCTAATGAGCATGAGTGTTTCCTAATGTACTTTTTGACTGCCTTAATATCTTCTTTGTACATGTCCTTTACCAAATTGGATTTTTTATCTTTTTGATGTTGAGGTGTTATAGTTTTATATAAATTTTAGAGATGAGTCCTTTGTCTGATATGTAATTGCCAAATATTTTTCCCAGTCTGTATGTTCTCTTTTTACTCTTTTGGAAAAGTCTTCTGATGCACATAAGAATTTAATTTTTAGAAGGTCCCAATCACCTAGTTTATCATCTGCTGTTTGTGTATTTTTATTATGCTTGACAGTCTATTTATGACACATATTGGGCCACTAATTTGTTCCTAAGGAGTTCTGATGATGTAGGGATGAAACACTTTGCTCCTAATCAGAAGGTCAGTGGTTCAAACTACCTGCTGCTCCATGGGAGGAATATGAGGTAATCTACTTCTGTAAAGATTTACAGCTTTGGAAACCCAATGTGAGGAACTATCAGTCAGAATCAACTCGATGGCAGTGGGTTTGGTTTTTTGGGTTTTAATTTGTCCCTATTTTTTACTTTGATGATCTTTATAGTTTTAGGTTTTACATTTATGCCTTTGATCCAGCTTGTGTTAGTTTTTGTGTATGATGTGAGGTATGGACCCTCTTTCATTTTTCTGCAAATAGATAACAAATTTTGCCAAAACCATTTATTAAAGAGACTCCCTTTTCCCCCAATTAATAGAGTCTGTTCCTTTGTCAAAGACTAGCTTAAGTGGATGGGTTTATATCTGGGTTCTCAATTCTGTTCCACTGATCTGTGCCTAGAAGCTCTGGTGGCATAGTGCCTAAGGCACTTGACAGCTAACCAGAAGCCTGGAGGTTCAAACCCACCAGCCACTCCTCAGAAGGAAGATTGGGCAATCTACTTCCCTAGTGATACTTCTTCAGAAACCAAAGAAGATCTGATTCTATGGCAGTGAGCTTGGTTTGGTTTGGTTTTGTGAGAGCATGAGATTATGTTTCTATATAACCACCCTGTATGCAACCATTTTTAGTAAGTAGCCATTTGTGCAAAAAGCCTCAGCATGTACTTCATGCTTTAGTGCCTTAGTTACTGGAAAAACTACAAAGAGTCCTAACTACCTCATAGACAAAGAGTTCTAACTACCTCATCAATACTCCCAAGCATTCTCCTTAGCAACAACCAATCAGTAGACGGCACAGAAATACCTTACCTAAAATAGTTAAGAAATGGCAGTTAGTGACTTCAGCCCACTAGACAGAGCCAATTAGGCAGAAACAACTAACAACTTGAAAATGTCAACCAATCCTGTAACTTTCTGATTGAAACTTCCTTGTTTCTGTTGAGACCCCTATAAAGACACCATTACCTCAGACTCTCAATCCTGAACCACTGCGTCGGTGAGAGTTGGGGGTCCGAGCTCAAGCTTGAATAAACAACCCCTATGCTTTTGCAGTGGAATCAGCTCCTTGGTGGTTTTTTGGAGATTCTTAATCTGGGCACAACAGTTTGACCTTGTCTGCCATTATACCAATACCAGTTGTTTTGACAACTGTGGCTATATAGTATGTTTTGCTATCAGGAAGTTTAAGTCCTACTTTATTCTTCTTCTTCAGTAGTGCTTTGCTTATCCATGGTCCCTGTCTTTTCCATATAAAATTAATGGGTTTTCCATGTTCTTAAAAAATGTTGATTGAGAGTTCCGGTGAGATGGCAGACTAGGCAGAAAGACTGCACAGACCCTCTTCAACAAAGAAAAGGGAAGCCAATTAACACAGACACAGAAGATAATCCTGGACCCCTGAGCCTTGAAGGGAAGGATACAGAAGTGGACTAAACCCCAACTAGCAAAAGA
>NW_006921597.1:17275297-17275714 GCF_000298275.1 Orycteropus afer afer | reverse complement strand
GGCTTGACTATTTTGGATATTTAAAGAGGCAACGCTCTCGCAGATTCCTGGGGCTTAAGAACACGTTCTGCTTTCCAGAAACTCCAAGGACACTTGGGACCTGCAAGACTGACAAGTTTTTTGAAGGTTATTCGATTGTAATTTGTGTCTGATTGAATGGGAGACAACAACAGTGTCCATAAGACACAACTACACTCACACCTCCTGCAACTTCACTTACTGAGCGACAACCACTACCTCCTTCTGCACCAACAGGTCAATGATAAAAAACCACCAAGAAGAGCCTGAACCACCCTTGGCTGCTCTTCACAAATAGTTAACAGAAATCTAAATACAACAATGCCACAATGCCTCGGAACAACAGACCATCACAGTCCACACAAAGAAGCAGGCTAAAGTGGTAGAAACAAGGGAGCA
>NW_006921597.1:17247533-17273122 GCF_000298275.1 Orycteropus afer afer | reverse complement strand
TAAATCTTCACCCAAATCACAATTAAAAAAAAAAAAAAAAGGAAGGAGACTAAAAAAATAATGTTGATTGAATCTGGATAGGTATTACATTTTATCTATAGATTAATTTGAGTGGTATTGATATTTTCACATGTTCAATCTTCCTATCCAAGAGCATAGTCTATTCTTCCTTATATGTAGGTCTCTTAATTTCTTATAGCAGGTTTTGTAGTTTTCTTTGTACAGATCTTTTTTGTCCCTTATAAGATTCATTCCTAAGTATTTTATCATTTTAGTAGGTACTGTAAATGGTATTCCCCCCCCCCATTTTCTTTTTAGAGAATTCTTTGTTGATGTAGAGAAATCCAACTGATTTTTGTGTTGATCTTATACCCTGCCATTTTGCCAAATCTTTCCATTAGTTCCAATAGTTTTCTTCTTGACTCTTTGGGATTTTCTATGAATAGGAACATATCTGCAAATACACATAGTCTTACTTCTTCCTTACAAATATGGATGCTTTTCATTTTCTTTTCTAGCTTATCTACTGCCCTTGCTAGGCTTCCAGTACAATGTTGAATAGGAGTGGTGATAGAGGGTATCATTGCCTACCTAGTTTCCATTCACAACAGAAATGCTTTCAGTCTCTCTCCATTGAAAATAATGTTGGCCCTTAGTTTTGCACATATATCCTTAATTATGTTGAGGCCCTTCCATTCCATTCCTTTTTTGCTGAGAGTTTTTATTAGGGATGGATGTTGGATTTTATCAAATGCCTTTTCTGCATCAATTGATCATGTGGTCTTTTTCCTTTGCTTTATTTATGCAGAGAATTATGATTAGATTGCTTAAATCTAATGATTTATGGTTAGATTAGATTAAATTAGATTGCTTTTTCTAATATTGAACCATCCTTCCATACTTAGTATGATTCTCTTTTTGTTGTAATGTATTTTTTATTGTTACTAATATTTAGTGTTGGATTCCACTGGCTTAGATTTTGTTGAGGTTTATGTTTTGTTTTGTTTTCTCATTTTTTTTTAACTTTTTATTGTGACTTGGGTGGAAGTTTACACAGTACACTCATTTTCCATTCAACAGCACTGGTGACTTTGCCTCCATTAGTAAAGAGGGCCATGTTAATCTATGGCAAGAGGTGGCAACATTAATATGCAAAATAACACTACCTATAGATCAAGTATTTTGAGAAATGAGGCTCTGGGTGATTGCATATTTGATACTTTTCTGCAGTTTTGTCAGCATGAGGAGTATAAGGAAACTGGTTGGCTGGTCCTACTTACACTAGGTGAAGTGGTGAAAGAGTGAGATGAGTTCAGGGCTGCTGAGTCACAGCTCAAGTGCCCCATGAAAGACCTCAATGTTTCCAGTTGTGCTCTGAAAGAAAGCATTATTTCTTCTAGTAACAGAGCTGATATTGCCAAAAAGCAAACCCACAGTCTTACTGTAAGGGTGGCTGAAATACAATACCAATTAAATTGCCAGCCCAGAATGGTGTCTGAAGTTAAAGTGAGGGCATTGATTGGGAAAAAAATGGGATCCTGAAACCTTGAATGGGGACATATGGGCAGCTGGTCAGGAAGATCAGGATATGGAGCCTGTAAATTCTGTTGAATCCCTCCCATCTGAAGGGATTACTGTAAAACCATTATCCCCCTCCACCTCAGTTTGATGGGATTACCCAACTGTTCCTGCTGGGTCATTGCCTGAGGCAGATTCCATGGAAGACATTCCTGAATGTTCTCAGGAACTTCCCCAATCATCCATTGTTGCTGCTAGACCTATAACTAAAGTTAAGTCCAAGCGAGCCCCAAAAGATGAAATAGAAAGTGTGACTGAGGAGGCGGTGTGCTACACTTGAAAAGACCTACTTGATTTTGCTAACATGTACAGACAGAAACCTGGAGAATATATATGGGAATGGCTACTGAGGGTGTGGGATAATGGTGCAAGGAATGTAAGATTGGATCAGTCTGAGTTTATTGATTTAGGACCACTAAGAATGGATTCTTCATTCAATGTTTCAGCTCCAGAGGTTAGGAAAGGATCTAATAGTTTATTTGGTTGGCTTACTAAGGCATGCATTATACAATGACCTACGTTAAGTCAAGTTGAAGTACCAGACCTGCCTTGGTATAATGTAGAAGGCATACAGAGGCTTAGGGAAATTGCCCTGTTAGAATGGATTTATCAGATTAGACTCCTAGAGCCAGAAATGAAGAGTCCAGCAGACAAGTCTTTCACCAGTACAGTGAGGAATAAATTGGTGAAGGGAGCTCCAGCATCCTTGAAGACTGCTGTGATTGTTATATTATATAAACCTGATTTGACAGTGGGAACTGTCCTAATTGAGCTAAGATGCTTAACTACGATGGGAATGATTGAACCCCGTGGTTGTAGGGGCCAAGTGGCAGCAGTTAATCAACAAAGGCAAGGTGGGCATGGTTACCATAATGAACAGCAGAGTCAGAACAGTAATCAGAATAGTCTGACTCGTGTGGAATTATGGCATTGGCTACTTGTGCATGGTGTTCCTGATAGTGAAATACATGCCAAACCTATAAAATATGTACTTGATCTGTATAGACAGAAGAATTCTAGGTCACATGAACAGCAGCCTAGATTGAATCACCAGAATACAGAGTCACAGCCTCTCAATCAATTTCCAGACTTGAGTCAGTTTACAGACCCACAACCCTTTGAATGAAGGAGAGGCCAGGTCCCTTTGAGGAAGGATCCCACTACATTGCCAAAAATCTATAATGTCAATCTTTCTCCCAGCCTTCCCCAAGGGGACTTGAGGCCTCTTATGAGAGTAACTGTTAATTGGGGAAAAGGAAATAATCCAACTTTTCAGGGATTACTGGACACTGGCTCTGAACTGACACTAATTTCAGGAGACCCAAAGCATCATTGTGGCCCACCAGTCAGAGTGGGGGCATATGGAGGTGAAGTTATTCATGGAGTCTTAGCTAAGGTACATCTCACAATGGGTCCACTGGTTCCCCAAACCCATCCAGTAGTGATCTCCCCAGTTCCAGAATGCATAATTGGAATAGATATAATGAGCAATTGGCAGAATTCCCACATTGGGTCCCTGACATGTGGAGTAAGGGCTATTTTGGTAGGAAGAGCCAAGTAGAAGCCATTAGAACTGCCTCTACCTACAAAAATAGTAAGTCAAAAGCAATACCACATCCCTGGAGGGGTTGCAGAGATTACTGCCACCATCAAGGATGTGAAGGATGCAAGGGTAGTGATTTCCATCACATCCCCATTTAATTCACCTATTTGACCTGTGCAAAAAATAGATGGACCTTGGAGAATGACAGTAGATTATCATAAACTTAATCAGGTGGTGACTCCAATTGCAGCTGCTGCTCCTGATGTGGTTTCATTGCTTGAGCAAATTAGTGCATCTCTTGGTACTTGGTATGCAGCTATTGATCTGGCCAATGCCTTTTTCTCAAAACCAATTTCAAAGGACCATCAGAAGCAGTTTGCCTTCAGCTGGAAAGGCCAACAATATACTTTTACAGTGCTTCCTCAGAGGTATATCAACTCCCCAGAACTATGTCATAGTTTAGGTCTGTAAGGATCTTGACCACCTTTCCCTTCCACAAGACATCACACTGGTCCATTATATTGATGATGTTATGCTGATTGGACCTAATAAGGAAGAAGTATTGATGACTTGAGACTTATTGGTGAGACATATGCGTGCTAGAGGTTGGGAAATAAACTCAACAAAAATTCAAGCACCTTCCACCTTAATGAAATTTCTAGGGGTCCAATGGTGTGGGACATGTCGAGATATTCCTACTAAAGTGAAGGATAAATTATTGTATCTGGCTCCCCCCACAACTGAAAAGGAGGCACAACGTCTGGTGGGTCTCTTTGGATTTTGGAGGCAACATATCCCTCATTTGTGTGTGTTGCTGTGGCCTATTTATCAAGTAGCTCAGAAAGCTGCTAGTTTTGAGTGGGGCCCAGAACAACAGGAGGCTCTGCAACATTTTCAGGCTGCTGTGCAGGCTGCTCTGCCACTTGGGCCATATGACCCACCTGATCCAATGGTGTTTGAAGTGTCTGTAGTAGATAGAGATGCTGTTTGGAGTCTGGCAAGTCCTTATTGGTGAATCACAATGCAGACCCTTGGGATTTTGGAGCAAAGCCCTGCCGTCCTCTAAAGATAACTATTCTCCTTTCGAGAAACAGCTTTTGGCTTGTTACTGGGCTTTTGTATAGACTGAATGCCTGCCTAACCATGGGCCACCAAGTGACCATGAGGACTGAGCTGCCCATCATGAACTGGGTGTTGTCTGACCCACAGAGACATAAAGTTGGACATCGCACAGCAGCACTCCATCATTAAATGGAAGTGGTATATCAGAGACCGGGCTTGAGCAGGACCTGAAGGCACAAGTAAGTTGCATGAGGAAGTGGCTCAAGTGCCTATGGTCTCCACTCCAGTCACATTACCTTCCCTCTCCCAATCTGCAACTATGGCCTCATGGGTAGTTCCTTATGATCAGTTGACTGAAGAAGAGAAAACTCATGCCTGGTTTACAGATGGTTCTGTGCAATAGTAGGAACCACTCAAAAGTGGACAGCAGCAGCACTCAAGCCCCTTTCTGGGACTTCTTAAAGGACAGTGGTGAAGGGAAATCCTTCCAATAGGCAGAACTTTGAGCTGTGTGTATTGCTGTTCACTTTGCATGGAACAAGAAATAACCAGATGTGTGATTATATGTGGATTCTTGGGCTGTGGCTAATGGCTTAGCTGGATGGTCTGGGACTTGGAAGGAGCATGACTGGAAGATTGGTGATAAGGATGTATGGGGAAGAGGTATGTGGATAGATCTCTCTGAATGGGCCAAAGGAGTAAAGATATTTGTGTCTCATGTGAATGCCCACCAAAATGTGACCTCAGCAGAGGAGGACTTTAACAATCAGGTGGATAAGATGACACGTTCAGGGGAAACCAGTCATCCTTTTCCCCCAGCTACTCTTGTCATTGCTCAATGGGCTCATGAACAAAGTGGCCATGGTAGCAGGGAAGGAGGTTATGCATGGGCTCAGCAACATGGACTTCAACTTACCAAGGCTGATTTGGCTACCGCTACTGGTGAGTGCCCAATCTGCCAGCAGCAGAGACCAGCACTGAGTCTGCAATATAGAACCACTCATTGGGGTGATTAGCCAGCAACCTGGTGGCGGGTTGATTACAATGGACCACTTCCATCATGGAAAAGACAGTATTTTGTTCCTACTGAAATAGATATTTATTCTGGATATGGATTTGCCTTCCCTGCATGCAATGCTTCTGCAAAACTATCATCTGTGGACTTACAAAATGCCTTATCCACCATCATGGTACCCCACACAGCATTGCTTCAGATTAAGGGACTCACTTCATAGCAAATGAAGTGCATCAATGGGTCTATGCTCATGGAATTCATTAGTCTTACCATATTCCCCCTCATCCAGAAGCAGCTGGCTTGATAGAATGATAGAATGGCTTACTGAAAACACAATTATGGTGCCAGCTAGGTGGGAATACCGTGAAGGGTTGGAACAATGTTCTCCAGGGGGCTGTACATGCTCTAAACCAGTCTCCAATATATGTGTTGTTTCTCCAATAGCCACGATTCACAGGTCCAGGAACCAAGGGGTGGAAATGGGAGTGGTACCACTCACTATTACCCCTAGTGACCCACTCAAAAAATTTTGCTTCCTGTCCTTGCTACCCTATGGTCTGAGGGTCTGGAGATCTTAGTCCCAAAGAGAGGAACACTCCCACCTGGAGACACAATACTGATTGCATTGAACTGGAAATTAAGAATGCCACCCAGACATTTTGGCTTCCTCATGTCTCTGGATCAACAGACAAAGAAGAGCATTACTGTACTATCTGGTGTGATAGATCCTGATTACCAAGGGGAAATTGGATTGACATTACATAATGGAGGTTAAGAAGCTTATGTCTGGAATACAAGAGATTTTTTAGGACGTCTCTTAGTACTACCATGTCCTGTGATTAAAGTCAATGGAAAATTACAGCTACTCAATTGTGATATGAGTACTAATGGCCCAACCCTTCAGGAATGAAGATTTGGGTGACCCCACCAGACAAAGAACCAGGACCAGCTGAAGTGCTTGCTGAGGTCAAGGGAAATACAGAATGGGTGGTGGAAGAAGGTAGTTCTGAATATCAGCTACGACCACGTGACCAGTTGCAGAAACGAGGACTGTGATTGTTATATTTCTTCATTGTATATGTGCACCAAATTTTTTTTCCTTCTGTTATGAACTGTGAAATGTAAATAAGGTTAATGCATTCTGGTCGTACATGTGTTAGCGTACAATGTTAGGTGCAAATATGTTTTTATAATTGTCCTTATTTAGATACTATATGTGGTTAAGAAGATGTGTACAACTGCCAAATTGACAAGGGGTGGACTATGATAATTGGAGCTGTGTGTCAACTTGGCTGGACCACAATTCTGTGTGGTTTAAGCAGTTGTGATGTGAGTTAGTCCCATGATGGGACTGGATATGCCTATTTTGAGCAGCCAATACATTGGAAGGGAGTTTCCCTAGGAGTGTGACCTGCTTCCAATATATTTATGGACATCCTGGGAAAAGGGGCAGTCTTCTGGAGATCAGGATCCTCTTGTGCTGCCTACAATTATCTGTGAGCGAACAATCCACCATTTGTCCTGGAGATCTTTAATTAATCATTTGTTGTAGTCAACAGCTGGTATACTGCCTGCCAACCTGGAGCTTGTCAGCCCCTGCAGCTGTGTCAGTTGGGAAAATTCTCCAGCTTGACGTTTGATCCAAGAACTTGGGACTTGCTAGCTTCTATAAGTGTGTGAGACATTTTCCTAAGATAAATTTCTCTTTCTCTATATGTATATATAAGCTTTACTGGTTTTGCTTCTCTAGAGAACCCACCCTAACACAACAACTCACTCAAGGTGTTTGGTTCTGGTTCTGGTAGCATAGTGCCTAAGGCACTTGACTGCTAACCAGAAGGCTGGAAGTTCAAACACACCAGGCACTCCTCGGAAGGAAGGTTGGGCGATTTATGTCCATAGTGATACTGCCTCAGAAACCCAAGGAGGGGTGGCTATGAGTTGGGTCTGACTTGCCAGTACATAACAACAACAACCACATGGAGTTATCATAAGTTTGCTCCCTTCCCTGTTCACTCTATTGTATATAAGGACATTTTATAGCACAAACAAACATGTATGTGGAAATATCAACTGCCAGACTTACATATGGTCATGAGTATATTCATGTTTGCTTACCCATACCTGATCATTTAGCCTGTCTACCTCTGAACCCACCCATAGATTAATGTTTGTTATTACTGATAATGCAGTATTGTGTATATAATACTATTTACCTTTGTTGTCTGTACCTCTTGTGCACCTCTTGGTGTTTTCTTTTTCCTTAATGATATTGTGCTGGTCATCGGCTTTTGCTATATTGCCTTTCTCTTTCTACAAGTCAGTACATGTCTCTTACCTAGCTAGGAACTTTTCCTTTCCTCCCTTATCATTCCTGGTAACCAAAAAAGAAACTTTCCTTCTGTATGTAAAACTTTCCTTGAGTTTTTATAATTGTGAGCTTATACACTATTTGATCTTCTGTGATTGAGTTATTTCACTCAGCATAATGTCATCCAGGTCATCCACATACGAGATGTTCTGTGGATTCTTCATTATACTTTAATGTAGTTTAGGAGCTCTGGTAGCATAGTGGCTAAAGCACTTGACTGCTAACCAGAAGGCTGGCGGTTCAAACCCACCAGCCACTCCTCGGAAGGAAGGTTGGGCAATCCTACTTCCGTAGTGATACTGCCTCGGAAACCCAAGGAGGGGTCGCTATGAGTCGGGGCCGACTTGATGGCACATAACAACAACAACAAGTATTCCATTATATGTATGAGCCACAGTTTATTGATTGCTTCCTCCATTAATAGACATGTAGGTTGTTTCCACCTCTTTGCTATTGTAAATAGTGCTGCAATGAACATGGGTGTGCATAAATCTATTCATTTCCTGGCTCTGACTTCTTTATGACATATACCTAGTAGTAGAATTCCTGGGTCAAATGGTATTTCTATATCAAACTTTTTTTCCTTTTTTTTTAAGGAAGCGCCATAACATTTTCCACACTGGTTGTACCATTTTGAAGTCTCACTAGTAGTGTATGGGATTTCCAATCTCTCTACAGCTTCACCAACATTTGTTGTTTTTTGTCCTGTTGAACTTTGCTATTATTGCTGGGATGAGATATCTCATTGTTGTTTAGATTTGCATCTCTCATAGTACCTAAGACACTTGACTGCTAACCAGAAGACCCACCAGTCACTCCTCAGAAGGAAGGTTGGGCAATCTACTTTCATAGTGATACCACCTCAGAAACCCAAGGAGGGCTCATTATGAGTCAGGGCCAACTTGATGGCGCCTAACAACAACAACAACAATGGCTAATGACACCACTTGCTGTCAGTTTGTTGTACTGTGGTGCTTGTGTGTTGCTATGAGGCTGGAGGCTATGCCACTGGTATTTCAAATACCAGCAGGGTCACCCATGGTAGACATTTCAACACAGCTTCCAGACTAAGACAGACTCAAAGGGAGGAAGGGGCCATCCACTTCTCAAAGAATTGGCCAGTGAAAACCTTATGAATAGTGTGAAATACTGTCTCATATATTACTGGAAAACATTATGAATAGCTGTGAAACATTGTCCAGCATAGTGCCAGAAGATGAGCCCCAGGTCAGAAGCTATTAAAATACAACTGGGGAAGAGCTGCCTCCTCAAAGTAGAGTTGACCTCAGTGACGTGGATAGAGTAAGGCTTTTGGGACCTCCATTTGCTGATGTAGTGTTACTCAAACTGGGAAGAAACATCAGCAAACATCCATTAATAATTCGAAGATGGAATGTATGAAGTATGAATCTAGGAAAATGGAAGTTGTCCAAAATGTAATGGAACTCACAAAGATCAATATCCTTGGCATTAGTGAGTTGAAATGGACTGGTTTGCCAATTTTAAGGCAGAAAACTATATGATATAATATGCCAGGAATGACAAATTGAAGAGTAATGACATGGCATTCATAGTTACAAAAAATTTTTTCAAGATCTATCCTGAAGTACAATGCTCTCTGTGATAGGATAATATCCACCTGCCTACAAGGAGGACAAGTTAATTCTACTATTATTCAAATTTACACACCAACCACCAAAGGCAAAGACAAGGAAATTGAAGATTTTTACCACTTTTGCAGTCTGAAATTGACCAAACATACAATCAAAATGTATTGATTATCACTGGTGATTGGAATGCAAAAGTTGGAAACAAAGAAGAATCACCAGTAGTAAGAAAATATGGCTTTGGGGATAGAAATGACGTCAGAGATCTCATGATAGAATTTTGCAAGACCAACGACTTATTCATTACAAATACATTTTATCAACAACATAAACAGCAGCTATACATGTGGACTTCACCAGATAGAATACATGGGAATTAGATAGACTACATCTATGGAAAGAGCCGATGGAGCTCAATATCTTCAGCTCAATATCTTCAGCCAATACAAGGCCAGGAACTAACTGTGGAACAGACCATCAACTGCTCATACGCAAGTTAATTTGAAGCTGAAGACAACTAAAAAAAAGTCCACAATAGCCAAAACATGACCTTGATTATATTCCACATGAATTTAGAGATCGTCTGAAGAATAGATTTGATGCACTGAACACTAGTGACCAAAAAGCAGATGAATTGTGGGATGACATCAAGAATATCATAGATGAAGAAAGCAAAAGATCATTTAAAGACAGGAAAGAAAGAAAATTCCAAAATGGATGACAGAAGAGACTATGAAACTTGCTCTTGAAAGGAAAGTGGCTCAAGGAAATGGAAGAAATGATAAGATTAAAGAGCTGTACAAAAGTTTCCAAAGAGCAGCCCGAGAAGACAAAGTTAATTATTATAATGAAATGTGCAAAGTCCTGGAGTTAGAAAACCAAAAGGGAAGAACACACTTGGCATTTCTTGAGCTGAAAGAACTGAAAAAAAAAAAAAATTCAAACCTTGAGTTGCAATATTGAAAGATTTTATGGGGAAAATATTGAATGATGCAGGAAACATCAAAAGAAAATGGAAGGAATACAGAGAGTCACCGTACAAAAAGAATTAGTCAATGTTCATCTATTTCAGGAGGTGGCATGTGATCAAGAACCAATGTTATTGAAGGAAGAAGTCTAAGCTGCACTGAAGGAACTGGTGAAAAATAAAGCTCCAGGAATTGATGGACTACCCATTGAGATGTTTAAACAAACAGATGCCACACTGGAGGAACTTACTTGTCTGTACCAAGAAATTTGGAAAACAGCTACCTGGCTAACTGACTCAAAAAGATCCATAATTGTATCCATTCCAAAGAAGGGCAATCCAACAGAATGTGGAAATTATCAAACAATATAATTAATATCACATGCAAGTAAAATCTTGCTGAAGATAACTAAAAAACATTTGCAGCAGTATATTGACAGAGAACTTCCAGAAATGCAAGCTGGATTCAGAAGAGGACGTGGAATGAAGGATATCATTGCTGATGTCAGATGGATCTTGGCTGAAAGCAGAGAGTACCGGAAAGATGTTTACATGTGTTTTAATGACTATACAAAATCCTTTGACTGTGTGGTTCATAACAAATTATGGATAACATTGAGAAGAATGGGAATTCCAGAGTTCTGATAAGATGGCAGAATAGGCAGACAAACTACACAGACTCTCTTCAACAAAGAAAAGAGGAACCAATTAACACAGATACAGAAGATAATCCTGGAGCCCTGAGCTTTGAAAGGAAGGATACAGAAATGGACTAACCTCCAACTGGTGGAAGAACCTGCATGAGAATGACAAAAAAGGAGAAATACAGAGCTGCAGGCTGTCAGCAATCCTGATGGAATGGACAGCTTGGATGTTGCCAAGTGGTGTTGGGACCTAAGAACTAACCTAAATATCAGACCTGCTAGCCAAGGGCTGCATGGAGGACTGCACTGGGGACTGGTAGATAAAAGGGGAAGCAGTGAAGGGGGAAACGGGCTGAACTTTCAACTTTTGGCTGTCTAGAGGGTGCAGCCCATTTTGAATGTTTACAAGTGGTTCAAACATTTTGGATATTTAAAGCAACAGCGTTCTCTCAGATTCCAGGCACCTAAGAATAGTCTCCACTTGCCAGGGACACTGAGGACTGCAAAGGTGTGATATTCCCCTTGTTACTCTTATACCCCACACCCTTTGGGTGAACAGAAGTGTGGCCATCCCTCACTCCCACCCACCTTCTGGTCCAGCAGGAATTCCATTCCAGTCTGTGTGTTCTGATGGAGCCTAGGTGCCTTGTCCCACCAGGTTTTTGTTTCTTTTCTTTTAGTTAGTTTGTTTTTGTCTGTTATAAAATCATTATAACTTTTTGTTTCTGTCCTTTTGATTATTATTCTTTCTTCTTCCCTTCCTAGGTTCTAGTTTTCTATTTTTTCTCTGTTCCATTTACCTGGTTCTCATTTTTTTCTTTCTTGTTGTTCTCTCCATTCCTTGTTTTTCTTTTTGCATTTTTCCCATTTTTTTCTTCATTATTTTCCTACTCTACCTCTTTTCTCTTATATCCCCATCTCCAGATACTGGGTTTTCCCCCCTTCTATAAATATTTTTTTTGGCTTTTTAAAGTATTTCTTTTAATATTTTCTCTCATTTATCATCTTTTCTCTTTTTATCTTTCCTTCTTTCTTTCCTTTTTTGGTGATTGTTCCTGTGTGCTTATGTGGTGTGTGCTTTTTGTCCTCTTGCTTTTACTTTTTTGATGGTTTTTCAATTGTTGTTTTTGACTGAGTAGGAGGCAGCAACTGTGCCCCTACAACCCAACCATACCTGCACCTTTTGCAGCCTCACCTACTGAGTGAGGGCCACTACTTGCTTCTGCACCAACTGGTGAATGATAGACAACAGCCAATATGAGTCCAACTCACCCTTCAGCTCTTCACAAACAGCTAACAGAGATTTGTGTAAAACTCTCGTTCTCTGTCACACCCACCAGGAGACAGGTGGAGATTGCATATGTGCTGCCAACTAACAAATAGAGGAGCACAATACACTGCTTACTCAAAAATACCAAAACAAAACAAAGAAAAAAAAGTCTTGGGTGAATCACACCAATATACAATCACCAATTAAGTATAAATACAACAATGTCACAATGTCTGAGAAAACAAACCATCACATTCCACACAAAGAAGCAAGGTAAAGCAGTAGAAACAAGGGACAAGGATACAGACCCAGAAAACATGCCTGAAGAAGAAGCTGCATTAGAATTCCCTGATAAGGAATTCAAAGAATTATATTTGAATACCTCCAATGGATTGAGAGACAGATCAAGGAAAACACTGGCTAAATTAAGGAAAACACAGATAAAACCCTAGAATAATTTGAGAAGACAAGAACAAAATGACAAAATAAATAAAAAATTAGAAATGATACATGTGCTAACCTGGGTTCTCTAAAGAAACAAAACCACTAAGGCTTATGTAGAGAGAGAAAGAGAAATTTATCTTAGGAAAATGGCTCACACTCTTATAGAAGCTGGCAGGTCCAAAGATCTTGGATCAAACGTCAAGCTGGAGGCTTTTCCCATCTCACACAGCTGCAGGGGCTGATGAGCTCAAGGTTAGCAGGCAGTATACTGGCTGTTGACTCCAATGAATGACCAATCCAAAATCTCTAGGTTGAATGGTGGATTGTTTGCTTACGGACAGTTGTAGGCAGCACAATAGAATCCCAATCCACAAAGAGTGTCTCTTTTTCCAGGATGTCCATAAATATACTGGAAGCAGGCCACACCCCTAGGGAAATTCCCTTTCAATGGATTGGCTGCTTGAAACATATACATCTGATCCCATTGTTGGAAAACCCACATCATAATTGCTTAAACCACACAGAATTGTGGTCCTACCAAGTTGACACACAGCTCCAACTATCACAGTCCATCCCTTGTCAACTTGGCAGTTGTACACATCTTCTTAACCATATATAATCTCTAAATAAGGACATTTATAAAGTCATATTTGCCCCTAACATGATACACTAACATGTGTACAACCAAAATGCATTAACCTTATTTCCATTTCACAGTTCATAACAGAAGAAAACAAAAAAGGATTAGCTGCTCAAAACATATACATCTGATCCCATTGTTGGAACAACCCACATCACAATTGCTTAAACCACACAGAATTGTGGTCCAGCCAAGGTGACACACAGCTCCAACTATCAGAATACAACATGTACAGGTACAAATCCAGAAGATTAATACCAAACTTTCAGAAATAAATAACACATTGAATGGGCGAATGAGTAGAATCAAATCAATGGCAGACAGAATCAGTGACATTGCAGACAAATACCTCAATACTCCTCTGGTAAGGGATCAGTCAGAAAAAAGATCAAAACAAGATGAAGAAACCCTAAGATTCATGTGGGATACTATCAAGAGGAATAACTTATATGCAATTGGAATCCCAGAACAGGAAGATACAAATAAAACCACAAAGAAAATTGTCAAAGATTTGTTGGAAGAGAATTTCCCTGATACGATGAAAGACGAATATATGCATTAAAGAAGTCCAATGAAACTCAAACAGGATAGACCCTCAAAAGGAAATCACCAAGAGATATTATCATCAAACTCATCAAAACCAGACAAAGAAAGAATCCTGAAAGGAGCACAGGAAAAACGAAAAGTTATCTACAAAGAGCAACTGTTCTGGTTACTTAGTGCCACTCTGACAGGAAATATACTACAAATGGGATGCTTGAACAAACAGGAGTTTATTCTCTTATAGTTTGGAGGCTTCAAGTCTGAGTGCAAAGTGCCAGCTCCAGGGGCTAGGTGAGAGCTTCTCAACCTTGGGCTTCAGCTCTGCCTCCTGCTCCCAGCCCACTAGAGCTAGAGGATTTCTTCACTCAGACAGCTGCTAGCTGCTGAGACTGGCAAGCCCAAGGTTGACAAGTAAAAAGGCACTGCCCCAATGTTATCATACCACACTGCAGGCCATTAATTCAAGTGCATTAGGGTCCCAAGTTCAGCAAAGCATGGCAGGCTGCTGAACAATGACATGGCTACATGCAGGGTTCAAGCATGCCATAAGCTAGAGACTGTTCCCCAAGGCTTCTCTTTATATACAGGAAGCAGACCATAGTCCTAAGGCAGCTACTCAGCTGCTCACAGCAGATTCCACCATGGAGTTGATTACCAGTCTCATCATAGGGAATACTACATACAGCTGCTCATCCACTCAACCAGGCCTAGCCAAGTTGACATACAATCTTACCTACCACAGCAACCAATAAGACTAAGCTCTGAATTATTGGCAGAAACCATACAGGCAAGAAGGCAATGGGTTGACATATATAAAGCCAAGAAAGAAAGAAAGGAAGGAAGGAAGGAAGGAAGAAAGAAAGAAAGAAAGAAAGGAAGGAAGGAAGAAAACTCACTGCTGTCAAGTCAATTCAAATCACAGCAACCCTTCCTTGGGTTTCTGATGTGGTATCTCTATGGAAGTAGATTGCTCAATATTCCTTCCAAGGAGTGGCTGGTAGGTTTGAACCACCAGCCTTCTGGTTAGCAGTCCCTCAAATACAATGGGCATGTCCAGATAAGCAGAAATTAAAGGAATTTATTAAAACCAGACCAATCTCACAAGAGATGCTAAAAGGGGTCCTTTGCACAGAGAACCAACAATAGCAAACAACAGCAGAACATTATCACACATGATGACATAACCCAGAAACCAACCTAGTTATAGAAGTGTCCAAAGTAAAATACGTTTACAGGACTGTAAATAGGGGGAATCAGAGATATCAATTGACCAATGAGGACAACTACAAACCAGAAAGGGGGGGGGGGGATAGTGTAATTACAGACCATTTAAATGGTGAGGAAGTCAAGAAAATTTGGAGATAGAATGGACATGATTCATAAACAAAATGAGCTTGGCACAGAAAATTATATGGAACAAAGAAATCAGCAATACTACACACACAAAAAAGATTCTCATAACCAAATGACAGCAACAAATTAATACTTGTCAATAATTACACTAAATGTAAATGATTAAATGCACTACTCAAGAGACAGAGAGTTACTGAATGGAATTAAAAAACATAGCCCATCAATATGCTGTCTACAAGAGAAACACCTTAGAGAAAAAGACAAAAATAGACTAAAAATCAAAGATAAGAAAAAGATATATTAAGCAAATGGCAACCAAATAAGAGCAGAAGTGGCAATATTAATTTCTGATCAGATTGACTTTAAGACAAAAACCACCATAAGAAACAAGAAAGGACATTATATAATGATTAAAGGATCAATTGAACAAGAGGATATAATCATAATAAATATCTATGCAACCAACAAGAGAGCACCAAAATACATAAACCAGCCTTTAACAGAATTGAAAAGGCAAATAGATGACTCCACAGTCAGAGTAGAAGACTTTAATACACCATTTTCGATGAAAGATAGAACAACTGGAAAGAAACTCAACAAAGAGATAGGAGAACTAAACAATACAATCCACCAAGTTGACCTTATAGACATCTACAGGGCATTTCACCCAACAACAGCACAGTATACATTCTTTTCCAGTGCACATGGAACATTCTCCAGGATAGATCATATGTTAGGCCACAAAGCAAGCTTTAATAAATTTAAAAACATTGAAATATTGCAAAGCATCTTCTCAGATCACAATGCTATAAAATTAGAAATTAACAATAGGAAGATCAATGGAAATAAGAGAAAACACATGGAAACTGAATAACACCCTCCTTAAAAATGACTGGGTAAGAGAAGAAATAAAAAATGAAATTCAAAAATTCCTTCAATCAATGAGAATGAAAACACATCAACAAAATCTTTGGGACACAGCAAAAGTAGTGGTCAGAGGCCAGTTTATAGCAATAAATGCAAACTTCAGAAAAAGAATAAAGAGTTACAAATAAATATTTTAACCCAACATCTCCAATAATTAGACAAAGAACAGCAAAAACAAAGGCTACAGGCACAAGAAGAAAAGAAATAATAAAGATTTGAGCAGAAATAAACAAAGCAAAAAATAGACAATAGAAAAAAATCAAGAAGATTTTAAGTTGTCTTTTTGAAAATATTGAATAAGTATGGTGAAAGGATACAACCCTGACACACTCCCTTCGTATCACCTACTTTGGCCATGTTATCAAAAACCAAAAACAAAACCAAACCCACTGCCATCAAGTTGTATCCAACCCATAATGACCCCTCTTTGGGTTTCCGAGGCAGTATCACTATGGAGTGCCTAAGACATTTGACTACTAACCAGAAGGCTGGCAGTTCAAACTCACCAGCCACTCCTTGGAAGGAAGGTTGGGCAATCTAATTCCATAGAGATTCTGCCTCAGAAACCCAAGGAGGGGTCGCTATGAGTCGGGTCCGACTCAACAACAAATAACAACAACAACATCACTATGGAAATGGATTGCCCAACCTTCCTTCCGAGGAGTGGCAGGTTGGTTTGAACCACCAGCCTTCTGGTTAGCAGTCAAATGCCTTAGGCACTATGCCACCAGAGCTCCTGGTCATGTTATCAGAAGGGACCATTCTCTGGAGAAGGATGTCATGCTTCATAAGGTGGGGAGGGTCGACAAAAGAGGGGAGGGCCCTCAATGAGATGGACTGACACAGTGGCTACAGCGATGGGCTCAAGTATAGCAAGGATCACAGAGCTGGTGTGGGATCAGGCTGTGTTTTGTTCTGCTGTGCACAAGGTTGCTATGAGTCGGAAACAACTTGAGAGCACCTAACAACATTTTGAAAAGATTAATAAAATTGACAAACCACTGGCAAAAATAAAGAGGGAGAGAATACAAATAACACAAATAAGAAAGAAATTAGACAACATCACAACAGAACCAACTGTGGTAAAGTTTATGTGTCAACTTGGCTGGGCCTGATTGAGTGATTGGGCAGCTGGATGTAATATTCCCCATGATGAGACTGGTAATCAACTCCATGGTGGAATCTACAGTGAGCAACTAAGTAGCTGCCTTAAGGTTGTGGTCTGTTTCCTATACATAAGGAGAAGCTTAGGGAAATGGTTTCTAGCCAAAGGTTGAGAGGCTTTCACCCAGCCTCACCTAGAGCCTGGTATTTTGAACTTAGACTTAAAGCCTCCAAACTGTAAGAGAATAAATTCCTGTTTGTTCAAGCATCTCATTTGTGGTATATTCCTGTCAGAGTGGCACTAGAGGTAATCAGAACAGAATTTGTTACCGAGAAAGTGGGTGCTGCTCTGACAGATACCTAAAATGTGGAAACAGGAGTGGGGTGCATCCTTTACCTGAGACTCTGACAGAGAGGACCAGGTAGAGAGACCCCAGCAGAGAGAATGGCCAGAGAGACTGCTATTAAACAGCAACAGGCTTCCAGCCATGGAGCAGAAAGCCAGATGCTGTTGGGTAGGCAGCTTCCTGGCAAAGTGGGTTGCCTTCAGGCATTAATTGGTAGAAGAAACCAGCCTGAGATGGAGTAAGTAGCAGATTGGTCAGCCCACGCAGCAAGAAAGCTAAGTGTCCTTTGGGCAAGAGGATTCCTGGCAGAGTGGGTTGCCCTCAGCCATTAATTGGCAGAAGCAGAGGGACCAAGGAAACAGGAAGCAGAGCTGCCTCAGCCTCAAGGGTAGAACCATGGCCTTTGGGGGTGAAACCACCACAGTTCCCTAGGTTTCAAAGAACCAGACCTTCACCAACTTGGTTCTGGGGTGTGGGGCTACTCATTTATGTGGGCTAGGGGGATGGAGCCATAGCCGCTGCCCAAAAGTGAGGGTGCAGGGCTGCCATGCCCAAGAGGGAGAGGAACGGGGCCCACCAGGCCAAGGAGGTGCAATCGCCACTCAGGAACTAGGGAACTGGAGCCACCAGTGAAGGAGATCTGTACAGATGCCACCCATTGAAATCTGTACAGGTGCCAAGTTGACAAGTGGTGGAATTGTGTAGTTATGTTTGTGTGTCAATTTGGCTGGGCCTTGTTGAGTGGCTGGGCAGCTGGATATAGTTAGTATTCCTCATGATGAGACTGACAATCAACTCCATGGTGGAATCTACTGTGAGCAGCTGAGTAGCTCCCTTAGGACTATGGTCTGCTTCCTGAATATAAGGAGAAGCCTTGGGGAATGGTCTCTAACTTATGGCACGCTTGAATCCTACATGTAGCTGTATCATTGTTCAGCAGCCTGCCACACTCTGCTGACCTTGGGACTTTCAAGGGACTTAAATTAATGGCCTGCCATGTGGTATGATAATATCGGGACTGTGCCTTTTTACTTGTCAACCTTGGGCTTGTCAGTCTTAGCAGCCAGCAGCTGTCTGAGTGAAGAAAAGCCTCTAGCTTCCGTGGGCTGGGAGCAGGAGGCAGAGCTGAAGCCCAAGGTTGGGGGGCTTTCACCCAACCCCTAGAGCTGGCACTTTGAACTCAGACTTGAAGCCTCCAAACTGTAAGAGAATTAACTCTTGTTTGTTCAAGCATCCCACCTGTGGTATATTCCTGTCAGAGCAGTACTAGAGGTAACCAGAACACCAACTGAAATTAAAAAGATAATATCAGGAGACTATGAAGAACTGTACTCCAACAAATTTGAAAATCTAGAAGAAATGGACAGATTTCTAGAAACATACTACTTACCTAAACTAACACAGACTGAGGTGGAAAAGTTGAATGGAGCCATAACAAAAGAAAAAAATCCAACTGGTCCTAAAAAAAATTACCAACAAAAAAATTCCTGGTCCAGACGGTTTTACTGAAGAATTCTACCAAAAGTTCAGAGAACTGACACCAATGTTAGTCAAACTATTCCAGAACACAGAAAAGGACAGAATTCTCCCAAATTCATTGTATGAAGCAAGCATAATCTTAATATCAAAACCAGGCAAAGACACCAGAAGAAAGGAAAACTAAAGACCAATATCCCTCATGAATATAGATGCAAAAATCTTCAACAAAATCCTAGCCAATAGACTCCAACAACATATCAAAAGAATAATACATTATGACCAAATGGGGATCATACCAGGTATGCAAGGATGATTCAACATTAGAAGAACAATCCATGTAATACATCACATAAAAAAAAAAAAAAACACCGTATCAATCAATGCAGAAAAGGCATTTGATAAAATCCAACACCCATTCCTGATAATAACTCTCAGCAAAATAGGAATAGAAAAGAAATTCCTCGACATAATAAAGGGCATATATACAAAACCAACAGAGCTCTGGTGGTGCAGTGCTTAAGGCATTTGACTGCTAACCAGAAGATTGGCAGTTCAAACCCACCAGCCACTCCTGGGAAGGAAGACTGGGCAATCGATTTCTGTAAATATTTACTGCCTCTGAAACCCAAAGGGGGTCACTATGAGTGAGAATCGACTTGATGGCACTGAGTTCAGTTTTTTTTTAATACAAAACCAACAGCTAACATTATTGTCAATGGAGAGAGAATAAAACCATTCCCCTTGCAAACAGGAACCAGACAAGGATGCCCTCTATCACCTCTTCTATTCAACATTGTATTGGAAGTCCTAGCCAGGGCAATAAGGCAAGAAAGGGAAATCAAAGGCATCCAAATTGATAAGAAGTGAAAGTATCCCTATTGCTGATGATATGATCCTATACATAGAAAACCAAAGAGACACAGCAAGAAAACTACTGGAACTAATTGAGAGATTTAGCATAGTGGTAGCACACAAGATCAATATACAAAAATCAGTTGAATTCCTCTATACCAGCAAAAAGATTGCTGAAAAGGAAATAAGGAAATCAATACCATTTACAATAAACCAAAAAACCCAACTCACTGCCGTCGAGTCAGATCCAACTCATAGTGACTCCTCCTTGGGTTTCCCAGGCGGTATAACTATGGAAGTAGATTGCCCATCCTTCCTTCTCAGGAATGGCTGGTGGGTTTGAACTTCCAACCTCTGGTTAGCAGTCAAGTGCCTTATGCACTACACTATCAGAGCCCCTAAAGTATCCTAGTACTATTGTGGAATTGTCTATTTCTCTTTTCATTGTTATTGTTTGCTTTATATATTTTAGGGCTCTTTCATTGGGTGCACAAATATTTTTTATGGTTATGTCTTCTTCCTGGATTATCCTTTTTATTATTATATAACATCCTTCTTTATCACTAATGCTGGGTCTTGCCTTGAAGTCTATTTTATCAGAAATTAATATTGCCACATATTCTCTATTTTGGTTGCCATTGGCTTGATATTTTTTTTTTCCATTTTTTTTATTTTAAATTTATTTTTATCTTTGTATCTAAGGTGAGTCTCTCATAAGAAGTATATTGATGGCTCATATTTTTTATCCACTTTGCCACCTTCCTCTTGACTGGTAAATTTAATTATACTCAAATTCAGTGTAATTAATGATAGGTGTAAATTTACCGCAGTTACTCTTTTGTGTTTTTTGTTGTGGTGTTGATGGTTTCTTTATGTGAATTTTTTCTATTTTGAGTTCATTTTTTTTTTTTTAATCATTTTTGTGTGTGTGTTGTTGATTTTGTGTTTATTGAGTCCTTATGATTTTCTTCTTCTTTATTTTGGTTATAAGGCTTATTAATTTTCTTTGTGTTTATCTTATAATTATTTTTCATCTTGCTACATTTGAATATTATTTATATATATATATATATATATATATATAACCACAAAAGAAAGTGCCTAAGTATTTGCATGGTACATGTAGCCAGAGCCACCCCCTAGGTGGCAGAACACAGTAAGCCAGCCCCAGGACCAGCAAGAGGGCAGCTGTTTGCATGGTGCCTGGAGCCAGAGCCATCCTCTGGGCCTCAGAATGCAGTAAGCCAGGCCTGGGACCAGCAGAGAATGGGTATTCACATGGTGTGTGGAGCTGGAGCCACTCCCCAGGCCATAGGCCACAGTAAGCCAGCCCCAGGACCAGCAAAGAGTGGGTATTTGTGTGGTGTGTGGAGCCTGATCCGCCCCCCTGGCAGCAGACCACAATAAGTCCACCCCAGGATGAGCGGAAGGTGGGTGTCTGCCCCTGGGGCATGCTTTGGGTAAGTGAAGAGAGCAGGGCAGACCAGGAAATGAGCACAGCAGTGTAGAACAGCTCCGTGGGACAAACTTGTCTGTCAGTTTGTCCTACTGTGATGGTTTGAATGCTGCTGTGAGGCTGGAGGTTATGCCACCAATGGACATGTTTCATGGTGGACAGGTTTCAGGGGAACCTCTAGACTAAGACAGACTTGGAAGAAGGAGGAGGACATCCACTTCTCAAAGAACTGGCCAGTGAAAACCTTATGCATAGCAGTGAAACATTGTGCAATATAGTGCCAGAAGGTGAGCCCCTCAGGTTGGAAGGGACTCAAAATATGACTGGAGAAGAGCTGCCTCCTTAGAGTAGAGCCAAACTTAATGATGTTCACAGAGGAAAGCATTCAGAACTTCCATTTGCTGATGTGGCACATCTCAAGATGAGAAGAAACAGCTGCAAACATCCATTAATAATCAGAACATGGAATGTATGAAGTATGAATCTAGGAAGGTTGGAGGTTGTCAAAAAGGAAATGGAATGCATAAAGATCAATATCTTAGGCATTAGTGATCTGAAATGGATGGGTTTTGGCCATTTGGAATCAGACAACCATATGATCTACTATGCCCAAAATGACAGATTGAAGAGGAATAGCATGGCATTCATCATCACAAAGACTGTTTCAAGATCTGAAGTACAACGCTGTCAGTGATATGATAATATCCATATGCCTACAAGGAAGACCAGTTAATATGACTATTATTCAAATTTATGCACTAACCACCAAAGCCAAGTTGAAGAAATTGAAGATTTTTACCAACTTCTGCAGTCTGAAATTGACTGAACATGCAATCAAGATGTGTTAGTTATCACTGGTGACTGGAATGCAAAAGTTGGAAACAAAGAAGAATCACCGGTAGTTGGAAAATATGGCCTTGGTGATAGAAATGTTTCTGGAGATCGTGTGATAGAATTTTGCAAAAACAAAATGAAGGAAGAAGTCATTTACTCATTGCAAATACCTTTTTGCAACAACACAAATGGTGGCTATACATGTGGACCTCACCAGACAGAGTACACAGGAATCAGATTGACTACATCTGTGGCAAGAGATGATAGAGAAGCTCCATATCTTTGGCCAAAACAAGCCCAGGAGCTCACTGTGGAACAGACCATCAACTGCTCATATGCAAGTTCAAGTTGAAGCTGAAGACAATTAAAACAAGTCCATGAGAGCCCAAACTATGATCTTGATTATATCCCTCCTGAATTTAGAGACTATCTGAAGAATAGATTTGATGCAATGAACACCAATGACTGAAAACCAGGGAAATTGTGGGATGACATCAAGAACAGCATCCATGAAGAAAGCAAAAAGTCATTAAAAAGATAAGAAAGGAAGAAAATACAAAAATGGATGTCAGAAGAGACTCTGAAACTTGCCCTTGAAGGGAGTGTAGCTAAAGCAAATGGAAGAAATGACAAGACAAAAGAGCTGAACAGAAGATTTCAAGGAGCAGCTCAAGAAGACAAAGTCAATTATTATAATAAAATTTGCAAAGACCTGGAGTTGGAAAACCAGAAAGGAAGAACATTCTTGGCATTTCTCAAGCTGAAAGAACTGAGGAAAAAATTTAAGCCTCAAATTGCAATATTGAAAGAGATTCCATGGGCAATATGTTGAATGATGCAGGAAACATCAAAAGAAGATAGATGGAATACACACAGAGTCACTATACCAAAAAGAATTGATAAATGATCATTCATTTCATGAGATTTCATATGATCAAGAACTAATGGTATTGAAGGAAGAAGTCAAAGTTGCACTGAAGGAATTGGCAAAAAACAAGGCTCCAGGAATTGACAGAATATTCATTGAGATGTTTCAACAAATGGATGCTGTGCTGGAGCCACTAACTCATCTATTCCAAGTGATTTGAAAGACAGCTATCTGGCCAACTGACTGTAAGAGATACATATTTATACCCATTCCAAAAAAAAATATGATCCCACAGACTGTGGAAATTATCAAACAATATCATTAATATCACATGCAAGTAAAATCTAACTGAAGATAATTCAAAAATTGTTGCAGCAGTATACTGACAGTGAACTTCCAGAAATGCAAGCTGGATTCAGAAGGGGCCATGGTCCAGGGGATATCATAGCAAATGTCAAATGGATTTTGGCTGAAAGCAAAGAACACCAGAAAGATGTTTACTTGTGTTTTACTGACTATGCAAAGGCATTTGATTGTGTGGATCATAACAAATTGTGGATAACACTGAGAAGAATGTGAATTCCAGAACAATTAATTGTACTCATGAGGAACCTATCTATAGACCAACAGACTGTCGTTCCAACAGAACAAGGGGATACTGCATGTTTTAAAATCAGGAAGGGAGTGCATCAGGGTTGTATCCTTTCACCATATTGTTCAATCTGTATGCTGAGCAAATAATCCAAAAAGCTGGACTATATGAAGAGGAGCGTGGCATCAGGATGGGGGAAGGCTCATTAACAACCTGAGATACACAGATGACACAACTTTGCTTGCTGAAAATGAGGATGACTTGGATCACTTGCTGATGAAAATTAAAGACTGCAGTCTGCAGTATAGATTAGACCTCAATATAAAGAAAACAAAAATCCTCACAACTGGACCAACAAGTACCATCACGATAGATGGAGAAAAGATTGAAGTTGTCAAAGACCTTGTATTGCTTGGTTCTACAATCAACACCTATGGAAGCAGCAGTCAAGACATCAAAAAATGTATTGCATTGGGTAAATCTGTTACAACAGACCTCTTTCAAGTGCTGGAGAGTGAAGATGTCTCCTTGAAGACTAAGATGCGCCTGGCCCAAGCCATGGCATTTTCAGTCACCTCATATTCATGTGAGAGCTGGACAATGAATAAGGAAGACCAAAGAAGAATTGATGCTTTTGAGTTGTGGTGTTGGTGAAGAATGCTGAAAGTACCATGGACTGCTAAAAGAACTAACAAGTCTGTCCTGGAAGAAGTGCAGCCGTAATGCTCCTTGGAAGAGAGAATGGCCAAACTTCGTCTCCCCTACTTTGGTCATATTGTCAGAAGGAACCATTCTCTGGAGAAGTATGTCATCTTTGATAAAGTGGAGGGTCAGCGAAAGAGGGGAAGGCCCTCAACATGATGGATTGACATGGGACATGGTGGCTACAGTGATGGGCTCGGGTATAGTAGGGATAGAGATGTTGGCACAGGACTGGGCACTGTTTTGATCTGCTGTACATAGGGTTGCTGTGATTTGGAGATGTCTCGATGGCACCTAACAACAACAACAACAACATTTGAAACAGTCTGTTCTATGTTGATATTATCCTTACTTCCTCTCCAATGGAAGTTCTGTGACTATACCATTTATTCCCTCTTTTTGCTTTGTAGTTGTTGTCTTTTACAGATTGACACTTCTGGTTGTCTATTTTAAATCTTGTAAGTTTATTTTAATTTTGAGAATTCTTTTTCAGAGTTGGTTTCTGAGTGAAGTTCTCATGTGTCTTAATCTTAAGTTCTTGTCTTCTGTTGTTTTTCTGTTCAAAGCACTCCCTTTAGCATGTCTTGTAAGATTGGTCTGGTTTTTACAAATTCCTTTAATGTCTGTTTATCTGGAAATGTACTAATATGACCATCATATATGAGGGATAGTTTTGCTGGATATACAATTTTTGGTTGGCAGTTTTTTACTTTCAAGGTTTTATATATGTCACCCCATTGTCTTCTTGCCTGCATAATTTCTGCTGAGAAATCAGAACTCAGTCTCATTGGTTGCACTTTCTGGGTACTAATTAGCTTTCACCCAGTTGCTCTCAAGAATTTTTGTCTTTGATTTTGGAAAGTTTGATTATGATATGTCTTGGTGACTTTCTTTTGTGGTCTATCCTGTATGAGGTTCATTGAGCTTTTTGGGTGGATATCTTTTCATCTTTCATATTAGGAAAGTTTTCTACAAGACTGACAATTTTCTCTATGGTTTTTATTTTTTGCCTGCTCTTGTTCTGGAGTTCCAATCCCATGTATATTATTTCTCTTGATATAGTCACAAATGATTCTTAGGCTTTCTTCATTCTTTTTTCTGATTTTTCCTCATAGAAACTGATGTCAAGGAACTTGTCTTCTATCTGGCTAATATGTTCTTCAGCCAATTCAATGCTAGTCTTTTGTCCCTCCAATGTGCTATCTATCTCCATAATTTTAGTGTTAAACTTCTTGATTTCTAATTGCTGTTTTTGTATGATTTCTAATTGTCTATTTATTTGTAATTTTGCTCTTATATGGTTTCACTAAATTCTTCTAGAGTATTATCTGTCTTTTCCTTGCTTTTGCTTATGGTTTCCTTGAGCTCCTGGAGATATATATATATATATA
>NW_006921597.1:17245543-17247368 GCF_000298275.1 Orycteropus afer afer | reverse complement strand
TTATATATAATTTTTTGAATTCTTTATGAAGTAGTTCTTTCTATATTACTTGTTCTTTTTTGAGGAGGTTTCCTAGTTTTTATCTTGGTCACTTGCTTGTTGTATCTTGTCTTGTTTCTTTGTTTAAATTCTAGTTGTCTGTTGTCTCCAAAACATTTTGGGGTTGTTGTTTTAATCATTGATTACTTGTTAGTTTGTTTCAACCAGAATTTTTTTTTGCTTTGTTTTGAATATCCAGGTGGGTGAGCCAGATATGCTTTTTCATTACTAGTTTGACAACACTCACCGGGGTGCTCCCCACCTGTCCCCAGTAGGGTGGAGTAACTGGTGGGAATGTGAGCATGAGTCTCTGTTTGTTGGTCATGAAGAAGAGCTGCAGGTGGAATTAGCAAGTGTTGTCTGCCATGTGCTATTGATCCAGTGGTACCGGAGTGGGTGGTGTTGTTTGCCCATTGGGTGAGGTGGTAAGTGATAGGTGTGTTACAGATGGCTGACTAGTGGAGAATTAATGTTTGTCTAACATTAGGGTGAAAAAGGAAGAAAAAAATAGAAAAAATGAAATGGAGGACTTCTGGTAAGATGGCAGAATAGGCAGACAAGTAACACAGACCCTCTTCAACAAAGAAAAGAAAAACCAATTGATGGAGATACAGAAGGTAATCCTGGAGCCCTGAGCTTTGAAAGGAACTATTAGGCACCAACTAGTGGGAAAACCTGAACAAAAACAGTGAGTATAACTCAAAAACCAACCCAGCTATGGAAGTATTCAAAGTAAATAAGCCTACAAGATTGTAAACAGGGAACCAGAGACATCAATGGACAAATGAGGACAACTACAAACCAAAAAGAGGGAAAAAATTCTGTCATCACAGAACTTCTAGATGGTAGGGAAGTCAAGACAACTACAAGATAGAATGGACTGTTCTAAACTTGGGAAGAAAAATATAAATCACAGGGTCACCACAAAGAAAAATGATACACCTTTGCATCAAACCAAAAAAGAGGACCAGCACAAATATTTAGTAAATACTAAAACAATAACAATGAAGGAAGTGATAATACAATTCATAAACAAAACAAGCTTAGCATAGAAAATTATGTGGAACGAAGAAATCAACACCACAAAAAAGCACATAACAAAAATGACAGCAAAAAAATTCATATTTGTCAATAATTACATATCTGGCAAGGGACTTATCTCTAAGATTTATAGAAAACTCCAATGTCTCAACACCAAAGGAATTAACAATCCAATTGAAAAATGGGCAGAAAACATGAATAGACACTTCACCAAAGAGGATATTCAGGTGGCCAGCTAATACATGAAGAGATGCTTACAATCACTGGCCATCAGAGAGATGTAAATCGAAACAACAATGAGATACCATCTCACCCCAGCACTGATGGCAAGGTTCAATGAGACAGAAAATAACAAATGCTGGTGGGGATGTGGAGAGATAGGGACTCTCATACACTGCTGATGGGACTGTGAAATGATATAACCACTGTGGAAAGCAATATGGCGATCCCTTAGAAAGTTGGAATTGGAGATACCATTTGACCCAGCAATCCCATTACTTGGCATGTATGCTAGGGAGGTGAGAGCCAGGACAGGAACAGATATATGCACACTCATGTTCATCACAGCACTATTTACAATAGCAAAAAGATGGAAACAACCTACATGCCTATCAGCGGAAGAGTGGATGACCAAACTATGGTACACACACATAATGGAATGCTATGCAGAACTAAAGAATAATGTTGTTGTTGCTGTTGTTGTTATGTGCTATTGAGTCAGCCCCGACTCATAGCAACCCCTCCT
>NW_006921597.1:17240283-17245353 GCF_000298275.1 Orycteropus afer afer | reverse complement strand
AAGGAAAGGTTTATATATGGAGGAAAACTTTCTTTGTTGGTTGCCAGGGGTGGGAGGGGAGGGGAGGGAACACTGCAAAAAAAAAAAAAAATGCATTGACCCATGTCACTTTAGTTTTGTGTATTTCACTGTACATAAATTATATTTCAATAAAATGCATTTTAATAAAACATACACACACACAAAAACAGATCACCAAGCCTTTCTTCCAAGGGACCTCTGGGTGGATTCAAACTACCAGCCTTTTGGTTAGTGGTCAAGAACTTAACTATTTGGCCTACCAAGTGATTCCTATCACATAAATAATGGCCCCTAAAAAACTATGTAATTTTTAGTTTTGCTTGCTTTTGAGTTTTATAAAAATGATCATGCTATGTATATTTCTTCTGAGAATTGTTTTTCTCAAGCCACATTGTTTTAAAGATCCACCTATATTTCTACATGTAGAGAAGTTCATTCATTTTCAGTGTCCTTTCTGTTTTATGAATGTATTGCAATTTGTTGATCTCTTTTCTTATTGATGGATTTTTGTGTTGTCTTCAGCTTTTGCTATCACAGACATTGCCTCTCTGAACATTCTTGTATACAGTTCCTGAAGCACATCGACCAGAGTTTCTCTAGGATGTGTACCAGGAGTGAAGCTGCTGGGTCATAAAGCAGGTGCATATTTAGCTTTACAACATACCATAAAATTGTTTTCCAAAGTTGTTGAACAAAATTGTACTCCAACCAACTGTATAGCACTTCTTTTGTTCCATCCACATCCTCAACACTTGTATTGTCAACTTCTTAATTTTTTCCAAAAAATGTTGTATATCTTTTGTATCCATGAATAATCTCCAGACCTTCCTGAAGCTATTTATATTTTCATTCTGTGTATCTTCTTGGGGAAAAAAGATCTCATATATTTACCAAAAAAAAAAAAAAAAAGGGAGGTGGATGAGAAGGAAGATGGGTAAAGATAAAAGAAGAAGATGATGAAGAGGGAGATATAGAAAATAAAAAGGAAGAACGACTGGATGAAAGAAAAGGAAAAAGAAGCAAAAAAGAAAAAAAGGGAAGGGTTTTGGGAGCAGCAGCAGTGACAGCAAGGGGTTTCTAAGGAAAATTCCAGCTGTACTCCTCCCCCCCCCCTTTTTTTTTTTTTGGTCTATGTCTCCTTCTTCCTCTTCTTCTTTACTTTACTTTGTCTTCTCAAGCCCCACTTTGAAATCTTCTGTCTTCTGTATTCATTGTGCAGCTTTTATATGCCATTGAAAATAGATAGCTTGGGTCAGGTGCATGTTAGTCTTCAAAATGACATCTTTGCTCTTTAACACTTGAAAAAGGTCTTTTGCAGCAGATTTGCCCAGTGCAATATATCATCTGATTTCTTGACTGCTGCTTCCATGGGTGTTGATTGTGGATCCAAGTAAAATGAAATCCCTGACAACTTCAATCTTTTCTCCATTTATCATGATGTTGCTTATTGTTCCAGTTGTGAGTATATTGGGAGCTCTGGTAGCATAGTGGCTAAGGTACTTGACTGCTAACCAGAAGGCTGGCAGTTCAAACCCACTAGTCACTCCTCGGAAGGAAGATGGGGTAATCTACTTCCATAGTGATACCGCCTCGGAAACCCAAGGAGGGGTCGCTATGAGTCAGGTCCGGCTTGATGGCACATAACAACAACAACGACATATTGAGGTATAATCCATACTGAAAGCTGTAATCTTTTATCTTTATCATAAGTGCTTCAAGTCATCTTCACTTTCAGCAAGCAAGGTTGTATGTACCAACTCCATATTGCACATTCTCAACAAGTCTTCTTCCTGTCCTAATGCTGTATTCTTCATATAGTCCACCATCATGGATTATTTGCTCCACATACAGAATGAATAAGTGTGGTGAAAGGATACAACCATGATCCACAACTTTCCTGATTTTAAACCACTCAGTACCTCCTTGTTATGTTCCAACAACTGCCTCTTGGTCTATGTACAGGTTCCTCTTGAGCACAATTAGGTGTTCCAGAATTCCTATTCTCTGCAATGTTATCCATAACTTTTATAACTTACACAGTCAAATGCCTTTGCATAGTCGATAAAACATCTTTCTGGTATTCTTTGCTTTCATCCAAGATCTATCTGACATCAGTGATGATATTCCTCATTCCACACCTTCTTCTGAATCTGGCTTGAATTTCTGTCATTCCTCCACCAGTGTACTTCTGTGATCATTTTTGGATTATCTTCAGCAATATTTTACTTGTGTGTGATATTTTAAGGATATTGTTCAATAATTTCTGCATTCTGTTAGATAACGTTCCTTTGGAATGGACATAAATATGGATCTCTACCAATTAGTGGGGCAAGAAGCTGTCTTCCAAATTTCTTAGGATAAATAAGTGAACACCTCCAGTACTGCATCAGTTTGTTGAAACATCTCAATGGATATTCTGTCAATTACTGCAGCCTTGTTTTTCACCTGTTCCTTCAGTGCAGCTTGGACTTCTTCCTTCAGTTCCATCAGTGCTTGATCATATTTACCTTCTGAAATGGCTGAATATTTACCAGTTATTTTTGGTATGGTGACTCTGTGTATTCCTTCCATACTTTTTTGATGCTTCCTGCATCATTCAGTATTTTGGAAATCCTTCAATATCGCTGCCCGAGTCTTGAAGTTTTTCTTCAGTTCTTTCAGTTTGAGAAATGCCAAGCATATTATTCCATTTTCACTTTCTACTTCCAATCTTTGCACATTTCATTTTTATGCTTTTCTTTGAAATATACTATTCAGCTCTTTCATCATTTCTTCCATTTTCTTGAGCTACTCTCCATTCAAGAGTAAGTTTCAGAGTCTCTTCTGACTTCCATTTTGGTCTTTCTTTCCTTTTCTGTCTTTAATGACCTTTTGCTTTCTTCATGTACGATGTTCTTAATGTCATCCCATAACTCATCTAGTCTTCATTCATTACGTTCAATGAGACAAATTTATTCTTCAGATGGTCTCTAAATTCAAGTGGGATACAAGCAAGGTCATATTTTGGCTCTTCTGGACTTGTTTTAATTTTATTCAGCTTCAATTTGAAATTGCATGTGAGGAATCATTGGTCTATTCCACAGTCAGCTCTTCCCCTTGTTCTAACTAATGATATAGAACTTCTCCATCATCTCTTTGCAAAGATGTAGTAAATTTGATTCCTGTATATCCCATCTGGTGTGGTTCACATGTGTATTCCCCATTTGTGTTGTTGAAAAAAGGTATTTGCAATGAATAAGTTCTTGGTCTTGCAAAATTCTATCACGCAGTCTCTGGCATCATTTCTATCATCAAAGCCATATTTTCCAGCCACTGGTGGTTCTTCTTTGTTTCCAACTTTTGCATTCCAATCATCAGTAATTATCAATACATTTTGATTGCATGTTTGGTCAGTGTCAGACTGCAGAAGCTGGTAAAAGTTATTTGTTTCATTTGTCACTTTAGTGCTTCATACATAAATTTGAATAATAGTATTAACTGATCTTTGTAGGCATATGGATATTATACTATAATTGATAGCACTGTACTTCAGGATAGATCTTGAAATGTTCTTTTTGATGATGAATGCAATGCCATTTTTCTTCAATTTGTCATTCCCGGCATAGCAGACCGTATGATTCTCAGGTTCATAATGGCCAATATCAGTCGACTTCAGCTTACTAATGTCTAGGATATCAATCTTCAGGAGTTCCATTTTATTTTTGACAACTTCCAATTTTCCTACATTAATACTTCATAATTCTACATTCCAAATATTAATGATATTTGCAGCTGTTTTTTTCCCTCATTTTGAGTCATGCCACATTAGCAAATGAAGGTCTAGAAAACTTTACACCATCCATATCATTAACGTCAACTCTGCTTTCAGTAGACGGCTCAATGTTTTCAACAAGAAACACAATGCACTCCCGTCGAGTTAGATCCAACTTATAGTGACCCCTCCTTGGATTTCTGACGGGGTATCACTACAGAAGTAGATTGCCCAGCCTTCCTTCTAAGGAGTGGCTGGTGGGTTTGAACCACCAGTCTCCTGCTTAGCAGTCAAATGCTTTAGGCACAATGCCACCAGAGCTCCTTCAATGTTTTCAGAAGTGGCCAATTATTTTCAGAAGTGGATAGTCCTGTCCTTCTTTGTATCTGTCTTAGTCTGAAAACTCCACTGAATCCTGTGCATCTTAAGTGACCTTGGCTGATATTTGAAATACTGGTGGAATAGCTTCCAGCATCACAGCAAACACACAACCAACCACAGTATGACAAAATGACAGATGAGTGGTGACTTGCTCACAAGGTAATTATAAATATATGTTTATAAGAAACTGTCACACAACTTTCTACAGTGGTCATATCAATTTACATTAACAAGAAATGTATGAGAATTCTAAATGAAACTCACTTCACCAACAATACTTGGTAATTGACAGCTTAATTTTAGCAATTGTAGCATGTGTAGAGTGTAATCATATTGTCATTTCAATTTATATTTCCCAAATGGTAAATAACATTGAGCATCATTTGATGTGCTCATTGACTATTTGTTTATCTACATTTGTTTAAATACTTTCCAGTTTCTTTATAGGTGGTTTCATTACTTGATTATAAGAGTTACTTATATATTTTGTGTAAAACTGCTTTACAAGATATATATATTTTGAATATTTTGTTCCCAGATATGCCTTTTCTTTTTGTTTTATTAAGGATAATTCAAAGAGAAGAATATTTAAATTTAGATCAGTAAAATTTATGAAAATGTTAATGGGTTATGCCTTTTATGTGTTTGTATAGCTTATGTTTGTAAGATTATGCATGCATATTATTCTATAAATATTAGTTTTAGCTTTTATGCATAGGGCAGTGATTCATTTGTAGTTAATTTTTTGAAGTTCACTTTTTCTTCAATTTGGATATTTGGTTGTTTCAGCACCATTTGTTGGAAATATTGTGCTTATCCAATTGAATTTACTTGGTCACTATGTTGAAAATAGGAGCTCTGGTAGCATAGTGCCTAAGGCACTTGACTGCTAACCAGAAGGCTGGCGGTTCAAACCC
>NW_006921597.1:17238398-17239514 GCF_000298275.1 Orycteropus afer afer | reverse complement strand
AAAGGGAAATCAAAGGCATCCAAATTGGTAAGGAAGAAGTCAAACTATCCCTATTTGCTGATGATATGATCCTATACCTAGAAAACCCAACAGATACAGTCAAAAATCTACTGGAACTAATTGAGAAATACAGCATCATGGCAGGATAAAAGATCAACACCCAAAAATCAGTTGGATTCCTTTACAGCAGCAAGGAGATTGCTGAACAAGAAATAAGGAAATTAATACCATTCACAATTGCAACCAAAATAAATAAATAAATAAAATACCTGGGAATAAATATTACCAGAGACACAAAAGACCTGTACAAAGAAAACTATTTTAAAAACTGCTTCAAGAAACCATAAGAGATCTACATAAATGGAAGAACATCCCATGCTCGTGGATAGGAAGATTAAACATTGTGAAAATGTCAATTCTACCCAAAGCAGTCTACACATTCAATGCAATCCCAATCCAGATCCCATCAACATTCTTTAGTGATATGGAAAAACCAATCACTAACTTTATATGGAAAGGAAAGAGAGCTCAGATAGGCAAAGCACGACTGAAGAAGAAGAACAAAGTAGGAGGTCTCTCACTGCTGGACTCACACTACAGTCACAGTAGTCAAAACTGCCTGGTATTTTTTTAATGACAGACACGTAGACCAATGGAATAGAATTGAGAACCCAGAAATAGATCCATCAGCCTATAGTCAGTTGATCTTTGACAAAGGGCCAAAATCCATTAAATGGGAAAGAAAATGTTTGTTTAATAAATGGCACTGGCAAAACTGGATATCCATTTTCAGAAAAATGGAACAAGATCTGTACCTCACATCATACACAAAAACTAACTCCAGATGGATCAAAGACTTCAATGTGAAACCTAAAACTACAAAGTTCCTCAAGGAAAAACTAGGGGCAAATTTAGGGGCATTAATATATGGCATAAATATACTATCAAGCATAACCCAAAATGCACAAATAGCAGAAAAGAAACTAGATGAATGGGACCTTCTAAAAATTAAATTTTTATGTGCTTCGAAAGACTTCTCCAAAAGAGTCAAAAGAGAACCTACAGATTGGAAAAAAATATTCAGCAATGATATATCTGACAAGGGACTTTTCTCTA
>NW_006921597.1:17223244-17237905 GCF_000298275.1 Orycteropus afer afer | reverse complement strand
GATTCCTTAAAAAGTTGGAATTAGAAATACCATTTGAGCCAGCCATTTCATTACTAGGTATATACCCTAAAGAAGTGAGAACCAGGACAAGAACAGACATATGCATACCTATGTTCATTGCAGCACTATTTACAATAGCCAAAATGTGGAAACAACCTAGCTGCCCATCAACTGAGGAATAGATAACAAACACACACACAATGGAATACTATGCAAACCTAAAGAATAATGTAGAATCTGCAAAACATCTCATAACATGGATGAACTTGGAGGACATTATGCTGAGTGAAATAAGGCAATCACAGAAGGACAAATATTGTATTAGCCTGTTATTGTAAAAAGTCAAGGAAAGGTTTATCTACAGAAGGAAATTGTCTTTGTTGGTTACCAGGGGTGGGAGGGGAAGGGATGGAAAACTGTTAGACAGGTAGTTTTTATTTCTAAATTTTAGAAATCAAAAGAATTAAAAAAAAAAAAAAACGAAGGTGGGGCAACCTACTTCCATAGTGATATTGCCTTGGAAACCCATGGAGAGGTTGCTTTGAGTCAGATCTGACTCGATGGCAGTGAGAGTATTTAAAAAACTCTATACCAAGATAATTGTCACATACAAAATTGTCATTAAGGGCTACTCTACTTTGAGGAGGTAGCTCTTCCCCCATCATATTTTGAGCACTTTCCAACCTTAGGGGCTCATCTTCCAGCACTATATCAGACCATATTTTTCTGCTGTTCATAAGGTTTTCAGTGGCCAAATTTTCAAAAGTGGATGGCTCCATCTTTCTTCCCAGTCTGTCTTACTCCGGAAGCGCTACTGAAACCTGTCTGCTATGGGTATTTGAAATACTGTTGGCATAGCCTCCAGCCTCACAGCAACAAGCAAGCTACCACAATATGACAATCTGACAGACAAGTGGTGATTCAAGCTGAAGTTCAATTTCAAGCTAAAGAAAATTATTAAAACAAGTCCATGAGAGCAAAACTATGACCTTGATTATATCCCACGTGAATTTAAAGACCATCTGAAGAATAGATTTAATGCATTGAACACCAATGACTGAAGAACAGACTAGTTGTGGGATGACATCAAGAACATCATATGTGAAGAAAGCAAAAGGTCATTAAGAAGGACAGGAAAGGAAGAAAAGACCAAAATGGATGTGAGAAGAGACTGTCAAATTTGCTCTGGAATGGAGAGTAGTTAAAGTGAATGGAAGAAATGATTAAATGAAAGAGCTAAATGGAAGGTTTCCAAAGGCTGCTCAAGAACACAAAGTATTATAATGAAATGTGCAAAGACCTGGAGTAAGAACATCAAAAGGGGAGAACACACTTAGCAGTACTCCAGCTGAAAGAACTGAAGAAAAAATTCAAGCCTCAAATTGCAATATTGAAGGATCCTATAGGCAAAATATTGAATGATGTAGGAAGCATCAAGGGAAGATGGAAGGAATACACACAGTCACTGTATCAGAAAGAACTGATCAATGTTCAGCTATTTCAGGAGGTAGCATATGATGAAGAACTAAAGGTATTGAAGGAAGAAGTCCAAGCTGCACTGAAGGAACAGGCAATAAAGAAGGCTCAAGGAATTGATGGAACACCTATTGAGATGTTTCAACAAATGGATGCAGCACTGGAAGTGCTTACTTGTTTATGCCAAGAAATTTGGAAGACAGCTACCTGGCCAACCAAATGGAAAAGATCCATATCTGTGCCCATTCCCCAAAGAAATGTGATCCAATAGAATGTGGAAATTATTGAACAATATCATAAAACTTATTGCCATCAAGTCAGTTTTGACTCATAGCAACCCCTCCTTGGGTCCGAAGCAGTATCTTTATGGAAGTGGATAGCCCAATCTTTCTTCTGAGGAGTGACTGGTGGGTTGAACCACCAGCCTTCTGGTTAGCAGTCAAATGCCTTAGGCACTATACCACCAGAGCTCCTGAACAATATCATACACAAGTAAAATTTTATTGAAGATAATTTAAAAAATGGTTGCAGCAATATATTGACAGGGAACTTCCTTAGCTCTTTCATTTAATCATTCAAGTTGGATCCAGAAGATGACACAAAATGAGTGATATCATTGCTTATGTCAGATGGATGTTGGCTGGAAGCAAGGCATGTCAGAAAGATGTTTACCTGTGTTTTACTGACTATGCAAAGGCATTTAACTATATGAATCGTAACACATTATAGATAACATTGTGAAAAATGGGAATTCCAGAACACTTAAATGTGCTTACAAAGAACCTGTACCAAGAGGTTAAACCAAGAGGCTGTCATTCAAACAGAACAAGGGGATACTTGTTCTGGAAGGGTGTGCATTATGGTTGTATCCTTTCACCATACTAATTCAATCTGTATGCTGAGAAAATAATCCAAGAAGCTGAACTATACAAAGAAGAACTTGGCATCGGGGCTGGAGGAAGACTCATTAAAATGCTGCAATATGCATATGACACAACCTTGCTTGCTGAAAGTGAAGAAGACTTGCAGCACTTACTGATGAAGATCAAAGATTACAGTCTTCAGTATGGATTACACCTCAACATAAAGAAAACTGAAATCCTCACAACTAGACCAATAAGAAACATCATGATAGATGGAAAAGAACATTGAAGTTGTCAGGGATTTCATACACAATCAACAACCAAGGAAGCAGCGGTCAAGAAATCAGTTGTACCACACTGGGCAACTCTGCTGCAAAAGACTTCTTTAAAGTGTTAAGGAGCAAGAGCCAAAAAGCAGAGATAACTCAAGTTTCCATCAACAGATAAATGGATAAATAACATGCAGCATGTAATACAATGCAAGATTATCAAGACATAATGAGAAATGAAGTCCTGATACATAATATGTCTTTGAATGATTATCTTAGTTCTCTAGGGCTGCTATAACAGAAATACCACAAATGGGTGTCTTTAACAAACAAGAATTTATTCTTTTACAGTTTAGCAGGCTAGAAGTCTGAATTCAGATTGCTGGTTGTAGGGGCTGGGTGAAGGCCCCTCGACCATGGGCTTCAGCTCTGCCTCTTGTTCCAGGCCCACTGGAGTGGGAGGCATCTCCAAACTCAGGCAGCTGCTGGCTGCTGAGGCTGATGAAGCCAAGGTCAGCAGATAAAATGCCACAATCCCAAGATCAGTAGTCAATACGACAGGTCACTGGTTCAAGTCCAGGAACAATACCAAGATTGGCAGGCAATATGGCAGGCCACTGATTCAAGTCCAGGAACTGGGGATAAGAACTGAACCAAGTGCAGGACCCTTTTTATATATAGTGAAAGCTGGCCACACCCTAAAGGCAACTCTCCCTTAACTGATTAACTGCCCACAGCAGATTCCACTATGGAGATGATTACACAACATCCAATCTCATCATTAGGAGCTCTGGTAGTATAGTGGTTAAGGCATTTGGCTACTAACCAAAAGGTTGGTGGTTTGAATCCATCAGCTGATCCATGGAAGAAAGATGAGGCAGTCTACTTCCATAAAGATTTACAGCCTTGGAAACCCAACTGGAGTCACTATGAGTCAGAATTGATGGCGTGAATTTTGAGAATCTTATCATGGGAAATAAATACATCCAGCTGCCGAGATTCTCAAAATCACAGCCCAGTCAAGTTGAAAAACAACCTAAACTACCACAATGATCCTTGGAAATATGCTGAATGAAATAAGTCACACAAAAGGACAAATAATGTATGACCTCACTTACATAAAATATTTAGAATATGAAATGCATAGAGACCAACATTGATTAGTGGTTACCAGGGGCAAGAGGAGGAATTGGGAGATATTGCTTAATGGGTCCTGAGTTTCTGTTTGGAGCACTAAAAAAAATTTGAAAATTAATAGTGGTGATGGTTGCACATGGTGAATGTAAGTCATAGACTGGCACACTTAAAAATACATAAAAACTTGTGAAAGCCAGAAGTTGTGTAAGAAGGAAACCTGTCAGAGAAGGAAAAATCAAGTATTTTCCACCAATAGAGAATGATAGAAAAGTGTTAAGACTGCACACTGTCAAAAGTGGAAAACTTGTGAGACTCAGAAAAAAAGAAAAAGGTAGATCCATTGAGTTGCAGCTATCACAAGTTTTGCTATACGTAAAATGACAAGGTCTTTGTAATATATGTTTTACCGCAACTACAAGTAGCAAACAAACAAACAACCAGGAGCTACTTAAAATAAAATGGCACTGAGGCAACTGGATATACTCATGCAAAAGAATGAAACTGAATCCCTACCTCACACCATATGAAAAATTTACTCAAATGCATACAGTCCAAAGTGTGAAAACTGGAACTATAAAACTCTTAGAAAAAATGTTAGGTGTAATTCTTCAAGACCCTAGTCATGGCAATAATTTCTTAGATACAAAAAGCATAAGCAACAAAAGAAAGAGTAGATAAAATGGATTCCATAAAAATTAAAATCTTTCGTGCATCAAAAGACTCCATGGAGAGAGTAAAGAAATAAACTATAGAATCAAGAAAATATTTGCAAGTCACATATCTGGTAAGGGACTTGTATCTAAAATACATGAAGAACTTATTATTTCTGGAATTTTTGTGTATATTCCTTAATATTTTCCAGGTTTTACAAATATCTTACATGAAAACAAGACAATTTTAATTCTTCCTTTCCATTATATATGTATGTTAACATATTTCCATTTATTGAATTGTGTAGGACCTTTGTACAGTATTGATTATATGCAGTGAACACAAGTCCATTCTTTCTTAGTAAATTTGAGGGAAACACATTTGATCTTTCACCACTAGGTATGATAGTAGCTGTTTATTTTTCATACATGTCCTTTCCAGGTTAAAGAATTTTCCTGTTATTCCTTTTTTGCAGAGGTTTTTTTGTTTGTTTGTTTGCTTAAATTTGTATTTTGAATGAGCATTGAATTTTGTCAAATGCATTTTATTCATTTATTGTGATTATCATTTTTTTTCTTCTCATTTCTGTTTTTATGATGAGCTACAACAAGTGATTTTTAAATGCTAAACAAACCAAAGGTTTTGAATTCTTGGGTTGTATTATCTTTTTATACATTACTAGATTATATTTGACACTCCCTGTGTGGCACAGTTAGCCTTTGACTACTAGCTGAAAGGTTGGTGGTTTGGATCCACAGAGTTGCCTTGAAAGGCAGGCCTGGCAACATACTTTCAAAAAGTAACAGCCTTGAAAATATTATGGAGCAGTTCTAATCTGCATACATGGGGTCACCATGAGTCAGAATGACTCACCAGCAATGAATAGCAATAAAATATATTTATTTCACTGCTGTCCAGTTGATTCCAACTCAGCAACCCCTCCTTGAGTTTCTGAGGTGGTATCTCTACAGTAGCAGATCACCCAGTCTTCCTTCCGAGGAGCAGCTGGTGGGTTTGAACCACTAACATTCTGGTTAGCAGTCAAATGCCTTAGGCACTATACCACCAGAGCTCCTAGTATTTATTAATGATTTGTTAAGAATTTTTCTCAAATGTATGCTTATGGGAGATAATGGTTTGTACTTTCTTTTATTTTCTTCTACTTGTCTAGTTTTTTTGCTTTTTTTTTTTTTTTTATTAAAGTAAAGTTGACCTTACTTCACTATTAACTGAATGAAATGGAATGCATAAAGATTGATATCCTAGGTATCCGTGAGCTGAAATGGACTTGTATTGGCCATTTTGACTCAGACAATCATATGTTTTACTTTACTGGGAATTAATAAAAAGAGGTTGTGTAAAATAGATGGATAATTAAGAGACAGGTTTGATATGGGTGAAGGGATTTAAAAATAAAGAACAAAATATGTGAAGCAAATAAATAAATAAAATATATTATTATTTTAAATAGAAAAAATATATATTTCTTCCAAAAGCATCTGATACAACTCATCAGTGAGGTCATTAAGGACTTGAATTTTCTTTGTGGGAAGGTTTTAAATTAAAAATGAAAACTTCTTTATCTCAGGCCAAGAGTTTCAGGGGTTTATCCAGTTTCCATGTCTCCAGAAATTCTAGACTCCATGAGAATTTGAAATTCCATTTTTCATTTTCCCCCTTTTGATCAGGATTCTTCTATAGAATCTTTGATCAAAATGTTCAGTAATAGGGGAGTTCCAGTAAGATGGTGGAACAGGCAGAAAGACTGCACATATCCTCTTCAACAAAGAAAAGGAGAACTAATTAACACAGATACAGAAGATAATTTTGGAGCTCTGAGCTTTGAAGGGAAGGATATAGAAGTGAACTAAACTCCAACTAGTAGAAGAATTTGTATGAAAAGACCCAAAAAGGAGACATACAGAACTGCAGTCTGTCAGCGATCCTGACGGCATAGAGAGCTTGGATATTGCTAAGTGGTATTAGGACCTAAGAATTAACCTAAAAATCAGCCCTTCCAGCCAGGGACTGCACAGAGGACTGCTCTGGTGGCTAGTGAATAAAAGGGGAAGCACTGAAGAGGAAGGCAGGCTGAGCTGTGGACTTTTACCTGTCCAGAGGGGTCAGCCATTTTTAATGTTTACAAGCAGTTTGACCATTTTGGATATTTAAAGCAATAGCATTCTCCCAGATTCCAGGGATTGAAGAATAGGCTCTACTTGCCAAGAACCGCAAGGACATTCTGGATGCCAACAACTGGAAAGGTGCAATACTCCTTTTGTTACTCTTATACCCCACACCCTCTTGGTGAACAGAGGTGTGGCCATCCCTCACTCCCACCCACCTTCTAGACCAGTAGGAAGTCCATCCCAATCTGTGTGCTTGGATGGAGCCTGGGTGCCCTGCCCCACCCTGCAAATAAATTTTTTTTCAGTTTGTTCATTTTTGTCTATTTTAAAATTATTATCATTGTCATTATTAATGTCCTTTATTATTATTATTATTATTATTATTATTATTATTATTATTTGTTCTTCCCTTCCCAGGTTCCAGTTTTCAGCTTTTTCTTTCTTTCCTGTTCCTGGTTCAAATTTTGTTCTTTCTCGTGGTTAACTCCATTCCTTGTTTTCCTTTTTGCATTTTTTTCCCCATTTCTTTTCTTCATTATTCTCCTACTCTACCTTTTTTTCTCCTATTGCCCAGTCTCCAGATATTCTAGAGTTTTTTTTTTTTTTTCCCTTTTTTCTGGTTATTGTTCCTGTGTGATTATATGGTGTATTTTTTCCACTTGCTTTTACTTTTTTTTTTTATGGTTATCCAATTGTTATTTTTTTCTAAGTGAGTGGGAGACATCTCCAACAATTAGAAAAATAACAGCAAGAAAAGCCTACAGTAACCAAAAGAAAGGAAATAATAAAGATTCAAGCAGAAATCAATGAAACTGAAAATAAAAAGACAATAGAAAAAAACTACAAGACTAAAAATTGGCTTTTTGAAAAGATTAATAAAATTGACAAACCACTGGCAAATTTAACAAAGGAAAAGAGGGAGAGAATACAAATAGCATGATATAAGAAACAAAATGGGTGACATCACAACAGAACGAACTGGAAAAAAAAAAAAAAAGGATAATATCAGGATACTATGAAGAATTGTATTCCAACAAATTTGAAAATCTGGAAGAAATGGACAGATTTCTAGAAACACACCACTTACCTAAACTAACACAGACTGATGTGGAAAAGTTGAACAGGTCCATAACAAAAGAAGAAACTGAACAGGTCATCAGAAAATTACCAACAAAAAAGAAGTCCTGGCACAGAAGATTTCACCAGAAAATTCTACCAAGCATTCAGAGAAAAACTGGCACAATCCTACTCAAACTACTCCAAAACATAGAAAAGGATGGAATCCTTCCAAATTCATTTTATGAAGCAAGCATAACCTTGATACCAAAACCAGGCTAACACATCAGTAAAAAGGAAAATACAGACCAATACCCCTGGTGAATATAGATGCAAAAATCTTCAACAAAATTCTAACCAATAGACTCCAACCAACATATCAAGAAAATAATTCATTATGACCAAGTGGGCTTCATATCAGGTATGAAAGGATGGTTCAACATTAGAAAAACAATCAATGTCATCCATCACATAAATAAAACAAAGAAAAAGAATCACATGATCATATCAGTTGATGCAGAAAAGGCATTTGATAAAATCCAACACCCATTCCTGATCAAAATTCTTAGCAGCATAGGAATAGAAGGGACATTCCTCAACATAAAAAAGGGCATTTATGCAAAACCAAAACAGCCAATCTTATTCTCAAAGGAGAGAGGCTGAAACCATTCCCCTTGTGAACAGGAAACAGACAAGGATGCCCTCTATCACAACATCTATTCAACATTGTATTGGAAGTCCTAGCCAGGGAAATAAGGCAAGAAAGTGAAATCAAAGACATCCAAATTGGTAAGGAAGAAATCAAATTATCTCTATTTGCTGATGATATGATCCTATACCTAGAAAACACAAGAGACTCAGTCAAAAATCTAATGGAATTAATAGAGAGATTTAGCATCGTGGCAGGATACAAGAACAACATCCAAAAATCAGTTGTATTCCTCTACACCAGCAAAGAGATTGCTGAAAAAGAAGTAAGGAAATCAATGCCATTCACAATAGCTACCAAAAAAATAAAATACCTGGGAATAAATCTCACCAGGGATACAAAATACCTGTACAAAGAAAACTATAAAAAAAACTACTTCAAGAAACCATAAGAGATCTACATAAATGGAAGAACTTCCCATGCTCATGGATAGGAAGATTGAACATTGTGAAAATGTCAATTCTACCCAAAGCAGTCTATACATTCAATGCAATCCCAATCCAGATCCCATCAACATTTTTTAAGGATATGGAGAAACCAATCACTAAGTTTATATGGAAAGGAAAGAGACCTCAGATAAGCAAAGCAGAAGAAGAAGAACAAAGTAGGAGGTCTCACACTGTCAGATCTCAAAACCTACTATACGGCCACAATAGTCAAAACTGCCTCATGTTGGCATAATGACAGACACATAGACCAATGGTATAGAATTGAGGACCCAGAAATAGATCCATCGACCTATGGTCAGCTGACCTTTGACAAAGGCCCGATATCCATTAATGGGGAAGAGAATGTTTGTTTAATAAATGGTGCTGGCAAAACTGAAATCTATTTGCAGAAAGATGAAACAAGATATGTACCTCACACCATACACAAAAACTAACTCCAGATGGATCAGACTTCAGTGTGAAACCTAAAAGTATAAAGTTCTTCAAGGAAAAACTACGGGCAAATTTAGGGGTCCTAATATATGGCATAAATAGACTGTCAAACATAACCCAAAATGCACAAATAGCGGAAAAGAAACTAGATGAATGGGATCTTCTAAAAATTAAATTTTTATGTGCTTCCAAAGACTTCTCCAAAGTAATCAAAAGAGAACTTACAAACTGGGAAAAAATATTCGGCAATGATGTATCTGACAAGGGACTTATCTCTAGAATTTATAGAAGACTCCAACAGCTCAACAACAAGAAGACAAATAATCCAATTAAAAAATGAGCAGAAGATATGAATAGACACTTCACCAAGGAGGATATGCAGGCAGCCAACAAACGTATGAAGAAATGCTTACAATCATTAGCCATTACAGAGATGCAAATCAAAACAACAATGAGATGTCATCTTGCCCCAGCACTAGTAGCAAAGTTCAACAAGACAGAAAATAACAAATTCTAGCAAGGATGTAGGCGCTCTGGTAGCATAGTGCCTAAGGCACTTGACTGCTAACCAGAAAGCTGGCAGTTCAAACCCACCAGCCACTCCTTAGAAGGAAGGTTGGGCAATCTACTTCTGTAGTGATATGCCTCTGAAACCCAAGGAGGGGTTGCTATGAGTCAGGTCTGACTCAACATCACATAACAACAACAGTGAGGAAGTGGAGAGAATGGGACTCTCATACACTTTTGGTGGGACTGTCAAAAGGTACAACCACTGTGGAAAGCATATGGCAATTCCTTCAAAAGTTGGAATTAGAAATACCATTTGACCTAGCCATTCCATTACTAGGTACATATCCTAAAGAAGTGAGAGCCAGGACAAGAACAGACATATGCACACCCATGTTCATCACAGCACTAGTTACAATAGCCAAAAGATGGAAACAACCTAGGTCTCCATCAACTGAGGAATGGATAACCAAACTATGGTACATATATGCAATGGAATACTATACAACCCTAAAGAATAACCTGGAATCTGCAAAACACCACATAACATGGATGAACTTGGAGGACATTATGCTGAGTGAAATAAGTCAGTCACAGAAGGACAAATATTATACTGGCTCATTACTGTAAACAGTTAAGGAAATGTTTATATATGGAAGGACATTTTCTTTGTTGGTTACCAGGGGTGGGAGGGAAGGGGAGGGAATGCTGTTAGATAGATAGAGATAAATATTGATTTGGGTGAAGAGAAGGGCAATGTACCAAATGTGAGTGATCAACTTGGTGGCATTGAGGAAGAGGAAGGCATAGAGAGGTACAGGGGAGGTACAGACAACAAAGATGAACCCTTTTGCACATACAGTACTGCATTGTCAGTGAAGGGAAACATGGCTATACAGGTGGATAGGTGGGTGGACAGGTGGGTGGACATGCTGTTAGGTATGTCTATGCAGGGGGGACTGTGCCCGAGACCATGTGTAGGGTTGGAAGACAATGGTCCTATAAGTGTATTTGTATGTTCTGTAAGAATTTCCAGGTATATAGCAGAGCTGACAAGGGGCAAGGTTGTAGTCACTTCTTGGGCACAGCCACCTAACCAGAGCAAGTGAGTAGTTGAACCTGTGGGCTCAGGACTGTAGTAGCCGGGAACATCAAGTTCAGTTGGTATAACACTCTACACAAAATGTTGTTCCACATCCTAGTTTGGCAAGTAGCAACTGGGATCTTAAAAGCTTGCAAGAGGCCATCTAGATACAACAATGGGTCTCTCCTCATCTAGAGCAAAGAAGAATAAAGAAAACCAAAGATTCATGGAAACAATTAGTCTTAGCAACTGGTACATCATCCAATCTGCAGCCTATATGACTATGAGACCAGAAGAGCTAGATGGTGCCCAGCTACCACTGCCAACCACTCGGAGGGGCATCTATGTAGGAGATCCTGGATAGAGTGGGAGAACAATGTGGAACAAAACTCAAAATCATTTGGGAAAAAAAAAAAAAGGACCAGGTTTGCTGGTCTGATAGAGCCTGGTGGAACCACTGAGACTATGGCCCCTATCTGCCCTTCAGGTACGTAGCTCAGGGGGCAGGAGTGCATGAAGGAAAGCACACAGGGAGGGGGTAACTACAGGGAGGAAGTGGGAGGGGAGCTGTTGCATTGGGGAAATTGCAGTCAATGTCATGAGACAAAGTGTATGTGAACTGCTGTATGGAAAGTGAATTTGCTCTGTAAACTTTCAGCCAAATCACAATAAAATAAAATGAGATAAAATTTTAAAAATGTTCAGTAATAGTAGCCAGACACCAGAATCTTCTGGTCTCATGGCAAAGGAGTTAATTATTCATGGAAGCAATTAGCTGCACATTCCATCTCTGCCTCATATTCCTGACTTTCCTTCTTACTCTGTTGTTCTAGGCAAACAAAGATTACTGTGCCTTGGATGGCCACTTTTAAGCTTTTAAGACCCTGCTATCTAACAAACTATTGCCCTGAGATAATCTTGAAACCATAAACCAAAAATATTCCAAGATCTTCTTAAAACCAAACAATAGTTTAGCTTAAGTAGTAAAAAAAAAAAAAAAAAAAAAATCTGCCTTGAGAATTATGTGCTTTTAAGATCTATCTACATGGGCTCACACTAACAATAGCAATTCAAAAGTTTAGATAGGAACCTTAGCCCGCAGTGAGTTGATGCAACTCAGAAGAGGAGGATGAGAATGGCTGTGCAACTCGAAGAATGTGATCAGTGTCACTGAATTGTATGTGCAGAAACTGTTGAATTTGGGTATGTTTTGCTGTGTATATTCAGAATAACAATAACAGAAAATAATTTTAAAAAATTTAACTTCTTTAATGTTATTACGTTGTTGTTTTTGCTGTTGTTATGTGTCATCAAGTCGGACCTGACTCATAGCGACCCCTCCTTGGGTTTCTGAGACAGTATCACTACGGAAGTAGATTGCCTAACCTTCCTTTTGAGGAGTGGCTGAGGGGTTTGAACCTCCAAGCTTCTGGTTAGCAGTTAAGTGCCTTAGGCACTGATTTTTCCTGTCACTTTGGTAATATTCATCTGTTGAGAAATTTGTTTCCTTATATTTTCAGTCAACTTGCAGTTAATTGAAGTCATTGAAAAAACCAAAAACCCAACTCACTGCCCTCGAGTCATTTCCAACTCATAGTTACCTCTCCTTGGGTTTCTGAGGTGGTATCTCTATGAAAGTAGATTATCCAGTCTTCCTTCCAAGGAGTGGCTGGTGGATTTGAACTGACAGCCTCCTGGTTAATAGTCAAATGCCTTAGGCACTGTGCTACCAGAGCTCCCTAAAGTCACTGACTTTGAGATAAATGTGTTCATCATACTCCCCTGTTGTTCTCTTAATGATTGCAGAGTCTGTAGTGATGCCCCTGTCTTTCACTCTTGATTTGGTAATTATGCCTTCTTTGTTTTTAAAAATCATTCTACCAAAAAGTTTATTTATTTAAAATTTTTAAGTAATTAGTTTGTGGTTTCATTGAGCTTTGTACATTCCATTTGCTTTATTTTAAAAACAGCTACTAATTCTTTTTTGTTCTTGCTTTCGTAGCTTCCTAAGGTGAATCATTGGTTTTAGACTTCCACTTTTTCTAAAATAAGCATTTAAATCTATAAGTTAGCCTCTAAGCATTATTTTTGTTGTGCTTTGGCTGTCATTTGGAACATACAATGCATAAACATCGATAAATTCTTTTCATTTTCATTCAGTTTAAAATATGTTGTCATTTTCTTTGTGATTCTTTCTTTAAACTGTAGGCTATCAGATGTATATTGTTTAATTTTCTATTGTGTGGGTATTTTTCAGCTACCTTTCTGTTATCCTTTTCTAATTTAGCTCCCTTGTGGTCTGAGAATATATTCTGTATTATTGCATTAATTTTAATTTTGAGTATATTGTATGGTCCACCATACAGTTTTATTTTGTTGAATGTCCCATATCCACTTGAAGAGAATGTGCATCCAGTCATTATTGATGTAATAATGTTCAATGGTTGTTAGTGTTGTTTGGGACATCTGCATCCTTACTGATTTCTGTCTCCTTCTTCTATGAATTATTAATAGAGGATTGTTTAAATTTTCAACTGTAAGTGTGGGGTTTTTCTTTTTATCCATCCACACTTGTTAATGTTTGCTCTGTGTTTCTTTCAGCTCTGTGATTAGGGACATACACATTTAGGATGGTTGTCTTCTTGACAAATTGACTCTTTAATCTTTATAAAAAGTTCTTTAGTCTAAGAATATTCCTTGTGCTGAAATTTACATTATTTGCTATTATATAGCTACTCCAGAATTCTCACAATTAGTATTTTAGTATTTTGATTGTACATCTTTTATATTTTAACTTATCTGTATCTTTATATAGGACCTCTGGTGGGAACTCTGGTGGTGTAGTGCCTAAGACATTTGACTGCTAACCAGAAGGCTGGTGGTTCAAACCCACCAGCCATTCCTCGGAAGGAAGACTGGACAATCTACTTCCGTAGATATACTGCCTTGGCAACCCAAGGAGGGGTAACTATGACTTGACTCGACTCGACAGCAGTGAGTTTGGGTTTTTTTTTTTTTTTTTTTTTTTTTTTTTTTTTGGAATCTTTATATAAGGGGCACTAGTGACATAGTGCCTAAGGCTAACCAGAACACTGGCAGTTAGTTGCCGGTTCAAATCGACCAGCTTATCCACGGAAAGAAGATGGGGCAATCTACTTCTGTAAAGATTTACCACCCCAGAAACTCAATGGGTGTCACTATGAGTCACTATAGACTCAATAGCAGAGAGTTTGGCTTTTTTTTTTTTTTTTGGTATCTTTATATAAGGAGCCCTGGTACACAATAGTCAAATTCTCGGCTGCTAAGTGAAAGCAAACCACCAGGTGCTCTAGTGTGGCAGTCTGCTTATGTAAAGATTATAGCCTTGGAAACTCTATGGGGGCAGTTCTACTCTATCCAATGGGATCAGTACAAGTTAGAATCAACTTGATGGCAGAAGGTTTTCTGGGCCTTTTAATGTTTGTGTCTTTATACAGAAAGTACATGTTTTGTGAAGAGCATAAATTTAAGTGTTTCCAAAAAAATTGAAACTGAAAGTTGTAGGCTTTTAAATGTAGAGAGTTTAAATAACTTACATGTAATATAATTATCAATATAAGTAGGTTTAATCTACCATTGTGTAATTCCATCTTCCAGTTGGTTCTGTTCAGCAATTCCTTTTTGCACTATTTTTTAAAAAACTTTTTATTGTGATTTAGGTGAGAGTTTACAGGGTGAATTGATTTTCCATTCAGTAATTCATACACATTTTGTTTCATGACACACTGATTGCAATCCTCACAATGTAACAACACTCTTCACACCTCCTTTTGTGTGTGTGTGTGTGATTTGGGTGAAGATTTACAGAGCAAATTCACTTTCCATACAGCAGTTCACATATACTTTGTCTCATGTCATTG
>NW_006921597.1:17212027-17220520 GCF_000298275.1 Orycteropus afer afer | reverse complement strand
TTTTGATAGCTATTGAGAACGGTATTGATTTCCTTATTTCTTTTTCAGCAATCTCTTTGCTGGTTCACACCTCCTTTCTGTGATTACCATTGCCCTTTGTTCTTATTTTCTAGCCATTCCTACCTTCTCAGCTTTATCCTTAGGCAAATGCTGCACTTTTGATCTCCCATGGTTGATTGTTCTAAGGAGTGCCCCCTTCCCTGGTGTTATTGTTCATTCCTAGGCCTGTTTGGCTGAAAGTTGAGCCGTCAGGGTGAGTTCAGATCTGGGTTTGAAGGGTGACTAAGAGCCACAGTCTCAGGGGTTCCACCAGTCTCTATCAGACCAGTAAGCCTGGTTATATCTATATCTATCTGTATATAATTTTGATTTTTGTTCTACATCTTCTCCCACTCTAGTCAGGATTGCCTATTCAGAGTGATTTGCACTGGAAACTGGCCTCTGTTTAATTCTTCTGATCTAATGGTCATGGAAGCTGAGGTTCATGAGGTCCACTAGTCCCTTGGACTAACCGTTCCCATGTATCCTTGATTTTCTTCACTCTTTTTAGCTCTGGGTTAGGACAGACCAATAGTTGCATCATAGATGGCTGCTCAAAAGCTTTTAAGGCCCCTGTTGCCACTCACCAAATTATGATGTAGAAAAATGTCTTTGTGGACTGTTATGCCAATTGACTTTGATGTCTCCTACAACTATGGCCTTGAGCCCACAAGCCCAGCAACACACTCCATCAAGGTGTTTGGTTATGCCTAAGAGGTTTTCATACCTTTGCCCTCTGTTGCTCTAACATATACATGGACATTTTTACAGCACATACAAATACTCATGTACTAATATTGTCTGCCAAACCTATATATGGTCATGGGTGTAGTCCTGTTTGCCTATCCATACCTGATCATCTTGCCTGGCTACTTATGTATCCACTCATAGATTAATGTTTATTACTGATAACACAGGATTGGATATATAATACAGTTTACCTTTGTTGTCTATAACTCATTTGCACTATTTTTTATGTGCATGTTTTTTCTAGGATTGCAATATACACCCTTATATTTTCAATCAATTTGCATTTAATATTTTCCACTTAGTATAATAATGAAGAAATCTTGCAACTATAGGTCCTTCACCCCTCAGATATTAAACATATTATCCTTACATTCATTATAAACCTATAGTGTATTTTAATTTATGCTTTACAAAACCCAAACTCACTGCCCTTGAGTCAATTCCAACTCATAGCAACCCCTCTTTGGGTTTCCAAGGCAGTATGTCTACAAAATGAGATTGCCCAGTTTTCCTTCTGAGGAAATTTATGCTTTAGACATTCATATATATTTTTTAAAGGAATTAAAACAAAACACTATATATTTGTCCATATGGGAGCTCTGGTGGTTTAGTGCCTAAGGCATTATGACTGCTAACCAGAAGGCTGGCAGTTCAAACCCACCAGCCACTTCTCGGAAGGAAGATTAGGTAATCTATTTCCGTAGAGATACCTCCTTGGAAACTCAAGGAGGGGTCACTATGAGTCAGATCCAACTCGACAGCAGTGAGTTTGCTTTTTTTTTTTTTTTTTTGCCATATATACTATTATCATTTAAAAATATTCTTACATAGAAAGGCACACAGAAGGTACAGACAACAAAGATGAATCCTTTTGCATGTACAATACTGCATTGTCAGTGATGGCAAACATTGATCTAAGGGTGGATAGATAGGTGGACAGGCAGAATGATCAGCTATGTCCAGGCAGAGGGAAGTGTGCCCATGACCATGTATAGGGTTAGCAGACAATGTTTCTGCATGCACATTTTTATGTGCTTGTGTTAGACTGGGTTCTCTAGGGAAACAAAACCAGTAAAGCTTATATAGAGAGAGAAAGATAAATTTATCTTAGGAAAATGGTTTGCACATTTATAGAAGCTGGCAAGTCCAAAGTTCTTGGATCATACATCAAGCTGGAGGCTTTTCCTGACTCACACAGCTGCAGGTGCTGAGGAGCTCAAGGTTGACAGGCAGTATACTGGCTGTTGACTCCAAAGAATGACAAATCCAAGATCTCCAGGCCAGATGATGGATTGTTCACTTATGGACAGTTGTAGGCAGAATCCTGATCCACAGAAGAGTGTCTCTTTTCCCAGGATGTCCATAAATGTACTGGAAGCAGGCCACAACCCTAGGAAAACTCCCTTTCAATGGATTGGCTACTCAAAACATACACATCTGATCCCATCATTAGAACAACCCACATCACAATGGCTTAAACCACACAGAACTGTGTTCCAGCCAAGTTGACATACAGCTCCACTTATCACAGTGCTGTAAGAATGCCCAGGTATATAGTAGAGCTGGCAGGGGGCAAAGTTCTGGTGGCTTCTTGGCCACACACAGCTACCTGGAAGGAGCAAGTCCTTGGATCTGTGGGCTCAGGACTGTAGTCACAGGGGACATCAAGATCAACTGGCATAACATACTACACAAAAACATTGTTCTACATCCTACTTTGGTGCATAGCAACTGGGGTCTTAAAAGCTTGCAAGCAGCCATCTAGATAAAATGATGATCTCTCCTTGTCCAGAGCAAAGAAAAATGAAGAAAACCAAAGACGCAAAGAAACAATTAGTCCAAAGGACTGGTAGACCATGCTATCCTCAGCCTATATGACCATGAGATCAGAAGAACTAGATGGTGCCCAGCTACCACTGTCAACCATTTGAAGGGGGATCAGTGCAGGAGATCATGGATAGAGTAGGAGAACAATGTGGAATAAAACTCAAAATCATTAAAAAAAAAAAAACAGGTTTGCTGGTCTGATAGAGCCTGGTGATACCCTTGAGACTATGGCCCCTAGCTACCCTTCAGGTCTGGAACTGAACTCACTCCTGTGGCTTCCAGCAAAATAACAGACAGGCATAGGGGGTGAACATTTACTTCAGATAGATACACTCCTTGGAATGATCAATCATGGGAGAACAAAAGGGCAGTGTTTACACAAGGAGACAGCTAGGAGGCAGGAATGCATGGGAGGGAAGGACACAGGGAAGAGGTAACTATGGGAAGGAAGTGGGAAGAGAGCTGTTACACTGTGGGGAACTGCAGTCAACGTCATGAAACAAAATGTGTATGAACTATTGCTATTGTTGTTATATGCTGTTGAGTCGGACCCGACTCATAGCGACCCCTCCTTGGATTTCCAAGGTAGTATCACTACGGAAGTAGATTGCCTCATCTTCCTTCTGAGGAGTAGCTGGTGGGTTTGAACGACAAGCCTTATGGTTAGCAGTCAAATGCCTTAGGCTACCAGAGCTATTATGCTACCAGAGCTCCTGTGTATGAACTGCTGTATGGAAAATGAATTTGCTATGTAAACTTTCACCCAAATCACAATAGAATATTTAAAAAATAAAATGTTCTTCATTGGTCCTGAAGATCTGAGTTTCTTTGTTCTGACATGTTCTTTAAGCCTGAATAACATTTTTTTTATATTATGTAAAGCACAGATTTGATAGTGCTGAATTTTGTGTTAACAATTTTTAAAAAACATTGTAAAGATGTTCCAGGATCTTCTGACCTCTGTGATTTCTGATGCAAAGTCTGTAATCATTCAAATTGTTGATCATAGTGCAGTATGTAATTTTCTTCTGGTTGCTTTCAATATTTTTGTTTTGTCTTTGGCTTACAGTAGGTTTACTACAATGTACCTACACTTAGATTTCCTCAAATTTAACCTGTTTCATGTTCACCAAAATTTTTGAATTTTTAATTTTACATTTTTCATCAAATTTGAGATTATTCAAAAATTTTTCTCTCCCTTCAGGTCTCTCTTCTCCTTCTGGGACTCCAAGTTTCCTCATGTTTTATCATTGAAACTGTTTTACAGGTCCCCAAGACTACTGTTCCCTTAAACATTTTTTTTTTTTCCTTTCTTCTTCAAATTGGATGATTTCTATTGTTTTACCTTCAAGTTCACTGGCTCTTTCATCTGTCATTCCAATTCTCCTACTTTTTTTTTAAGTTGAGATATTCTATAGTTCTAAAATTTCTATTTGGTTCTTATGGTCATTTTTTTCTGTTTTTTCATATATTTTACGATTATTTTCTTTAACCTAATTAAGCATAATTATAATAGCAGCTTTTAAATCCTTGTGTGATAACCATTTCTACATCAATCTCAGGATTAGTATCTGTTGATTCCAACAGAGTTAAATTTTTAAATTTTTTGGTATGTGTAACGTAGAGCTGCCAAGACACTAGGACATGGAGTTGTTTCAGAAAAGCAGTTTATTAGCACTCCCAGGAAAGGTTCTCATACCCTAGCATCAGGGCCAGAGAAGTTACACCCCCGGGCAGGGGGCATGGACTTTTATAGACACAGAGAGGACCTATTTGGGGACATCAGGGGAATGATGGGTCCTCTAAGGAAATGACAGGGTCCAATTAGCTGTTAGCATGGGTCTGCACTTAATTAGCATGAGGGGGCTTCAGAAGAGGAAGTTTGTCACTGCATGGGACTTTCCAGTCTGGGCGGGTTCTGTCACTGCAGTTGTCTTATCAGGTTGTCTCATCAGGGTCTGAACCTGGAGGAAGCTGCCAACTGACATTTTGGGGCTTGGGTTTGCTTCAGCCTAACATTCCAACCTCTTTTAATGGATAGAGAGTGACGTGATCCTCTTAGCTTCTTCCTGCTGAATGGGGTCGGAGAGGGGGAGAGGGGTTTCATAGGTTGAAGCCTGAGAAGCCGGGGTCATCAGTTGGCAACTTGATGTAAGGGTGTAGGAGAAGTTGATTCACTGCGACTCAAGATATTTCTTCCAGTCAGCTTCGGAGAAACTTGAGGAGGCAAGGGGCAAAGAGAAAAAGGAGAGTTATTAGTACAAGTGGTCCGATAAGGGGTAATAGCCAGGCAGTCAGTGGCGATTGGAACCATCCAAACAGTGAAGTTTCTGCATTGCATTGGTTGTGTAGTACCTCTTTTAGTCGAGTTAATGTGTTAATATTCTGTTCCACTAATCCAGTTTAATTAATATAATAACAACATTCTTCTCCCAGGAAGATGCAAGTTCCACCTTCTGCTGCAGTTAGGAGGTCTAGGGCTCTCCGGTTCTGTAAAGAAACTTGGGCTAAAGAGGTTAGTTGTCGCTGTAGGGAGGCTAAGGAGTCGGCAGTGGTTTCAAGTGCAATTTCAAGACGGACTTGGAAGTCCTGAGCCAATATTATGCTGTGGCTCAAGGCTCTGCCCACCATTCCTGCTGCTGCAAAAGGCAGAGGCTAGGCTAATACCTATCATGATGGGTATGAAGGCAGCCCTTTTGATTCTAGTCTCTTGTAGTATTCGGGAGACTTCAGATTTTTCATATAGGGTGAGTTGGGGTATTATGGTTACTATGAAGCAGGGAACTGGAGTGCTGGAATTTAAACATTTAGTTAAAGTTCCATTACACCAAAAGAAAATGCCAGGTGGTTCAGAGGTGATGGAAATATTCTGTGGTGCTTGGTTAAAGGTTTTAAGTGCCCAAAGGGGTATATGTGGTAGAGGGTTGGTGCATGAAGAGTTGAGGGTGGGAGCAAATAGTGGTGGAGTTAAATTGATAGGTACAGCTGCAAGTAAGGGTCGTTTGAGTGAAGCACAAAGGAAGCAATGTGAAACATTAGGTAGAGTCTGAGTATAATTGAGGAGAGATAGGGAATATTGGATGATGTGTATCCAGGAGGGTATTGGAAAGGTCCGGACTTGTGTTGGGTCGAGAACTGTTTGGGGATCTCCTTGGATCTGTTTTTGTAGGTTATGTTCTTCTTGGGAAATGGAGGTAAGAACTCGTGTAAGGTTGCAGGGGTGTGGATTGTTCGTTCTATTTTGATGGTTCCTGCGGGTAAGGTGGCAAAGCCATTGTAATACAGTTTTCCTATAACTCTATCTGCCCACCTGCTGTTCTTTGGATCGCTGATGCGGAGGTGTAATCTCATGGTTTTAGTGAAAAATGCTCCAAAGTAATCTCCGGAACTATGTATTCTGCATGACCAATAATAACATCCTCCATAGGTTGAGGAGCTTTGGTTGCATTTGGGATCGGATTGGTCATATGTAAAATGGAGGTAGGGGAAATTACTGGGGAATACTGATTTGGGGGAAATGGGTATTTCTAGTTGTGTTGTATTTGTTGGTGGGTAGTCTGCCTGACCAATACGCTGCAGGGAGTTTTGTCCCTCCCAGACTGTAAATCTCCAGACATGGTTGGGTGGGAGTTTATTGGGATTGGATATGGGTTCAGTATTAGTGAGGGTCAGTAGGACGGGCAGTCCAATTAAGACGGAGTTTAGTTGGACCCAGCATTTGGCATGTATAGGAATCATGATTTGTCTGGGCCCTTTTGACATGGGAGAGGTGGTGCCATGAGGGGTCATCCAGGAGTTTTACCGCCATGGGAGTGGTTAAGATAACAGTATGTGGTCCAGTCCAGCGAGGTTTCAGTGGCTCTGGATGCAAAGTTTTCAGAAGCACTGCATCTCCGGGTTGTAGGTGAGTTGTTATTGGTGGTCCTGGAGAATCGGTCCCTAAGGGTTGTGGTAGATACCTGTCTGCGTGTTCTCTCAGTAGCTGCCTAAGGAGAGAAAGATACGGAAGATAGGAAGCTAGGGAGGGGGTTGTGTGGGTAAATTATTGTTCAGGAGGAAAGGTCAGCCGTACATTAATTCAAAAGGGCTGAGAAAGGTTGGTGCTTTAGGAGTTGCTCTTATGCATGCTAAGGCAAATGGAAGGAGGTCTATAAAGGATTTACAAAGCTCTAAGGAGAGTTTTCGGGAGCTCTGGTAGCATAGTGGCTAAGACACTTTGCCTGCTAACCAGACGGCTGGCGGTTCAAACCCACCAGCCACTCCTCGGAAGGAAGGTTGGGCAATCCTACTTCCGTAGTGATACTGCCTCGGAAACCCAAGGAGGGGTCGCTATGAGTCGGGGCCGACTCGACGGCACATAACAACAACAACAACAACAAGGAGAGTTTGGTAAGGTGTGTTTTGATAAGGCCATTGGCTCTTTCAATTTTACCTGATGATTGAGGTCGGTAGGGGATAGGGAGGTGCCAGTGGATCCCTAGGGAGGAGGAGACTTGTTGGGTAATCTGTGAAACAAAAGCTGGCCCATTGTCTGACTGTATGGAGAATGGCAGGCCAAACCGAGGGATGATGTCAGTTATTAAGATATTGGCTGCTGTAGCTGCAGTTTCATTCTTTGTGGGGAAGGCTTCCAGCCACCCAGTTAGGGTGTCTATAAGTGTAAAAAGGTATTTGAAAGACTTGTGAGATGGCGTATGAGTGAAATCGATTTGCCAATCCTGACCAGGTAGGTGTCCTCTCATCTGATGAGTGGCGAAGGTTGGTTTAAGGTTTCCTTGGGGACTTGTGTATACACAAACAGTACAGGTGGAACAGACAGATTCAATAGAGGTGTTGAGTAAGGGCAACATGAAAAGAAGTTGTAGGAAATGTTTCAGGGCTTTCGTTCCTATGTGGAGGGAATTATGAATCATGCGGACAAGGGGCTCTACTTGGGAGTCAGGAAGAATGAGTCTGTTGTGAAGGAAGAACCATCCTTCGTGGGAGCGATTCCCTCCTTTTGTTTCCCAATATGACAATTCCTCAGGGCTGTACTGCGGATGGATGGAGGAGAGTGAGAGGAACAGGATGGGGGTTGGTGGGTTTGGAGAGTCCCTGGTGAGGTTTTGGGCTATGGAATCTGCGTTGTTGTTGCCTTGGGTGACCAAGGAACTGTCAGTTTGATGTCCTTTACAATGTATGATGGCTACTTTGGACTGTAGTTGGAGGGCATTTAGGAGTTGGAGAATGAGCTTGGCGTTAATTATGGGGGAACCTTTGGCTGTTAGAAACCCTCGTTGTTCCCATATTGGGCTGTGACAGTGTGCTATAAGGAATGTGTACTTGGAGTCCATGTAAATATTAGCCGCCTGTCCCTTTGCTGATTGTAAGGCCCTGGTGAGGGCGACTAGCTTGGCTTTCTGAGATGAGGTGCCTTCAGGGAGGGTGTGGGCTTCTACAATGTCAGTTAGTATGACAACGGCATATGCTGCCCTACGTTGTCCATGGGAGTCTGTGGCTCAGCTGCCATCAACAAAGAAGGTGATATCTGGGTGAGTTAGGGGCTGGTCATATAAGGAGTTAGGAGACTTAGGTAAGGTGTCTAAAATTTCTGTGCAAGAGTGGGAGTGTGGTGGGTCATGAGTTGGTAGCAGTGTGGCTGGGTTGAGGGGTGGAGATTGGGCTAAATGAACATCGAAATTCTCGATAAAAGTAAGGTGGAAAAGTTGGAGACAAGATGGGGATAGGAGGGAAAGGGAACGGTGAGATAACAGGTCTTTTATTCTGTGTGAGGAAAACACATGAAGAGGGTGGTGGAGGGTTAGTTTGAATGTTTCCTGTAAGAACTGCTGCTGCCGCTAGTGCTCTCAGGTAGGGTTGCCATCCTCGTACTGTGGG
>NW_006921597.1:17209972-17211322 GCF_000298275.1 Orycteropus afer afer | reverse complement strand
TGTAACACCTGGGGTCTAAGGGGATTGTGAAAAAAGCATCCTTGAGATCTAAAACAGAAAAATGAGTGGTAGTAGGGGGAATATTGGAGAGTAAGGTATAGGGGTTAGGGACAATGGGATGCAGGGGAACTATGGCACTGTTAATAAGACGAAGGTCTTGGACTAATTGGTAGGACCTATTAGGTTTTTTTACTGATAAAATAGGGGTATTGCATGGGGATTGGGTGGGGATTAAGAGTCCTTTACATAAGAAGTGCTGTATAAGAGGTTTCAGCTGAGTCGGTGTGTGTGAGAAATGGGAAATTGGGGCTTGGATGGAAACTGTGTGGGATCCTTTAAGTTTACCATAACAGGGGGGTGATGAGAGGTGATAGATGGGGAAGAAGTATCCCACATGCATGGATCAACAAGGTCAGGGGGCATGGGAAAAGCTGGTGCTTGCAGGGAAGTAGCAGTTAGTGACAGCAGGAGAGAGGCAGAGTTATCTTGTGCCCACGTGAGAGTGGTTTTAATTTTTGCGAGGAAATCTCACCCTAAAAGGGGGGTGGGGCAGGTTGGTATAAAAAGAAATGAGTGTGAAAGAATTTTGTTATCTACTAAACAGGTGATGGGGCCAGTTGTGGGGGGGTTTGAGGGTTGCCCGTTAATTCCCATAATAGAGACTGAGGAAGGGAAACATGGTCCCGAGAAGGAGGGGAGTACAGAATAGGTAGCCCCCGTATCAATCAAAAAGGAGATTGACTTACTTGATACCTTGACAGTGACCCTGTGCTCAGCGAGAGTGATCGGGGTTGTTGAGTCCGGGCTCCTTCAGTCGTCAGTGGCCAGGCCCAAGACTGTCGACAGCGGATTAGTGGGTGGAGAGGATGGCCTTCCATGCTTTGACACAGAGGGACAGTCACTCTTCCAATGTCCTTTTAAACCACACGCTGGACATGGGCTGGGGGCCGGTCAGGGCTGAGGGCAGGATCTGGCCCAGTGCCCTTCCTTACCACACTTGAAGCAGGATCAGGGACTCGCCAAGGAAGGAGGTCTTCTGTCACTATGTGCTGGCCTCAGGGCCACTAGCAAGGCATTGGCCTGCAAGGCGGCCTTCTGGCGAGTCCTGGCTTCCCTATCTGCCTCCGCTTTCTCCTCCCGGGTGTTAAAGACTTTAAAGGCCATGTTTACTAAGTCTGTAATGGGAGTTTGGGGTCCCTCTTCAGCTTTCTTTAACTTCTTTCTAATGTCAGGAGCTGATTGGGTTATGAAATGAGTGGCTAGAACTGTAGCTCCAGCTGGAGAGGAGGGGTCTAGATGGGTAAATTGTGTAAGGGCTTCAGTTAATCGGTTCAGGAAGGTGGCTGGGTT
>NW_006921597.1:17207042-17209612 GCF_000298275.1 Orycteropus afer afer | reverse complement strand
TCTGAGAGAGGTATCGGAACTCTTTGATGTAAGTAGTAGGGTCATTAGAAAAAGAGCCTAAGCGTTTTTCAATTTGGGACAAATCAGCCAGGGAGAAGAGGGTGTGGATGTGTACAATTCCTTCAGACCCAGCAACTTCACGCAGGGGGCAAAGAAGTTGCTGGGAGCGGGTGTGGTGGCTCATGGGAGAGGGAAGGGTGGGAAAGATGAAGGAGGAGGTGTCTGGGGAGGTGGGCGAGATGGGAGAGGTAGAGGAGGAGGCATCTGGGGAAGTGGGTGAGATGGGAAGACAGGGAACTGTCAGGGGAAGGGGAAGGGATGATGGTGCTATCTGGGGGAGAGGGGGTTGTGCTGCAACATAAGGAGGGGGTCTGGGGGGTAGGGACAGGCTTTCCAGTGGGTCAGAAAAGGAGGAAGAGGAGACGGTTGGGTTGGTTTCTAAGGGAGAGAGAGGCGTGGGTTTATGAGGTTTGGGGTTTTCGCGGGCAAGGAGAATCTGGGTGGTATTACATTTCTTACACAATGAGGGTCGGGAGCACAAATAAAAGAAGACTTGGACATAGGGGACTTCTGGCCATTAGCCTGTGCATTGGCAAAAATTGTCTAAGTCTGTAAGGATATTAAAGCCAAAAGTCCCGTGCTCTGGCCAGCGAGAGCCATTGTCCAGTGTGTACTGGGGCCATGCCATGGTGGAGTAAAAGATGAGGCATTTGGGACAGATGTCCTGGTCTAGTAACAAGGGCTTAAGGTTTGCTAATAAACACCCCAGAGGGGTTGTTGGATCAATTTTGGAATTTTGATTACCCATTAGTTCTGAGTTTTTCAGATAGGGCCACCAGAGCCCTATGGCAACAGGATAGGGCCACCAGAACCCTATGCCAGCTGGACTGTTTTGCATAGATGGACATCTCCACCTGATGCTAGACAGTCAAATGAAGGGCACACCCTCAGGGGAGGTTGGATGTCAGGCGTCCCTGAGCAACCAGACTCCCGGACCATGAGGAGTTTCTGACGTGGTACCACGATTTTTCTGGGATTCCTGGAACCCTGTGCCAATGATGCAGAAAACTCCGGGACAAAACTCAGACCTTTGGGCAAGTCAGCTCTCTAAAAATAATCACACAGGACATATTACAAAAGGAAAGTAGTCACACTGGAAACACGTCCCAAGAACTAGTCAAATGCCTAGTTGTCTGCCCTCCTCTCAGGGATTTGAGTGAGTCTTTGGCTAAGGTGTCTCCGTATAAACCCCGGAGTGGAGGGCAGAGCCACACCGTTATGCCGATCCGACTTCACACGGAAATCAACTGAGGGCCCACTCAGGCTCCGCGACCTAGATCTTGGAGCATCACAGAAACATTCACACAACCTCTCAGTCAGATGCAGACAGATTACAACAGAACCAATTCCAACTGTCTGGTAGTAGGCACTGGTTCATCGCCCAGAGCCAAAAAATTAAAATGGCCCACAGGATGGAGGACAACAGAATACAAAATGTATGTCCTCTGGTGGGCATTGAGTAAAGGGTAAGATGTGACTTACCGGTGGTGGATGCAGGGGGCCAGAATTCCCTGGTCTGGAGGGAAGAGGGAGAAGCGGAGTTAGAACTCCCTTGAGTTCTACTCCTCTTCCCAGGCGTTGGCACCAAATGTAATGTAGAGCTGCCAAGACACAAGGACACAGAGTTGTTTCAGAGAAGCAGTTTATTAGCACTCCCAGGCGAGGTTCTCATACCCTAGCATCAGGGCCAGAGAAGTTGCACCCCCAGGCAGGGGGCATGGACTTTTATAGACACAGAGAGGACCTATTTGGGGACACCAGGGGAATGACAGGGTCCTCTAAGGAAATGGCAGGCTCCTATTAGCTGTTAGCATGGGTCTGCACTTAATTAGCATGAGGGGGCTTCAGAAGAGGAAGTTAGTCACTGCATGGGACTTTCAGTCTGGGCAGGTTCTGTCACTGCAGTTGTCTTATCAGGTTGTCTCATCAGGGCCTGACATCTGGAGGACATTTTGGGGCTTGGGTTTGCTTCAGATTAACAGTATGCCAATTAAGTATGGATTGTATGCTGAACAATTTAGAATTTACATTCTGGAGACTCTGGACCCTGTTACATTGCACCAAAGTGTCGATACTTTTAAAATCATGCAATTAACTTGGTTAGGCTCAAATTTCAAATCGTGTCATTCCTGAGGATAGTGGTATTTTAGCTCTCAGTGAAGAATACTTTTGGTCTGCCCCATACATTTGTGGTTTAGAACTCAATATGGTACATAGAATTTGGGACTACTCTTCTGTGGTTTTCTTCTTTCAAGAGTTCTCTTCCCACTCTGTGGCAATGGTAGTTGTCCCAGTCGCTTCTCGATTCTTCCTAGAACAGCAGCAGATTTGTTACCAGTTTTCACAACCCCATGATGCTACCATGACAATAGCTTCTTTGGGGATAGACTTGAAAAATAGGAAATGCACCCCATGTTGGTCATTTCTTCTAAGTTTCAACTCCTCTCCAAATACTGTCTCCTTTTGTTGAATCCCAGAAAGTCCTCAGTTAAAAAAAAAAAAAAAAAAAA
>NW_006921597.1:17179094-17185927 GCF_000298275.1 Orycteropus afer afer | reverse complement strand
AAAAAAAAAAAAAAGAATGGTAGCAGCAGTATATTGACAGAACTTCCAAAAATGCAAGCTGAATTCAGAAGAGGATGTGGAACGAAGGATATCATTGCTGATGTCAGATGGATCTTGCCTCAAAACAAGAATATCAGAAGGTACTTGTGTTTCATCGACTATGCAAAATCATTCAATTCTGTGGATCAAATGAGTACTTAATTATACTCATGAGAAACCTGTACATAGATCAGGCTGCTGTTGTTCAAACAGAACAAGGGGACAGTTCATGGTTTAAAATCAAGGAGGGAGTGCATCAAGGTTGTATCCTTTCACCATACTTATTCAATCTATATGCTGAGCAAATAATCTGAGAAACTGGACTATATGAAAAAGAATGTGGCATCAGGATTGGAGGAAGAATCATTAACAACCTGTGATATGCTAATCACACAACTTTTCTTGCTGAAAGTGAGAATGAATTGAAACATTTACTGATGGAGATTGAAGAACACAGTCTGCGGTATGGATTATATCTCAATAGAAAGAAAAAAAAAAATCCTCACAACTGGACCTATAAGCAGCATCACGATAAATGGAGAGAAGATTGAAGTTGTCAATGACTTCACATTACTTGATTCAACAATTGATGCCAAAGGAAGCCAGCAGTCAGGACATCAGATGATGTATAGCACTGGGCAAATCAGCTGCAAAGGACCTCTTTCAAGTGCTGAGAATCAAAGATGTCTTCTTGAGAACTAAGGTGCGCCTGACACAAGCCATGATATTTTCAGTTGCCTCATATGTGTGTGAGAGCTGGACAATGAATAATGAGGAATGAAGAAGAATTGATGCTTTTGAGTTGTGGTGCTGGTGAAGAATGCTGAAAGTACCATGGAGTGCTAAAAGAACTAACAAATCTGTCCTGGAGGAAGTGCAGCCGGAATGCTCCTTGGAAGCAAGAATGGCCAGACTTTGTCTCACCTACTTTGGTCATGTTATCAGAAGGGACCATTCCCTGGAGAAGGATGTCACGCTTGGTAAGGTGGAGGGTTGACGAAAGTGGGGAAGGCCCTCAACAAGATGTATTGACACAGTGGTTGCAGTGAAGGGCTCAAGTATAGCAAGGATCATGGAGCTGGCGCGGGACCAGGCAGTATTTCATTATGCTGTGCATAGTGTCACTGAGTCAGAGATGACTCAATGGCACCTAACAACAAGCTCCTGCAACCACATGAAGTGAAAGAATCCTCCAGACCTACCCACAGACTTTGCACTTGCCAGCCTGCCAGCCTCCACCACCACCATGTGAGCCGTTTCCTTGGGAGACTGAGTTCTGTGAAACGTTACAGTGAAATATGGAGCCCTAAGACAAGAGGGAGAGTACTGAAGGGATGAGGAGTTGATATCAGAGAAGATGGAGTAGCACAGCAGTTTGGAAAAGTTGGACACATGGGACATCTTTAACCTCCACCTCATAGGGGCCAGCCTTGTGCTGATCCTTCTAAAAGAAATTATTCAAACACTCATCTTTAGAATTTCCATTTGGCTTTTTAATATTTTATATTTCTCTCATTACAGTTGTGGGGAAATGAAATTACAATTGTAAAAAATAAATACAGGTGTATAACTGTAGTGCATTTCATTTTGCCATTCACTACATATATATTCTAAAGATCACTCCCTATCAATACATACAGAATTTCCTTCTTTTTATGTCTGCTTAGTTCTCTCTTGTATGGATGGATCGAAGATCATGAAACAAGTCAAATATTCATGGATATCTGATTTATTTCTCAGCTTTCATATTAGAACTATACTACTTATTCCAAGACTTTCTATAAAGCTACAGAGCATTTTAGTGAAGTATTGGCAAAAAAGGAAACACATAGACCAATGTACTAAAAAGGCAAGAAAGAGGTCCATTTACATATATTTTTTGACAAAATACCAAGGTAATTCAACAGGGAAAGAAAACTCAACATCTCTGCTAGAACAAATGGATAACTGTAAAAAAAAAAAAAAAAACTACCATGCATTCTTACTTCACAATAGTTCTTACTTCACAATATACAAACATGCATTCTAAATAGGGGCAGGCCTAATAAAAGCTAAAACTCCAAAACTTTTGGAAGAAAACATAGGAGAAATTTTTGGAAACTTAACAAAAAATAAAAACAGCTGCTTTTGAGTTGACTCTGACTCATGGCAACCTCATGAGTGTCAGAGTAGAACACTGTTCGTCTGAGTTTTCAATGGCTGCTTTTTTGGAAGTACATTGTGAGGCCTTTTTCCAAGGCGCCTCTGGCTAGATTCAAACTTCCAGTCTTCCAGTTAGCAGTCAAGTGCTTTAGCCATTTGCATGGCCACTAACAACAAAGGATCTTTGGTGTTTAATACGGTAAGTTGACAACTGCATGAACCTGTTACCCACATTCTATTCAAGACGATGATTATTTGAAAGATCCCACTTCCTTCTTTGCAGTCTATTCCTCCCATAAAGCAACCATTTTATGCTTGACTCCTATCACCATCATTTTGCCTTTTCTTGTGCTGCAAATACAACCTATATAATACACTTTAATTTGTTTATCCATTCTCATCGATAGACATTAGGATTTTTGCCAAATTATGGCTGTTTGAATAAGACTGCTGTGAACATTTGTTACAGTCTTTTTGTGGAAATGTTTTCAGTTCTTTCAGATAAATTCCTATGAATGTGATTAGCAGGAGCACTGAATAGATGTGCACTTAATTTTACAAGAAACTGATAAACAATTCTTCAAACTGGTTCATCAGCAATGTAAGGGTTCCACATCCTCCATATTCTTACCAATATTTTATGTTGTCAGTCTTTATTATTATTATTATTATTATAGGCATAGTAGCGGGTTTTGCTGTTGTTCTTAGATGCCATCAAGTCAGTTTTAACTTATAGCAATCCTATGTACAACAGAACAAAACATGGCCCAGTCCTCCCATCCTCAAAATCACTGTTAGAGCCCATTGTTGCAGCCACTGTGTCAATCCAACTCATTGAGGATCTTCCTCTTTTTCCCTGACCCTCTCCTTTACTAAACACGATGTCCTTCATTACAGACTGGTCCCTCCTGACAACGTGCCCTCACTTCTAAGGAACATTCTGGCTGTTCTTCTCCCAAGACACATTAGTAGTAGAGGGTATGTAGTGGTATCTCATTGTGGCATTTATGTCCATTATTCTAAAGGCTAAGGCACTTGACTGCCAACTAGAAGGCTAGTGATTCAAACTCCCCAGCCACTCCTCAGAAGGAAAGTTGGGCAATCTACCTCCATAGTGACACCGCCTTGGAAACCCAAGGAGGGGTCGCTATGAGTCAGGGCCGACTCGACGGCACATAACAACAACAACAACAATGTTGCACAAGGAGCTCTCTTGGCACTGTAGTTAAAGCATTGGGCTATGAACCAAAAGGGTGACAGTTCAAACTCCCCTGCCCCTCCATGGGAGAAAGATGAGGCAATCTGTCTGCAAATAGATTTATAGCCTTGAAAACCCTATTGGACTGTTATACTCTGTCCCATAGGGTCGCTATGAGTCAAAGTTGATTGGATGGCAGTGGGTTTTTTGTTTTTTCAATGTTGCACATCTTTTCAAATGCAATTTGTCCACTTGTGTATCTTTTGTGAAATATTTGATCAAGGCCTTTGTGTATTTTTTTAAAAAAATAGTTTATTTTTTTGTTTTGCATTATTTGGTAAATTGTTTTATGAATGTTTAAAAATCTAAGAATTCTAAAAACTTTTCAATTGTGATTTGGGTGAAATTTTACATAGCAAAGAGGTTGTTGTTGTTGTTAGGTACTGTCGAGTCTGCTTCGACTCATAGCAACCCTATGTATAATAGAACAAAACACTGCCCGGTCTTGCGCCAGCCTCACAATACTTGCAGATAGGTATTCAACAATTTATACACATTTTGTTTTGTGACATTCATTGCAATACCCACAATGTAACAGCACTCTTCTCACTTCCTGCCTGTGTTTATCATTTGCATTTCCCCTTCTTTCCTAACCCTTCCTGCCTTCTGAGCTTTATCCCTGGGCAAATGCCACCCTTTTGATCTCATAAGGTTGATGATGCTACTAAGTGTGTACCTCTCTGGTGTTACTGTTCACTTTATAGGCCTATCGATTGGCTGAAAGTTGAGCCACTGGGGTGAGTTCAGTTCCTGCCTTTAAGGGTGTTTGACAACCATAGTTTTCAGGATTCTACCAGTCTCTATGAGATCAGTAAGCCTTGTCTTTTTTAAAATTCTTTTGAGTTTTGTCTCACATTATACTTCCACAATGTTGAGGACCTCCTATGGTGATCTCTTTCAGAGTGGTCATCAGTGGTAGCCAGACACCATCCATTTCTTCTGGTCTCAATGTTCTGGAAGCTAGGGTTCAAAGACAAATAGTCCAATTCTTTCCTTTTGTCTTTGATTTTCTTCATCCTTCTTTGCTGCAGATGGGGAGAGAGTAGGATATAGAACATTGTCTTTGTGGCTTATGATATGCCAATCGACTTTGGTGTCCCCTGAGACTATGATCCACAGGCACGGTGACTCATTCCCTCCAGGGGTTTGACCTTGCCTAAGGCACTTGACTGCTAACCAGAAGGCTGGCAGTTCAAACCCACCAGCCACTCCTCGGAAGGAAGGTTGGGCAATCTACTTCGGTAGTGATACTGCCTCGGAAACCCAAGGACGTGTTGCTATGAGTCAGGTCTGACTTGACAGCACATAACAACAACAACAAGAAGAAGTTTTTATTATTTTGCTCTGTGTATTATCTACCATGGGAGCTCTGGTGGCGTAGTGCCTAAAGCATTTGACTGCTAACCAGAAGGCTTGTGGTTCAAACCCACCAGTCACTCCTCAGAAGGAAGATTGGGCAATCTATTTCCATAGTGATACCGCCTCGTAAACCAAAGGAGGGGGTTGCTTTGAGTCAGATCTGACCCCACAACAGTGACTTTGGTTTTTTTGGATTATCTACCACATTCATGGATATATTTGCAGCACATGTAAATACATACATAGAAATATCCTCTATGAAACCTATATGTATTTGTTGCTGTAGTTGCCTCCCCTCTTTCCCATTCAGGTTAAGTGTCTATGTATCCACTATAGATTATTGTCATTACTGTTACTGCAGTATTGGCTGTGTAATAGTACATATTCTTGTTGCCTTTAACTCTTGTGCTCCTCCCAGAGTCTTCCTTTGCTTTGATCATTCTGTATTGGCTTTCCCCTTAATAAAGGAAATTGCCTTTCCCTTCACACAAGTAAATACATGTCTGCCTTCTAGTTAGTGATTTGCCCTCCCTTTCCTTCTCACCCCTGATAACTTTCAAAGAATGTTTCTGTGTGTACAAACCTTTCCCTGACTTTTTATAGTAGTGGTTTTATACAATATTTGTCCTTTGTGGCTGACTAATTTCACTCAGCATAATGTATTCTAGGTTCATCCTAGAATCACAGATATACAGTTATTCTTTAATGTGGCATAGTATTCCACTGTATGTATGTACTATAGTTTGTTTATCCATTAATCTGTTGATGGAGATTTAGGTTATTCCTATATTCTTACTATTGTGAATAATGCTAAGGCAAAAAGGATATGCATATATTTGTATCACAGCTTTTACTTCTGTAGGATATATACCTAGTAGTGGGATTGCTGGATCATATGGTGTTTCTAATTCTTAAAAACACTTTTGTTGGTATTTGGGTGAAAGTTTACAGAAAATAAAATAGTTTGCATTCTACAGTAATATACGTTTTATTTTGTGACATTCATTGTAACCCTCACAATGTAACAGCCCTCTTCTTACTTGCACCTATGTTTACCATTTCCATTCGCCCTTCTTTCCTATCCCTTCCTGCCTTAAGAGATTTATCCCTGGGCAAATTCTGCCCTTTAATCTTGTATGGTTGGTTGTTTTAATGAGTGCATATCTTCCTTGTGTCATTCATTATTCACCTTATAAGCCTCTCTATCATTAGGCTGAAAGTTGAGCCACAGGGATGAGTTCAGTTCCATGCTTGAAGGGTATCTAAAGGCCTTAGTCTTAGGGGTTCTACCAGTCTCTCTCAGACGAATAAGACTGGTACTGTGTATAGTTTTAGTTTTGTTCAACATTTTTCTCTTATTCAACCCAGGACCTCCTATTGTGATTTTTCTCAAAGAAGTCAGCAGTGATAGCTGGGCAACATCTAGTACTTCTGGTCATGGTCATGGTCTGGTCATGGTCAGGGTCATGGAGGCTGGAGTTCACATGGTCCATTAGTTCTCTGGAAAAATTGTTTCCTTGTTGTCTTTGATTTTCTTCGCTTTTCTTTGATGCAGGCAGGGAAAGACCAAGAGTTGCTTCTTAGATGACCACACACAAGCTTTTAGACCCCAGTCGCTACTCCTAAAAGTAGGATGTAGAACATTATCTTTGTGGACTATGTCATGCCAATCGACCTTGGTGTTTCCCAAGATTATGGTCTTGAGCCCCAAGGCCCAGTGAGTCATTCCTTCAAGGTATTTTGTTATGACTAAGTTTACATAACTTTGGCCCCTGTAAGCTCTACTACATTCATAGATATATTTACAGTGCATGTAAATACATATATACAAATATCTACTATCAAACCTATATATGTTTGTGGGTGTAGTCCCATTCCTCTTCCCTCTCATGTTAAGCTTGAGTGCTTATGTATGTATCCACTTGCACATTATTGCTGTAGTTGTCATTGTAGGAATGGGTCTGTAACTTGTTGTTGTTGTTGTTATGTGCCGTCGAGTCGGCCCCGACTCATAGCGACCCCTCCTTGGGTTTCC
>NW_006921597.1:17174886-17178715 GCF_000298275.1 Orycteropus afer afer | reverse complement strand
TATATATAATTAATTATTTATTTTAAGGAAGTGCCATACTATTTTCCACAGTGATTGTACCATTTTACAATCCCACCAGCAGTGTATGAGGTTTCCAATATCTCTACATCTGTCTTACACGGGGTTCTCTAGAGAAGCAAAAACAGTGAAGCATATATATACATGTATATGTATATATATATACATGTGTGTGTGTGTGTATACACACACACTCATATATATACACACATATATATACACACACACACATATATATACACACATACACACACACACACACATACACACAGAGAAATTTATCTCCAGGAAATGGCTCACACAGGTGTAGAGGCTGGCAAGCCCCAAGTTTATGGATCAAATGTCAAGCTGGAGGCTTCTCCTGATTCACACAGCTGCAGGGCCTGATGAACTCAAGATTGGCAGGCAGGATAGCAGGCTGCTTTGTGCTGAGGCTGACAGATCCAAGATCGGCAAGTAAAATAGCAGACTGTTGGCTCACAGGTGGCAAAGGCAACAATCTCAAGATCAGTAGGCAACATGGCAGGTCACTGGTTCAAGTCCAGGAACTGGAGATGATGAAGGGTCAAATGCAGGAGCAAAAAGTCAAAGACCTTTCCCAAAGCTCTTCCACATACATTGGAAGCAGGCCACACCCCAAAGGTTACTCCCCTTCAACTGATGAGCTGATTACAGCAGATTCTACCATGGAAGTGATTACACAACATCCAATCTCATCATGAGTAATAACTACATCTAGCTGCCAAGCCACTCAAAACCACAGCCCAGCCCAGTTGACATGCAACCTTAACTACCACAACACCTTTGGCAGCATTTTTTTAAACTTTACTGTTAATACATTTGTTAATACTGGCATGAAATATTTCATTGTTGTTTTCATTTGCATCTCTCTACAGGTTAATGATTGTGAGCATTTCTTCATGTGTTTGTTTCCACATGAATGTCTTATTTGGTGAAGTGTCTATTCATGTCCTCTGCCCATTTTTCAATTGGATTGTTTGTTTTTATGTTTTTGAGGTGGTAACATTTTCTAAAAGTGTTAGAGATTAGTCCCTTGCCTGCTATCAATGCTTTTTATTTTTATTTTTTGCTAATCTGTAAGTTATCTTTTTACTCTTTTGGTGAAGTCTTTTGATGCACATAATTGCTTAATTTTTAGGAGGTCCCTTACTCATTGCCATCGAGTTGGATCCAACCCATAGCGACCCCTCTTTGGATTTCTGAGGCAGTATCACTACGGAAGTACATTGCCCAACCTTCCTTCCAAGGAGTGGCTGGTGGGTTTGAATCGCCAGCCTTCTGGATAGCAGTCAACTGCCTTAGGCACTATGCCACTAGAGCTCCCAAGGAGGTCCCAGTTACCTAGTTTTCTCCTGTTTGTACATTTTTACTTATGCTTGATAGTTCATTTATGCTATGTAAAAGTCCCCTAAGTTTGCTCCAATTTTATCATTGAAGATTTTTATAGTTTCAGATTTTACATTATATCTTTCCCATCTTGAGTTTTGTTTTGCTATATGGTGTGAGATGTCAATCTTGTTTCATTTTTCTGCAAATAGATACCCAGGTTTGTCAGCACCATTTGGTAAAGAGACTATCTCTTTCCCATTTAATGAGTTTCAGTCCTTTGTGAAAGATTAGCTGTCCCTAAGTGGGTGGATTTACTTCTCAATTCTGTTCCATTGTTCTATGTCTGTCATTGTCTTGATATCAGGCTGTTTTGATTACTATGGCTGTATAGCAGGTTTTAAGATCTGGGAGTGTGAAGCTTAATTTGTTCTTATTTAGTAGTGCTTTTTGCTTACCTGGGGTCTCTCTCCTTTCCAAATAAAGTTGGTGATTAACTTTTCTATCTCTTAAAGAATGAGGATGGAATCTGAATGGGAACTTCATTATGTGTGTAGATCACTTTGGGTAGTATTGACATTTTCACAATTTTAAGTATTCCTATCCATGAGCATGGTAATTTCTTCCAGTTGTGTAGGTCTCTTGGTTTCTTGTAGTAGTGTTTTGTAGTATAGCTCTTTTGTGTCTCTGGTTAGATTTGTTCCTGAGTACTTCATCTTGTGGCTGGTTATTATAAATGTTATTGTTGTCTTGATTCATTTTTCAAAGTTCTTTGTGAGTGTAGAGGAATCTGACTGATTCTTGTATGTTGATCCTATACCCTGCCACTTTGCCAAATTCTGCTGTTAGTTCCAGTAATTTTTTTTGGTTCAGTTTCTGATATTTTCTATGTTCCTGAGGTATTTGACTGCTAAATAGAAGGTTGGTGGTTCAAACCCACTGCAGCTCTATGGAAGGAAGATGAGGCAATCTACTTCCATACAGATTTACACCTTGAAAATCCAATTGGAGCTGGCATGAGTCAGAATTGACTCAACGGCAGTGGATTTGGTTTTTGGTTTATAGGATCATATCATCTGCAAATAGGGATAGTCTTACTTATTCTTTGTCAGTTTGGATGCCTTTTATTTCCATTTCTTGACTTATTGCTCTGGCTAGGACTTCCATCCAATATTGAATAGGAGTGGTGATAAATGGCATTGTTGTTTGGTTCATACCCACAAGGAAAATGTTTTAATTCTCTCTCCATTGAAAATAATGTTGGTTGTTGATTTTGTAAACCGGTCCTTAATCACTTTGAGGAATTTCCCTTCTATCTCTACATTCCTGAGTTTTTATTTTATTTTATTTTATATCAAGAATAGGTGTTGAATTTTGTAAAGTGCTTTTTCTGAATCAATTGCTAAGATCATGAGGTTCTTTTCCTTTGTTTTATGTGGTGGATTATATAGATTGGTTTTCTAATGTTGAACCATCCTTACATACCCGATATGAATCCTACTTAGTCATGACGTATTTTTTTAAAAATATGTTATTGTATTCTATTGCTGAGGATTTTGAGCATTTCTGTGCATATGTTCATGAGAGATATTGGTCTATACATTTTTTAAAAGTGGTGTGTGAGACTGGTTTTGGCATCAGGGTTCATAAAATGAGCTCAGATGTATTCCATTCTTTTCTGTGTTTTGGAATAGTTTGGGTAGAAGTGCGCTCTCATCTAAAAGTTCAGAAGAATTCACCAGTGAAATTGTGTGGGCCAGGACAATTTTTTTTTTTTAATGACTTGTTCAATTTCTTTTACAATGAGTTTGTTCATTGTTAGTTTAGATAGGCTGTGTGTTTCCAGAAATTTTTCCATTTCTTCTAGCTTTTCAAATTTGTTGGCCTATAGTTCTTCATAGCTTTCTGCTATCATCCTTTTTATTTCAGTAGGTTCCCTTATGACATCATTTATTTCTTATTTACGTTATTTGCATATTCACCTTCTTTTCCTTTGCTAAATTTGCTAGTGGTTTGCCAATTTCATTAATGCTCTCAAAATTCAACTTCTAGGTTTGTTGATTCTATTATTTCTGCTCAAATCTTTATCATTTCCTTTCTTCTAGTGACTAGGCTGTTTTGCTGTTTGTAATTGTTGATGTTGAGGTGTTGATTTTGATTCTTTCTTCTTTTTTGATCTGTGCATTTATGGCTATCAGTTGTTCTCTGAGCACTGCTTTTGCTGTATCTCAAAGCTTTTGGTGTGTCATGTTTCCATTTTCATTTGAGTCAAGGAATTGTTTAACTTCAATTTTTATTTCTTCTAGTACTTAGGAGTTTCTAAGCAGGGTGTTATTCAGTTTCCATGTGTATCATATTTTCCCTTTATCTTCCTGTGGTTGTTTTCTAATTTTATAACATAGTGATCTGAGAAGAAGCTTTGGTATTTTGATGTTTTTCTATTTATTGAGGCTTGTTTTTTTTT
>NW_006921597.1:17162081-17167431 GCF_000298275.1 Orycteropus afer afer | reverse complement strand
GTCTGTGTTAATTGGTTTCCCTTTTCTTTGTTGAAGAGGGTCTGTGCAATCCTTCTGCCTAGTCCGCCATCTTGCCCCGCCTCCCCTGAGGCTTGTTTTGAGGACTAACATGATCTACTCTGGAGAATGTCTCATGTTCACTGGAAAAGAATGTGTTTTTTTACTCTTGTTGAATGTTGTTCTTTATACATCTATGAGGCCAAGTCAGTTGCTTTTGTTGGTTAGAACTTCTGTGTATTTGTTGAGATTCTATTTGCTTTGTCCTTCATTAAAAGTAGTGTATTAAAGTCTCCTATTATTGTGGAGTTGTCTATTTCTCTTTATAATTCTGTTAAAGTTTATGTATTTTGGGACTCTTCCATTGGGTGCACAGATACTTATTGTTATGGCTTCTTATTAACTTTTAATCATTATATAATGTCCTTCCTTACATCTTTTGCAGGTTATTGCCTTGAAGTCTACTTTTGTTGCCATTTGCATGGTATGTTTTCCATCCTTTGATTTCTTAGCTTATTTTATCTTTGTGCCTAAGGTGTGTTTCCCAGCATATCAATGGATCATGTTTTCTTATCCATTCCACTACAGTCTATTGACTGGTGCATTTAATCCATTTATATCTAGTGCAATTATCAATAGGTATGAATTTACTCCTGTCATTTTGCCAATTTTCTTTGTATGTGCGTGTGCGGTGCTGTTTCTTTGTTCCTGTTTTAGTGTTCTAGTGCTGCTATAACAAATATACCACAAGTGGATAGCTTTAACAAACAGATTTATTCTCTTACAGCTTAGGAGGCTAGAAGTCCCAGTTCAAAGTGCCATTGTAGGGGCTGGGCAAAGGCCCTTAGACCTTGGGCTTCAGGTCTGCCTCTTGCTCCTGGCCCACTAGAGCTGGAGATGTCTCTTAACTCAGGCAGCTGCTGGCTGCTGAGGCTGACAAGCCCACAGTCAACAAGTGAAATGGCACAGTCCCAAGATTATCAAGCAACACAGCAGGCCACTGGTTCAAGTTCAGGAACAGTTCCAAGATCAGCAGGCAACATGGTGGGCTGCTGAAGGAAGACTCAGCTAAATGCAGGATCAAAGCATGTCAAAAAGCTCAAGACATTTTTCTCCAAGCTTCTCCTTATACACTGGAAGAAGACCATGACCCTAAGGCAGCTGCTCACAGCAGATTCCACAATGGAGTTGACTCCCAGTCTCATCATGGGAAATCACTACATCCAGCTGCCCAGACACTCAAAACTAGGCTCAGCCAAGTTGACATATAACCTTAACTACCACAATTCCATACATTTTTCTGAGTTCATTTTGTTATGGATTTTGTTATTTTCATCTGTTTTAGGAGTTCTGATAGCATAGTGCCTAAGGCATTTGACTGTTAACCAGAAGGCTGGTGGTTCAAACCCACCAGCCACTCCTCAGAAGGTTAGGCAATCTACTCCTGGAGTGATTCCACCTCGGAAATCCAAGGAGGGGTCTCTATGCGTTGGATCCAACTTGACGACAGTGTGTTTTTCCTGTTTTAGTGTTTTGAATTTCATGATTTTCTTTTTTAATTTTTTTGTGAAGCTTTATTTTCTTTGAGGTTATCTTGTAATTTATTATCTTTCCAAGTTTAAAATAATCTGTTCTATCCTGATGTCATCTTGACTTCATGTGGAAGTTCTGTAATTGCACCATTTTTTACTCCCTCTTTTTACTCTGTAGTTGTCATCATTCCAGGTTTTCAGTCTTGTAGGTTTATTTTTGATACTGCTATATATGGACTGATTTCTGGCTGATGTTGTCATGTATATTAATCTTAGGTTGTTATATGTCATTGTTGGTTCTCTGTCTGAAGGATCCCCTGTAGCATTTCCCGTAAGGTTGGTCTTGTTTTAAAAATTTGTCTCTATTTCTGTTTATCTGGAAATGTCCTAATTTTGCCACTGTATTTGGGGAACAATTTTACTGGCTATGTAATTCTTGGCTGGTAATATTTTTTCTATATGTTACTCTAGTACCTTCTTGCCTGCATAATTTCTGCCAAGAAATCAGAAATTAGTTTTACTGGTTCTCATTTGTAGGCAACTTTTTGTTTTTTCCAACCTGCTTTCAGGACTTGGTTTTTGGTTTTGGAAAATCTGATTGTCTTTGTGATACTCTTGGGGTTTTATTGTTTGTGGTTCATTGAGTTTCTTCAATGCACATCTTCTTGCTTTTCATGATATAATTGTAGTTTTCTTCCAACAAAAATTCAACAATTTTCTTGGTGCTTTTTTGCTCTTTTTCTGTTTTAGAATTCCAATCACATGTAAGTCATTCCTCTTGATGGTGTCCTACAAAATTCTAGGCTTTTTTTTTTTTTTTGTCCCCTGATTGTTCTGCTGTATGAGTAGTATTGAGATTTGTCTCCGATTTCATTAGTTCTTTCTTACATTGATGCTACTCCTTTGCCCTTCCAATGAATTATCTAGTTCTGTAACTTTAGTATTAATCTAGATTTTTACTTGCTGTTTTTTGTAGGACTTCTAATTTTCCATTTATTTTTTTAGTTTGTTCTTGTGTTGTTTCCCTCAATTATTCTAGAGTTTTGTCTGTGTTTTCCTTGATTATGTCTGTGCTCTCTTTTATAAGCTGCTCAATTCACCGAAGGTCCTTAAACATAATTATTTTGAATTCTTTCTCAGGTACTTTCAATGCCATTTTTCCTCCAGAATTCCGGCCTTGTGTTTTGGTCACTTGTTTGAGCCATCTTGTCTTGTTTGTGTGTGTATATGTGTGTGATTTTAAGTTGTCTGTTGTCTGTATTTAGCATTGGGGAGTTCACCAAATAACTGTAGGTAGATATGATAGTGGGTGGGAGTGTGGGCCTGTGGTAGTTGAGGCTGTGTGCCAACTTGGCTGGCCAGCAGGATGCAGGCATTCTCCATGATGAAGCTGGTAATCAATTCCATGGCAGAACCTGCTGTGAGCACCTCAGCAGCTACCTTCAGGGCATGGTCTGCTTCCTGTATATAAGCACAAGATTTGAGAAGTCTCTAGCTTGCAGCACATCTGGACGCTGTATTTGGCCAAATTTTCATCTCAGTGGCTTGTCATGTTGCCTGCTGATCTTGGAATTGTTCCTGGCCTGTTGTCTGCTAAATCTTGGAAGTGTGCCATTTTACCTGCCAACCTTGGGTTCATTAGCCTCAGTAGCTGGCAGATGTCTGAGTTAGGAGATGCCTCTAGCTCTAGCAGGCCAGGAATAAGAGGTAGAGCTGAAGCCCAAGGTTGAGGGGCCTTCACCCAGTTCCTAGAATCCAGCACTTGAACTCAGATTTCTAGGCTCCTTAACTGTAAGAGAATAAATTCCTGTTTCTTAAAGCCATCCACTTGTGCAGGGGCTTTGACCCAGTCCCTAGAGCCAGCACTCTGAGTTCAGATGTCTAGCCTCCTAACTGTAAAAGAATAAATTGCTTTTTGTTAAAACCATCCACTTGTGGTATGTCTGTTATAACAGCACTAGAGAACCAAGACAAGGTGTGAGTATCTGATCACTGGTTGTGCACAGTAGCTGAGACTGGGAGGGTTTTGGTCACTGTCTGTCATCAACCCAGTGGTACTGGAGCATGTGGTGGCACTTACCTAGTGAGTGTGTAGTAGGTATGGCTGTGTAGGGTTGTTGGCTCTCAATTGCTGGGGAAAAATAGAAATTAAAAAAAAGAAAAAGGAGGGAAATGAAAAAGAAAAATGAGAAAATAAAAAGAGCAGGGGAAGGGGAAATACCTAACAAGAAATAAAGAAAAAGAAAAAAGAGAAAAAGAAACAAAAAATGGCACAGTACTGGTACAAGCAATGACCGCTAAACATGGCTGCAGCAGAAATACATTGCTTGCTCTGTGGGGGTGTGCACTGATGAACATGGAGGGTCAAAGGCTGGTACTACTGAACACAGCAGTCCTGGAGGACAGGGCACCTGTTCTGTGGCATGAAAGAAAAGAACAGGGTGGAGGGGGAGGGAGGAATAAAAACAAGGTAGGCAGGAAGAGAGAAGATTTAAGAAGAAAAAAAATAATAAAAAGAAATGAAAGCACAGTATTGGTGCAACTGTTAGCTGTGAAAATTGGTGCAGCAGTATGCAGAGCTTACTCTGTAGGAATAAGTACTGCCATGCACAGAGAGGCAGGGTTGGGCACACTGACTGTGGCAGGGGGTGGATACTAGTTCTACAGTATGAAATAAAGGAGTTGGGGGACATAGAGAAGGAAAAAGAAAAAGGACAGGATTTTAAAAAGCTCAGTACGACTTCTGGAAAGATGGTGGAATAGGCAGACAAGGTACACAGACCCTCTACAACAAGGAAATGAGAAACCAATTGACACAAATAGTGAAGATAATCCTCGAAACCTAAACTTCAAAGGGAAGGATAAAGGATAAAGATTAAATACTGAGTACTCTATGAACCTGAATGAAAACAGTGAATAAGGAGATAAACAGAGCTATGGACTGTCAGCTGTCCTGATGGCTCAGCCATTTTTAATATTTGCAAGCAGCATTCTGATCCAGGCAGCAACCTAAAGATCGGCTCTACATGTCAAGGAGTACACAGGCAACTTCACTGGTGGCTGATGACAACAAAGGTGCAACATGCTCCTTGTTATCCTTGTACCCTATACTCTTTCAGCGAACAGAGGTATGGCTATCCCCCACTTCCACTCACCTTCTGGACTGACAGGAATGCCATAACAGTCTGGACACCCAGCCACCAGCTGCCTTCTGGGAAGGCAGGGAACAGGTACAGAATTAGGCATCTTGCTTCCAGCCACATTTTAGGCAGGTAGGAATTTTTCCTGAGAACAGATACCCTACACCCAGCCGGCTGTGGTGATGGCAGTAACTTTTTTTTTCTGTGAACAGGACTATGTTGGTCATTACCTTTTGAGACAGCAGTTATTTTGTCTGGGACTAGATGCTCTGCCCACAGCTGCTATATGAGCTAGGTGGAACACTTTCTGGAAACAGGTGCTTTGCTCCCAACCACATTTTAGACCAGCAGGAACTTTTTCTGGGTCCAAGATCCCCACCCCTAGAAACCTTCTTGACCAGCAAGAACTTGTCTGAGATCAGGCATGCTGTCCCCAGTTGCCTTCTGGGTAGATAGGAACTAGCCCCAAGATAAGTCACCCTACTCCCATCAGATCCAGGTGACCTGCCCCTAGGTATGTTCTGGGTCAGCAGGAACTATCTGAGATCAGGTGCTCTGCCCCCAGTTCCCTTCTGGGTAGGGGGAAACTGGTTGGTACCAGGCCCAGGTGCCCTGATCCCCACTGCATGCTTGGCCAGCAGAAACAAAGAACACCAGTTTGGTATTGGTTTGTTTGTTTTT
>NW_006921597.1:17159138-17161762 GCF_000298275.1 Orycteropus afer afer | reverse complement strand
GGGAGACACCAAACGTGCCCACACAATTCAACCACACCACATCCCCTACAGTCCCATCCATTGGGTGGGGGCCACCACCTGCTTCTGCACCAACTCACCCTCAACTGTTCCACATGAACAGCTAATAGAGATTTCAGCACACATTCTCAACCTATATTACACCCACCAGAGGACAGGCGGTGAGTGTCTAAGTGCTGCCAAACAAGCAAACAGAGTAGGACACCAGCCCAGCTCATTCAGATATATAAAAAATTAAAATAAGTAAAAAAAAAAAACCTGAATCACACTAATATAAAATTACCAATTAAATATAAATACAATGACATCACAATGTCCTGGAGACAAATGATGATCTCAGTTCACCCAAAGAAGCAAGATAAAGTAGTACAAACAAGGGACCAGGATACAGAGCCAGAAAATCTCCCTGAAGAAGCAGCAGCATTGAAACTACCTGATGCAGAACTGAAAAGAATTATATTTAGGTACCCTTGTGGGAGCTCTGGTGGCATAGTGCGTAAGGAATTTGACTGCTAACCAGAGGCTGGTGGTTCAAAGCCACCAACCACTCCTTGGAAGGAAGACTGGGCAATCTACTTCCATAGTGATACCACCTTGGAAACCCAAAAAGGGATTGCTATGAGTCATATCCAACTCGACAGCACTGAGTTTGGTTTTTGGTTTGGTCAATGGATTGAGAGACAGATCAAGGAAAACAGAAAAAATCAAGAATAACACTGACAAAATTAAAGAAAATAAACATAACTCTACTACAATTTAGGAAAACAATACAACAAAAAAATGACAAACAAAAAATTAGAAACAATATGAACACAGCCTATAGAAATCCAGGAGATTTAATACTAACATTTCAAAAATAGGTAACACATTAAAAGGTTTGACAACAGAATAGAAGCAAATCATGGGAAGAAAGAATTAGTGAGATTGAAGACAAATCCCTCAATACTACTTTGCTAAGGGACAAATCAGAAAAATATCAAAACAATTGAAGAAAGCCTAACATTTGTATGGGACACCATCAACAGGAATAACTTACATGACCCGAATTCCAGAACAGGAAGAGACAAATAAAACCTAAGAGAAAAAACTGTCAAATATTTGTTGGAAGAGAACTTCCTTAATAGAATGAAAGATGAGGAGATATGCATTCAAGAAATTCAACAAACCCTAAACAGGATAGACCCTAAAAGAAAATCACAAAGATAGAGCATAATCAAACTTACAAAAACCAAAGGCAATGAAAGAATCCTGAAAGCAGCATGGGGGAAAAAAAAGTTACATACAAAGGGTAACCAATAAGACTAAGCTCAGATTGCAGGTGAGAAGCCAATAGGATGACATATATAAAACACTGAAAGACAAAACTGTCAAACAAGAATTACATACCCAGCAAAACTGTCCCTCAAATATGCTGGCAGAAACTAAGAAAAAAATTTAAAACCAGACCAACCTTATAAGAAACACTAATGGCAGTCCTTTGGACAGAGAACTAACAATAGGAGACAACAACCAGTGATTACCACACATGATAACATAATGCAGAAACCAGCCAAGATACAGAAGTATCCAAAGTAAAGTAAACTTAAAAGACTATAAACAGGGAACCAGAGACAATAGTTGGTAAAAGAGTACAACTACAATGGGAAAAAGGGAATAAATAGTATATGTATAGAACTTCTAAATGGAGAGGAAGTCAAGATAACTATGAGCTAGAACAGACTGTTCAAAACTTAGGAAGAAAATAGTAAGGCACAGGGGAACCTGAAAGAAAATTAGTAAGTCTTCTCAACAAAACAAAAAAGAGGAAAGACAAAAATATTTAGAAAGGACTAATACAATCAAAGGGAGCTCTGGTAGCATAGTGCCTAAGGCACTTGACTGCTTATCAGAAGGCTGGTGGTTGAAATCCACCAGCCACTCCTCAGAAGGAAGATGGGGCAATCTACTTCTGCAGTGATATTGCCTTGGAAACCCAAGGAGGGATCGCTATGAGTCAGGCCGACTCGATGGCACATAACAACAACAATACAATCAAAATAAAAGAAGTGATTAAAAATTCATAAACAAAATGAGCTCAGCACAGAAATCAGCCGCACCACAAAAAACAAACAAACAAAAAAAAAACCACATAATAAAATGAAAGCAATTAATTTGTACTTGCCAAAAATTACACTGATTGTAAATAGATTTAATTCCATCACATAAGTAAAAGAAAAGAAACAAATGATAATATAATATCAATCAAAGTAGAAAAGGCATTGGATAAAATCCAACAATCATTCTGAATAAAAACTCTCAGCAAGATAGGAATAGAAGGGAAGCTCCTCAGCATAATAAAGGACATATGTGCAAAAACAACAGCCAACATTATTCTCAATGGCGAGAGAATGAAAGTGCTTCCCTTGTGAACAGGAACCAGACTGATGCCCTTTACCAACACTTCATTCAACACTGTATTGGAAATACTGAGAAAAAAAAAAAAAAATACTACCATTGAGTTGATTCCGATTCATGTTGTTGTTGTTGTTAAGTGCTGTCGAGTCGTTTCCGACTCATAGCGACCCCATGCACAGCAGAACAAAACACTGCCCGATCCTGCGCCAGCA
>NW_006921597.1:17153096-17155073 GCF_000298275.1 Orycteropus afer afer | reverse complement strand
TTCCACATTGTTCTCCCATTCTATCAAAGATCTCCTGCATAGATCCACCTCTCCGTGGATGACAGTGGTAGCCGGGCAACATCTAGTTCTGGTCTCATAGTCATATAGGCTGTGAATCACATGGTGCATCAGTCGCTTCAACTAATTGTTTCCATGCATCTTTGGTTTTCTTCATTCTTCTTTGCTCTGGACAAGGTAAGACCCATTGTTGCATCTTGATGGCTGCTTGCAAGCTTTTAAGATTCCAGTCACTATTTGCCAAAGTAGGATATGGAACAATGTTTTTGTGTAGTACGTTATGCCAAGGCTGTAAATCTTTACAGAAGTATATTGCCTTATCTTCCTCCTGAAGAGTAGTTGGTGGGTTTGAACTTCTGACCTTTGAGTTAGCAGCCAAATGCATTACCCACTAAGCCATCAGTCAAGGCAATAAGGCAAGCAAAGGAAATAGCAGTTATCCAAACTGGTAAGGAAGAAGTAAAAGTATCCTTATTTGCAAATTATATATTCCTATACATAGAAAATCCTTAAGATTTAGCAAGAAAATGACTGGAACTAATTGAGAGTCACCATAGTGGCAGAGTACAAGATCAACATACAAAAATCAGTTGGATTCCTCTACATTGACAGAGATCTCTGAAAAAGAAATAAGGAAAACAATATAATTTATAATAGCTACAAAAAATAAATAAATAAATACTTGGGAATAAATCTTACCAGGGACACAAAAGACCCATTCAAAGAAAACTACAAAACACTAGTACAAGAAACTGTGAGAGATCTACATAAATGGTATAATGTTCTTATACCATGTTTCTGGATAGGAACACTGAGCATAGTGAAAATGTCAATACTACCCAATACTGCTCAAAGCAATCTATAGATTCAATGCAATTCTGATCCAGATTACATTAGCATTCTTTAAGTACATGGAAAAATCAACCACTAATTTTATAAGGAAAGGAAAGTTCAGCTAAGAAAATCAGTAGTGAATAAAAAGAGCAAAGCAGCAGGTCTCACACACCCTGATTTCAAAACATACAAACAGCCACAATAGTCAAAACAGCTTGGCGTTAGTACAATGACAGACACAAAGACTAGTGGAACAGAACTGAGAACCCAGAAATAGATCCATCCACCAAATGGTGCTGGCAAAATTGGAAATCTATTTGCAGGACAATGAAACAAGACCCATTCTTCAAGCCATACACAAAAACTAACTCCACATGGATCAAAGACTTAAATGTGAAACCTAAAACTATAAAGTTCATCAAAGGAAAATTAGGGGCAAACTTAGAGGCCCTAATTTATGGCATTTAGATGATCACACATGACCCAAGATGCACAAACAGCAGACAATAAACTAGATGATCATGACCTTCTAAAAATTAAATTCTTACGTGCATCAAAAGACCTCTCCAGGGAGGGGAGCTGTTGCATTGTGAGAAATTGCAGTCAATGTCATGAGACTAAGTGTATGTGAGCTGCTGTATGGAAAATGAATTTGCTCTGTAAACTTTCACCCAAATCACAATGAAAATTTTAAAAATAAAAAGATCTCTCCAAAAGAGTAAAAAGAGAACCTACAGATTTGGAAAAAATATTAATCAATTGCTTATCTCACAAGGGACTTATCTATAAAATTTACAGAAATCTCTAACACCTCAACATCAAAATACAAACAATCCAATTAAAAAATGGGTAGAAGGCATGAACAGACACTTCACCAAAGAAGAAATTCAGGTAGGAAACAAACATACAAAGAAATGTTCATGATCATTAGCCATTGTTGTTGTTGTTGTTACATGCAGTCAAGTTGGACCCGACTCATAGCGACCCCTCCTTGGGTTTCCGAGGCAGTATCACTACGGAAGTAGATTGCCCCATCTTCCCTCCGAGGAGTGGCTGGTGGGTTTGAACCGCCAGTCTTCTGGCTAGCAGTCAAGTGCCTTAGCCACTATGCTACCAGAGCTCCCA
>NW_006921597.1:17148168-17152924 GCF_000298275.1 Orycteropus afer afer | reverse complement strand
GGGTTTGAACCGCCAGCCTTCTGGTTAGCAGTCAAGTGCTTTAGCCACTATGCTACCAGAGCTCCATTAGAGAGATGCAAATCAAAACAACTTGAGTATCATCTCACTCCAGCAATAATAGCAAAGTTCAACAAGACAGAAAATAACAAATACTGGTAAGGATGTAGAGAGATTGGGACTTTTATACACTGCTGGTGGGACTATACAATGATATAAATATTGTGGATATTGGTATGGCAATTTCTTAAAAAGTTGGAAAGAGAAATACCATTTGACCCAGCAAACCCATTACTAGGTATATATCCTAAAGAAGTGAGAGCCAGATAACAGATAGATATGTGCACCCCATGTTCACTGCAGCACTATTCACAATAACAAAGAGATGGAAACAACCTCAGTGCTCATCAATCAAATAGATGAATGCATAACCAAATTATGGTACATACATACAATGGAATACAATGCAACACTAATGAATAATGAAGAATCTGTGAAACACCCCATAATGTGAATGAACTTGAAGGATGTTTATACTGAGTGAAGTAAGTCAATCACAGAACGACATATAATTTATGAGTGCATTATTATAAAAAGTCAAGAAAAGATTTACACATGGAAGGAATCTTTCTTTGTTGGTTATCAGGGATTGGGGGGAAGGGAGAGGAGGGAAAATTGTTAGATAGGTATGAGACAAGTATTGATCTGGGTGAAGGGAAAGGCAAAATACTAAAAGCAAATGACAGCACAATAACACTAAGGAAAAGGAAGACATGGAAAGGTGCACAAAAGGTACACACAACAAAGTTAAATACTTTGACATACATAATACCAGATTATCAGTAATAACAAACATTAATCTATTGGTGAATATACAGGTAGGATAAATAATCAGGTATGGGTATGCAAAAGGGAATATACTCATGACCATATGCAAGTCTGCCAGACAATATTTACACATGTATTTGAATGTGCTATATAAGAAGGTCCATATATATCATAAAGCTAACAGGGGGCAAATTTACATTAACTTCTTAGCCAAACCCAACAACCGTTAGAGATCAAGTTGTTGGGCCTGTGAGCTTGGGTCTATGACCACAGGGGACATCAAGCACAACTGGCAGGATATACTACTACTGTGAACTAAATTACATAGTGTGGCTTTTCTAGCCATAAGTCTTTGTAAACTCCGTGGTGGAATTTGCTGTGAGCAACTGAGTAGCTCTTGATTGCTAAAGTTATCCACCTGGGGTATTTCTGTTGAACCAGCAGGAAGCAATCTTCTGGGACATTCACTCTCTCAGGTGTATAGAATTCTGATGTTGGGATTGGTTAGTGGTCACTCTGCCAGGCCCAAAAGGAGCCTTCCTAGAGGCAGAAGGAATCTCTCACTGCCAGCTGGGAGATGTGAGAGACATGCATTGCTGAGAGAGAAATGTGAGATGTGCATTGCTGAGAGAGAGAGATGCAAGAGACATGCATTGCTGAGAGACCAAGAGACATGCACTGCTGGGAGAGAGACTGAGAGAGAGACTGTTGGCTGAGAGACAGTGGGCTGAGAGAGACTGAATGTGTTCCTGAACTTGAATTGTAACCTGTTGCTTCCCTAATAAACCCCATAATCTGTGAGTTCTGTGTGGCCACTGCAGCAAATTACTGAACCCAGCAGACAGGTGGTGGGTGCTGCAGAAGGAATGGTTAGTGTCAGGATTGGTGAAAGGGCTGGAGGGAGGCGACTTGTCAGGCCTAGCAGGGATAAGCTTTGGGCTACTGATGGTGATTCTGTCTTCCTCTTGAGGGGTTGGAAGAGGTCAGAAGATGCAGCCTCCCTGCCCCTCTGGCAACTACACATTGTTCTACTTCCTACTGTGGTGAATAGCAAATAGTTTTAAAAGCTTTTGAGCAGCCATCAAAGATGCAACAATCAGTCTTTCCTTGTCCAGAGCAAAGAAGAATGAAGAAAATTAAAGATGCATGGAAACAATCAGTACAAAGGAGTAGTGGACCATGTGAACCTCAACCCTACATGACCCTGAGACAAGAACTAGATGGTGCTGGCTACCACTGTTAAGCACTCAGAAAAGGATCAAAATAGGAAATCCTGGAGAGTGGGAGAAAAACGTGCAACAAAACTAAAAATTATAAAAAAAAAAGACCAGGCTTATTGGTCTGATAGAGATTGGTGAAACCTCTAAAACTATGGCCCCAGTCACCCTTTGGGCCCAGAACTGAACTCACATCCGTGGCTTACAGTCAAACAATAGACAAGCCTAGAAAGTGAACAATTACACAAGGGAGGTGCACTCCATAGAACAATCAACCACAGGAAATCAAAAAGGCAGCATTTGCACAGGGTTACAGCATAGAGGGCAGCAATGCATATGAAAGGACACAGGGAAAAGGTAACCACAGGGAGGAAGTGAGAGAGAGCTGTTACATTACGAGGATTGCAATCAATGGCATGAGACTAAATGTGTATCAACTATTGAATGGAAAATGAATTTGCTGTGTAAACTTTTACCCAAATCATGATGAAAATATAAATAAATAAAGCACAGTACTGGTGAAAGTAATAGCCACCAAACACAGCTGCAGCAGGAACACAGGGCTCACTCTGCAGGAGTGTACATCACCAATGTGGTGGGTGCTGTTAACTGTGGAGGTGGTGGAGTGGCAGGGCTTCTACTCTGGAAGATCAAAACAGAAAAAAAAAAAAAAAATGGTGGGAAGAGGAAGAAATAAATTTAAAAAAAAAAAAAAGAAAAGGTGAAGGGAGGAAGAACTAAGCTGTTGTTGCTGGGTGCCGTCAAGTCGTTTCCAACTCAAAGCGACCCCATGCACAGCAGAATGAAACACCACCCCATCCCGCGCCAGCTCTATGATCATTGCTATACTTGAGCCCATTGTCACAGCCACCATGTCAATCCATCTTGTTGAAGGCCTTCCCCTCTTTCATCAACCCTCCACCTTACCAAGCATGACATCCTTCTCCAAGGAATGGTCTTCTCTGACATGACCAAAGTAGGTGAGATGAAGTCTGGCCATTCTGGCTTCCAAGGAGCATTTCGGGTACACTTCCTCCAGGACAGATCTGTTAGTTCTTTTAGCAGTCCATGGTACTTTCAGCATTCTTCACCAGCACCACAACTCAAAAGCATCCACTCTTCTTCGGTCTTCCTTATTCAATGTCCAGCTCTCACATGCATACGAAGCGATTGGAAGTATCGTGGCCTGTGTCAGCCGCACCTTAATTTGCCGCTGTTTCTCCTCAATTTGAGCGGTGCTACGTCAGCAAATGGAGGTCTCGAAAGTTTTACCTTATCCATATGAGTAAGGCTGATTTTACTCTGATAATGCAGCTCTTGCCCAGTCCTACTTTGAGAGCTTTCTGAGCTAAGTGACTCATCTTCCTCCTCTGTACTGGACAATGTTTCCAGGCTATTCATAAAGTTGCACAGTAATGTATCAGGCAGTGTTTCTCTGCTATTCATAAGGTTTTCCCTGGCCAATTATTTGAGAAGTGGATGGCCTCCTCCTTCTTCCTAGTCTGTCAGTCTGCAGGCTAGGCTGACACCTGTGCACCAAGTGCACCCCACTCGGTTTGAAAAACCAGTGGCACAGCCTCAAGACTCACAGCAACACGTCACCAAAGTAGGACAAACCAACAGACAAGTTTGTCTCCCTTAGCTGTTGGAAACCTCTCCAACCACCCTTACCTGGATTACTGCAGCTGCCTCTCCATCTGTTCCAGTCCCCTTTGCCTTTTCCGTCCTCTCCCTGCTTTCCCGCCTCTCTGCTTGTGGGGTGTGGCCTGGGTTCCCTCTCCTCACCTGGGTCCCTGCGGCTGACTCCTCCAAAGAACTAAGCAGATGATGGAAAAAGAAAAGGAGAAAAAAAGCAACATACTACTGATAGTGGAGAGATTTTTGACTGGCTGCCAGTGGGTGACGGTTGGGGTGCCTCTGCTCACCAGGAGGTTGTAAAAGGCACAGGGGAAGATCACACTCTAATCACTGATGTGGTTACTGGTGTACTCCTGCACAAGTGAACTGGTTATCTGGTTCTTCCTCCAATCTCAACACTACTTGTAATAATTCAAAATGGCCATGCTGTGGTGATTAGCAGTTTACTGCCCTGTATGCCTCTTTTTTTGTTTTGTTTCTTCCTGTCATTGATAGTTGATATACTTCTTTACCATTTCCTTTGATTCTCTGCATTCCAGGATTGTCATCTGTATTCATTTCACTTGGTTTCTCGAGTCTTTGTTATAGATGGTCTGGGTAGTGAGTCTCCCCAGTTGGCCATCTTGGATCTTCTCTAGTAGTTTATTAGTTGTAGTTATTTATATATTTATATTTACATACTCTGTACACAAGTCCTCTCTGTAAGAGATCTGTGCTATGAATACTTTCACCCAGTCTGTGGTTTGCTTGTTCATATTCTTAAGAGTATCTTGATAAACAGAAGTTTAAATTTTTATAAAATGTTACATTTTTCTTTTATGTTCCTAAGAAACCTGTAAGGAGCTCTGGTATCAGTAAGTAAGGCATCTACTTCTGTAAAGATTTGTAGGCCTGGAAACCCAACAAGGGTCACTATGCATCAGAATTGACTCAATGACAGTGGGTTGTTCGTTGTTTTGTTGTAAGAAAACTTTATCTTCCCCAGGGTCAGTGCAATGTAGTAAATTACTTTGTGTGGCTTTTCTACCCATAAGTCTTTGTAAACTCCAAGGTGGAATTTGCTATGAGCAACTGAG
>NW_006921597.1:17115686-17147676 GCF_000298275.1 Orycteropus afer afer | reverse complement strand
TGGTGAAAGGGCTGGAGGGAGACAGCATGTTTGGCCTTGCAGTAATAGGCCTTGGGTTACTGCTGTCTTCTTCTTGTGAGATTAGAGGAGGTCAGAACATGTGGCCTCCTTGCCGTTTTTGCAGTCAGAAATATAGTCTTAATTTTCTTCTAGATTTATGGTTTAGGGTCTTTCCTTCAGGTCCATGACACATCTCAAAATTTTGTATAGCCATGAGATACAGGTTGAAGTTCCTTTTTTTTTTTTACAAAGAAATATTCTATTGTAATAGCATCATGTATTAGAAAAAGACTCCTTTTCTCATTGAAAAATCAATTGGCTATGTATGAATGTGTCTATTTTAGCCACTCCTTGGAAGGAAGGTTGGGCAATCTATTTCCATAGTGATATTGCCTTGGAAACCCAAGGAGGGGTCACTATTAGTCTGGTCCGACTTAAAGGCACATAACAACAACATTATTTCAGGATTGTCTGTCACGTTTCACTGTCCTATTTGTCTATCTTTATTCCAACAATACACTGTTTTGATTATTTTAACATTACAACACATTGTAAAATCAGGTAGTTTAAGTCTTCCAAATTCTTCAATTATTTTGGCTATTTTAGATCCTTTCCAAATCTGAAAGTAAGCTCATTGATTTATTCAAAAGTTCCTGCTGATTGTGATAGGGTTTCCATTTAATCTATAGATCCTCAAGCAGAGAGAACATTTTAATATTGAGTCTTCCAACCCATGACTATGACATAACTTTCTATTAAGTTACCACTAAAAAAAAACTCACTGCCACCGAGTTGGACCCGACTCAAAGCGACCCCTCCTTGAGTTTCCGAGGCAGTATCACTATGGAAGTAGATTGCCCAACCTTTCTTCTGAGGAGTGTCTGGTGGGTTTGAACTGCCAGCCTTCTGGTTAGCAGTCAAATGCCTTAGGCACTACGCCTTTAAAATTTTTTCTCAACCTTATTTTACACCTTTCAATGTAAATGTCCTGCATGTATTTCATGAGATCTGTTTACCTAGATATATAATTTTATGTTATTGTTGATCGTATTTTATACTTTCTTTGTTAATATAGTATTTATTAGTATTATTGAACTTCTATCCTATGGTCCTGCTACATTCACTTACTAGTTCTAGTAAGCAGTTTTGTAGATTTCTTAGGGTTTCTGTATGTGCACAATAATCATTTTTATCTTTTTTCTTGCTTTAGTGTTCTAGTTAGGACTTCTATTACAATGTTGAACAAAAGCAGTGAGAACACATTATCTCTGCCTTTGTTCCAATCTTATAGGAAAATAATTTAATATTAAATCAGTATATATATATTATCTGTTGGATTTTCATAAATGTCCTTTATGAAATGGAATAAATGTCTTCTATTTCTGGTTTGCTGGGAATTTTATCATGTGTCCAATTTTGTCAAATTATTTTTCCATGTCTTTGGCTATAATCATGTCATTCTTCTCCATTATGTTAATTGGTGAATTATAGTGCTGAGATCTACTTCACTCAGTCATGATATATCATTCTTTTTTTTGTATATTTCTGAGTTCTATTTCCTAATTTTTTTTAAAAGTAATTTTGCATTCATATTCATGAGGGTTACTTTTCTCAGTTAGGATCCTGGTGACACAGTGGTTAAAGACTTTGGCCACTAACTGAAGTCAGCAGTTTAAGCCTGGCAGCTGCTCTGTGGGAAAGAGATAAGGTAATTTGCTTCTGTAACAATTTATAGCCTTGGAACCTTCTGGGGCAGTTCTAGTTTAGCCTATGGGGTGATTACCAGTCAGAATCAACTTGACAACAATGGGTTTTTTCCTCAATTGTTGATTTGTTCTTTAGAATTTAGAGCCTACAAAAATCAATTACCTTAAATATTTGCCTGCTTAAGACTACCTTTACAAGTAACTAAAATTTGCAGTAAATAATTTAAGAGGCATTTGAATGCAGGTGGAGTGGCTTTTGTTTGCTCTCGTCTATCTACTGTTACTCACAAACTTCTCAGTCCTGTTTATGAATACTAACCCTTGTTTCACATAAACCATGATTAGAATAAATCTTTAACCTTAGCTACATCTTCTCTCCAGAGACTATGTTTTATCAATCTATTGCAAGCATGTGTGACAGCTCAGTTAGAATCTCTTGTGCAAAGTTTAAGCAAAGAATGAGCTCACATCAAATTCAGCTTTTCTTCTCTTTATAGATGCATTCCAGAAGAAAAATACTTAAAAAAAAAAAAAATAAATAAGAGACTATAAAACATGTATTTTATGACTTTCTGGGAAGTAAAGAACTTAGAAATATCATCTTCACTATTTTTTTATACTAAAATTTTCAAATCCACTGAGCTCCAGACTGTGCTGACAAAGAAATATCATTAATATGATATTAACCATTGCTTCAAAACCCATTTCTAGAGGAGTTATCATGCTGATTACCTGAGGTCTTAGAAAATTTCTCTCATAAATGTGCTCCAAACATAACATGCTTTATAATGATTTACAGAATGTGAAACACTGGGCTTGGCAAACTGCCGCATTTCTGTTTGTTTCTCTTAAAAAAGTAGAAAAAACTACAGTGTTATAGTCCTTTGGTTTTATTTTCTGGATAAAAAAGCATAGGCATAAATGTTTTAAATGGTCCTCCTGATGACAGCCTTTAAAATAATTACAAATGGCTGTTTTCACATCTCTTGATTTTCAGTATTCATAAATGTCGCTGTCAGCCTTGATTAATTGGTTGGAAAATGCAAAGCAGAGTAAGAAGCATTTGTGAATGTTTCCCCAATCCCTGAGAATCATAATCATCACAGAAAGATTTTTATCTTTTCATCATAAGTCTCTAGAAAGTAGTCGTGTTCGCTCATTGTTAACTGGGCAAGGAGCTGCGTCATAGAGAGTCAATCCTTGTAAATTGGCTTCCACTCGCAAAGAAATTTTCTGGAACAGAAAAGAAAATTATATAGAAGCTTGCTCCCTGAAGACAGATCACATCTTTTTTCTGTTCTGTAGACTATCTCTTGTAATTAGGAATGTAAATCAATTCTAACAGGAAATAAGAATGAAGCAGCTGTTGTACTATCAAAGGGATCCTATATAATATCAATTAATGTGAGAACACCAAGTTTTTCTGATTCAAAGTTCCTTGTTTTTCCTTGGTTTCCATTAAGAATCAGCAAATAATAAATGTTGAAGATAACCTTTATAAATGTAGACAGAACTGATGAAAAATCTGTGAAAGAATTTCTCCAGGTTCAGTGTTTTAAAATGTTATTTTCAAGGCTGAACCTTGCCAGCACAACCCTATTCCTCAAAAACAGAAACCCACCCACCTGAAGACTGCTCTTCTGGAACCACTGCTCATGGTGCCAAATTTTAAACAAGATTAATTTTTGAAAAGGTTAGAAATTTGCTTATGAAGGGTTCTCTTGCTCCACCTGAAGGAGATCTGACCCTGAATAAATCTATTTCTGTGTTTTCTTACCTGAAAATCACGAATGTAAGTCAGGAAAAAGCCAAAGAAAGAAAATGACATGGACCATTCTGCGGCAGTGGTGATCATGTGAAGCACATAGCCCTTGGGTGACGGGGAATAAAGGAAAAGCACTGTGAAACCTCATTCAGAGGATCTACAATTCCTTGTGAATAAAAATATCCACAATTATTAAACACCACTCTGCCTTCTAAAAACTAATCCTTTATTTATTCAACATATCTCAAGAATTAAAGGGACAATAAGAGGAAAACCTTCTTAAGTGATATTAGCAATCCTGGTTTCATTTAGAGGAAATAAAATTTCCATTTGAGTAACTAAGATGAAATAGAAGAATTTCTACCCTATATTGCCTTTCCCAAAGCCACAATGTTCATAAAATGCCACTAAAAGAGTTTTAGTAAATGACGTTCATGACAAACTTAGTAACTGCTATTTTAGAATATTAAATACATGGATTTATAATTAGAAGAATCTAGTAAATTATTTCATTCATTCATCTTCAAAAACATGTCCTGTTCAGAGCTGATTCTTAAAAGATGACTTAAAATAGAATGCTGTCGAGTGGTTAGTGAAAACAAATGAACTCAATTTATGTTAGGGTTTGTCCCTCCTCTTTTATTCTCAGGATCAAAGATGCCATCTCCATTCAGATACTCATTTTATTGGAATCCAAGTACAGAGTCTTTAATAAACTGCCAGATAATAAAAAGGAGAAGACATCTTTTCAAGTGAGAAAATAAGTATCCTAAAAATAAAAGGTCTCAGTGGGGTATATTGTATACTACATCCACATTCAGGGGAGTTGATTTCTGAGAAAATTCCTGGTCATTACAATTTCTTTTCATGGCTTGAAGATGTTCACTGATCACAGGTGACAGAACATGGATGCTTCTACAAAAACTCTATCTTGTCTAGAAAATAATTCCAATATATAACTGAAATTCTCCTGAAAAAGTTTTGCTGCTAGTTTGAACTCAGAAAAACATCAAAATCCACCAAAATAGTCATCTTTAAAATAAAATGAAGTTGTATAGACTCTTAGTTCTTACTTTCTCCTCAGGGTTCCAGTGGAGTTTCTGCACTATATCAGTGCCAAAATTGCCACTGTACAAAAGTGATGAGCAAGTCAGCACTATAAGGAAATAAGTTAAGGAAACATCTCAGAGATGATCTATAAATTTAAATTAGATTTAAAAAAAAAAAATCACATTAAAGATCCACAATGATTACTCAGACATTTGTTGTGAAGGTCTGAACCAATTTTCTCAAACACTAATGTCATAATAAGCAGCTATAAAAAAAATATTCCCAGAAGATCATAACAAAATGGTTCTCATAGTCAACCCCTCCTCTCTGCTCAGTAAATCAGCAGTTCTGTTATAAGCTCTGATGGATAACTGTTCTCAGGTAGGCATTAACTCATCCTTCATTTCTTTGAAGTGAGTATGCTCAGGCTGAATATTATCTTTGTTCCTGGCTTAGTTACTCAGGTTCTACATACCATTTGAATTATGTTTCAAATCCTTTAATTTAGGATTACTAACCCAAGAATCTCTCCCACCAAATGGTTGCTTATTCTAAGACTGCTGCCTTATTATTCCATTCCCTCCAAGTGTAGCCACAGTTTTCACAGGAAAGGATACTGCTAAATGCACTAACTGCACACCAGACAACCACTAGTAGTCTGATCCAGAAGACTTGTTTGCCATGAATTCTGGGCTGCATTTGGTAGGAAAGGATAGTCTGAACAAACATGTATAATGAGCCCAGACCAAAGGTGAGCACAGCTCCACTTACATGTGCAGCAAACAGGGTTGTTTTCTAAGAGAAAGAAAGAAGAAATAAATAAATGAAACTCAGAACACACTGGCATCATTACATTTAAAAGCACAAGTCAAAGAGTTCAACAGGGCATTCATTGAGCAGAGCAGCTCTGCAGATTTCACAACAAATAAAACACTTTCTGAAATAATTTTCTCTCATATACTCAGTATAAATCTGAGGATTCCTAGACCATTTTATATGCCACTACTGAAAAGATTATCACACTTATAATTTATTCTTTTACTCATTAATACATTTATTGAGTGTCTATTATGTGCCAGGCACTGATCTAAATCCTTGGGTATATTGGTGAACAAAACAGACAAAAAATCTCAGCCCACTTGTAGTTTATTCCAGTGAGGGAGCACACACAATGTTGTAAAATAAGCAAATTTCATAGTATGCTAGGCGGTGATTCAGGTTACAGAAAAGGAGCAACTCAAGGTGAGAAGGAATAGCAGCAGAGTTGGAAATGCTGAGGGTAGGGAGTTACAACAATTTAAGGACTCAAGAAATTTAAACACTCTCCTTTTGTCTCTAGTTTGATAGATTATATAGTAAGGAATTACTACACATTATAATTTTTTTCTCCTCTACCTTAATCTTATCACTACCCATTTGCATTTTACTATTTAATATATAGCTTTTTCTTACAATTGACAACAGCAGCTCTCTGAAAAAATGTTTTTAAATCGCTTTATTTCATTTGGTTGAGAAATTACTATGTAACTCTTAGCAAAGGCTTCTGAACTAAGGTAACAAGAGAGAGGTTAGGGATTGGGTCCCACCTCCTTTTACAATCAGTTGTGCTTATTTACAACTACTATTGCTAGGTCTGGAGCTCTGGTGGCGTAGTGGGTAAGATATTTAGCTGCTAACCAGGTCAGCAGTTCAAACCCGCCTGCTGATCTGCGGAAGATGAAGCAATCCACTTCCGTGAAGATTTAAAGCCTTGGAAACTCAATGGGGATCACTTAAGTTGGAATCAACTCAATGGCAGTGGGTTTGGTTTTGGTTTATTGCTAGCGAGTTCTGAACTCACCCTTCTTAGTTCAAGATTACAGGGAGTTTCTATTTAAAAAAAAAAAAACCACCTCACTGCCATCAAGTATGTTCTGACACATAGTGACCCCTCTTTGGGTTTCTGAGGCCATAGCTCTACGGAAGTAGAACCACCAGCCTTCTGGTTAGCAGTCAAATGCCTTAGGCACTATGCCACCAGAGCTCCTAATAAAAGATTACAATTTTCCAATGGTGTTGGTTTCTTTTTGGAGAAAGGACCACTTCTACATGGCTTGGGGTATAATAATTGACAACAGGAAAGAGCCCTGATGATGGTGTAGTGGTTAAAGCACTCAGCTGCTAACCTAAAGGTTGATGGTTTGAACCCACCAGCTGCACTGTGTGCTTCCATAAAGATTATAGCCTTGGGAACCCTATGGGGCAGCTCTACTCTATTCTGTAGGTTTGCTATGAGTCAGAATTTAATTCAATGGGTTTGTTTTCTGTTTATGGTAACTGGCAATAAGTTATTAAGTAAAAGGAAGGGGAAAAATACATTGTTGCTCCTACTGTGGGTGAAAAAGAGACAAAAGCAAATATTCAGCCTCCATAAATCATACAAAATTATAGTATCTTCTTGGTTTATAACTTGTGATTTATCTATGCATACACATAAAGACAGGAAAGATATGGGCACAAATAAAAACAACTATTTTAGGGGGAATAGGGGAGAATCCTTGCCTTTAAAGGCATTCTCATATATATTGATAGAGCTACATATACAGTCTGATCAGTTCCTACTTGTGGCCAGTACACAGCTCCATCAACAAAATCCTGTGATTAGAAAGCAAAAATAAAGAATGACAAGAGAGCATTTACCATATTTTTATAAGTGAAAGAGAAGTATAAGAAACTAGTTTTAACTTGCAGTATTTCTGATGAACACATTTGCCACTTTACAGACTGTAGGGGAAAGTTATAAAAAGATATTGAAAAAAAAAAAAATGCTGGCACCTCTAAGGATTCCCTGATTCTATATGAGTGTGAGCCATTATGTAGCTCTGATCAGGCCATTTTATAGAGAATAATTCACTAATGATAGAACGTATGTGTAGAGAAAAGACAGAAGTGTAACTTATGATAATCACCTTGTGGATACTGACTAGCTAATTTTGCATCCATCTGTAAATTAATCTTAGCATCCTGACTATAAATGTGTGGTACTTTGATTACTCTTTTGAAGTTATAATATCTATTGGTGCATTCATTAATTAATAAACTAAATAAAGTCTGAGACATGTACAAAAGTCATAACTTCATCCTCTTTAAAAAGTTTTCTTTTAACAAGACAAAGGTATTCAGTTTTTGACAAAACAAAGAAGAAAATTACAGAGGTATATGTGGTCAGGAGCAAGGTTTGATAGAGAACTTGGAAGTTCCATGTTGAGTATTCTCTAATCTTTATGCAAAAGCTGTTAAGGAAACATAGTAACAAATCTGCCTACTGGAGTGAAAATATCCTTACCCCTTTCAAAGTCTCCTTGAAGATAAATTTCCTACGAAGAGAGTCCTGTTGGCAGTCACTAAGGACACTTAGTGTATACTTTTGTCATGTACTTCTTAGTGTATTTACCTGGGCAAGCAGTGCTGACTACACCCATATTTGGGATTGGCTTTCCCATCAACCAAAAGTTTTATGTTTCTACCCTCTAGAAAGTGCTTCCCCTTCTTCTTCTCTCTTACCCTTGATAACCATCAAAGAATTTTTCTTTCTGGGTATGTATAACAATGGAACCAAACAATATTTGTCTTTTTATAACAGTGGAACCAAACAATATTTGTCTTTTTGTGATTGACTTATTTCACTCTGCCTAATGTCCTCCAGATTCATCCACGTTGTATGTTTCATGGACTCTTCATTATTCTTGAGTGTTGCATAGTATTTCACTGTATTTATGTACCACAATTTCTGTAGTTATTCATCTGTTGATGGGCACTTAGGTTGTTTCCATATTTTTGTATTGTGAATAATGCTGTACTGAACATAGGTGTTCATATGTCTGTTTGTGTCAAACCCACCAAAACCCACTACCATTGAGTCAATTCTGACTCACAGTGACCCTACAGGACAGAGTAGAACTGCCATTGTGGAGTTACCAACACAGTAAACCTAAATTTATAGATGCAGACTTCTTCATCTTTCTCCTAACAGAGCAGCTGGTGGGTTTGAACCACCAACCTTTTGGTTAACAGCTTAATGCCTTAACCACCAGAGCTCCTATTTGTGTCACTGCTCTTATATCTCCAGTATACATATATATCTAGCAGTGGGATTGTTGGATCATAAGGAGCTCTGGGAGCATAGTGCCTAAGAGACTTGATTGCTAACCAGAAGACTGGCAGTTCAAACCTACCAGCCACTCCTCGGAAGGAAGGTTGGGCAATCTACTTCCGTAGTGATACCGCCTCAGAAACCCAAGGAGGGGTTGCTATGAGTTAGGTCTGACTTGACGGCACACAACAACAACAAAGGTGTTTCTATTTCTAGTTTTTTTTCTTTTTAATTTTTATTGTGATTTGGGTGAAAGTTTACAGAGCAAATTCATTTTCCATACAGCAGCTCACATACACTTTGTCTCACGACATTGACTGCAATTTCCCACAATGCAACAGCTCCCCTCCCACTTCCTCCATAGTTACCTCTTCCCTGTGCCTTTCCCTCCATGCACTCCTGCCCAGCCAAGCTGTTGCCCTGTGCATACACAGCCCTTCTATTCTCCCATGACTGATCTCTCCAAGGAGTGTATCTATCTATTGTAAATGTTCACCTCTTATGTCTATTTTTTGTTTGGTTGGCAGTCACAGGAGTGGGTTCAATTCCAGACGTAAAGGACAACTAGGGGCCATAGTCTCAGTGGTTCCACCAGGCTCCATCAGACCACCTAACCTGGTCCCTTTTTTTCTTTTTCAAATGATTTTGAGTTTTGTTCCACATTGTTTTCCCACTCTACCTAGGATCTCCTACAGAGATCCCCCTCTCTCCCTCAGAGTGGTTGACAGTGGCATCCAGGCACCATCTAGTTCTGGTCTCAGTTGTATGGGATGAGGATCGCATGGTGTACCAGTCGCTTGGACTACTTGTTTCCATGTGTCTTTGGTTTTCTTCATTCTTCTTTGCTCTGGTTGAGGAGAGTCCCATCGTTGCATCTAGATGGCTGCTTGCAAGCTTTTAAGATTCTACTCACCAAAGTAGGATGTGGAACAATGATTTTGTGTTGTATGTTATGCCAATTGCTTGACGTCCCCTGTGACTGTGGTCCCGAGCCCACAGGTCCAACTACTCACTCCCTGTGGGTAGCTGGCTGTGGCCAAGAAGTGACCGCAACCTTGCCCCTTGTCAGCTCTACTATATACCTGGGAATTCTTACAGAACATACAAATACACTTGTACAAACACTGCCTGCCAACCCTGGTCGGCATGTATTGTTGATAGACTATTTATGCTGAAAATTAGGTCCCCTAGTTTTGACCCTATATTATCTTCCAGGAACTTTATAGTTTTAACATTTAGGTCTTTGATCCATTTCGAGTTGGTCTTGGTGGATGGAATGAAGTATGGATCCTGATCCATTTTTCTACATATTGATATTCAGTTTTGCCAATACCATTTACCAAAGAGACTGTTTATTCTCTATTGAATGGATTTTGACCCATTTTTGAGGATCAGCTGCCCACAGAAGGATGAATTTAGTTCTGAGTTCTCAATTCTATTCCCTTGATCTATGTGTCTGTCACTGAATAGGTATCAGGCTATTTTGATGACCATGGCTGTATTTTTGAGATCAGGAAGTATGACGCTTTCCATATTCTCCTTCTTCAATAGTGCTTTAGCTATTTGGGGCCTCCTTCCTTTCCACATCAAGCTGGAGGTTAATTTTTCCTTTTCATTAAAGAATGTTGTTGGGATTTAAATCAGGATTCCATTACATTTTTAGATCACTTTTGGTAATGCTGACATTTTCACAATGTTAAATATTCCAACTCACAAGCATGGAATTTTTTCCCATTAATGTGTATGTCTTTCAGTTTCTTGCAGTACTGTTTCATAATTTTCCTTGTGTAAGTCTTTTATATCCCTGGTTAGGTTTATTTCTAGGTATTTTGTCCTTTGAGGGGCTACTGTAAATGGTATTGATTTCCTGATTTACTTTTCAGAGCCCTCCTTGTTAGTATAGGGGAACACAACTGAGTTTTGTGTGTTGATCTTGTACCCTGCCACTTTGCTGAATCCTTCTATTAGTTCCACTAACTTTCTTGTGAAGTCTTTGTGATTTTTCTATGTATAAGACCATGTCATCCATAAATAAGGACAATTTTACTTCTTCCTTTCCAATTTGGATATCTTTTACTTTCTTTTCATGCCTTACTGCTCTCACTAGTACTTCCAGCACAATACTGAACAAGAGTGGTGATAAAGGGCATTCTTGTCTCATTCCTCTTCTCAAGGGGAGTGCTCTCAATCTTTTCCTGTTGCAAATAATGTTGGTGTTGGTTGTGCTTATATGCCCTTAATTACCATGCATTTGTTTTGCCGAATACTACATATGCTCTTGATTTCAAAGAAATTCAGTTTATATTTTTAAAGTCAGATCTTGCAGGTATCACATTATAACATTTATTTGGTAGCTCTTGAAATGCAGACAACCATAGCATTTCCATAGCAAGACATTTTTTGCATCCTGCTTAGTCGATTTGGCCTGTCACAACAAATTACCACATATTTAATGTGAGTATGCTTGTGACAAATACTACGTTAGGTGCTTGTAATGGATGGAGAAAATATACTAACCAGAAACAAAAATAAGCACTGAGGTACACATACAAAACCAGAGATACAAATTCCTGACAGTACTAAGTCTTCTGAAGAATCCATTTCCAGAGGCTTGGAGAACAAAAGAAAACCTGAAATATACTAGAGTAATGCTTACAGAAAAGACTACCCTGAAGAAATATAGTCTGCACTGTGATCTTAAAGATGTTTATATCCATTTGGGCTTGGGGGTCACGGCATGTGCAAATGGAGACAGCATTTGAAATGGAGTTAAGTTAGCTCATCTTATTTAAGAAACAAAAAAAGGCCAGGGTATGTACAAAAGAGATTATCGGGAAGGGAAATGATGCAGGAGGCTGGACAGGCAGAAAGGAGCCAGATTATCTAAGACCACTGAGCTAATTATGCAGCTGGGCAGCGTATAAAATTACTTGTTCTCTCTTGATTACATCTTTTCACGTAATTTTGGACTACAGAGCTTTAAGTACAGGTGCAGGGAAACAGAGTGAGATGTATATACATTTCCAGAAGATCACTCTGAGTACATTATGAAGAAATGATTAGAAGGATGTAAGAGTGATTGCAGAAAAACCACTGAGGCAGCTCTGGCAGTAATCCAGATGACAGAGAAGGAGATGTTAGAGAGAAAAGGAGAAATGGAAATGGAGAGAAAAAGATGCAATCAAGAAATACTTAAGAAGTGACACGAGTTACTCTATTTATAACACAGTGCTAGCCTCTCTTCCTCTCTTCCTCTTTCTTCTACAGTCATGCCCTGTAACTATAGCACATTTATAGATCTGGTTCACTCTATAAGAATCAATTGAAGTTTGTCTCTACCAGAGAAAGGAAAGGAGAGGAGGAGGCAATACACCCACCACTTTAAATAAATATTAAAAGTTTACATTCGAAAGGAAGGAGAACTATTTGACACTTGGGTAATGCTACCGAGTCTGTTTTATAGAATATGGTCCAGCAACAAAGCAGAAGTGAAAGAAAGATGAAAAGGACACTCCAAAACTACAGGAAAAGAGAGGTAATCAAGAAAGAAAAAGTAATCTGATTCAAAATAGATCAATGGCACTCCCAAGGTGAAGGTGAATTAGAATAAAAGCTGAAAATAAAATAACAAAGGAGGTATGTAATAAATAGTCTTAGTAGGTGAGTGAAATAAGTTAGAAAGGCAGCTTAGGTAAGTGCTATCAGGAAGTATTATTAAGGATAGAAATGTACTGGGTTGTGTAAACAAGTATCAGTTATTAATGGAAGTAGTATGAAATATACCAATCCGGGTGGCACAGTGGTTAACTGCTCAGCTGCTAACTGTTTGAACCCATCAGCCACTCCACAGAAGAAAGATAGGGCAGTTTGCTTTCCATGGAAACTCAATGGGGCAGCTCTCTGTCCTATCAGGTCACAACGAGTTGAAAATGATGGCAAGGGGTTTTCGTTTGGGGATTTTTTTTTAAATTTTTTTAGAGTATGAAAAATATGGAGGTAACTTTGGGATTTTTACCATACAGAAGACGATGTTAAATGGGTCAAAGGACAACTGGAGTAAAAAAATTACTACTATACACCAACAACTCCAAAGAACCTATTTTTAAAAAAACAGAAGTTGATTATGCAAGGTAGGGTCCTATTTGTGGCACAGACAGCTAAGTAGGCATCCACCAAAATTTTTATTGCCCTTTCATACTCAGAGTTGTCCCTGGAAACTAATGCCCAGCAAGACGACATTTCCCAGCCCTGCTAGCATTGAGGAAATGAATGTCAGTGGAATGATGTGAATCACTTCCTGGCTCAGGCTTTTAAGAAGTAGCTATGCTTGCTGCATGCTTTCTTTTACAGTTTCAGCCAGATGAATGCAAAAGACACTAAGGCCTGAGGGAATGACAGAGCCCAAAGATAGAAAGAGCCTGTCTCTTAAATCCCTGTGGGAGGAAAACCACCTGCCCAACACAAACACCTGCACTGGATTCATGTAAGAAAAACTGGTGTTAAGTGACCGAAATTTTGGGCTTTATTTATTATACCAGTAAGCATTACCCTAATCAATACCCACCTGGACTATACTTTTAGAGCCTAATAGTATTAACAATTATTAAATAAATGATAATACATAGGGAACCAATCAGAAGCAAGAGAGACAGAAACTGACTACCTACTTATGTGTATTTGTCTAGTGGGTGTATTATTTGTATATCTGAATGGTTATCAGATGACTAAAAAGGTTATAAAATTCTAAATTAAAAATATAAAGCCTCCATAGAGATTGATCAAAAAGCACTATATGCCAGGATGCAGCCCCAAAGACCAGAAATTCATCAGAAAGAATGTCAATAGACTGCAGAGAGCTGCGAAGAGTCAGAGCTGTGAGACGTGGAACTGAAGAGGGCTGCCTTGTTTTTTTCAGGTCTCATGAATCTTCCCCCTTTGACACAAGGCAGTCTTAACACTGTTCTATTGCTTATTTTAGTGGAAAATATTTGAGTTTTCCTTCTTTGGCAGGTTTCGACCTGATGTAGAGTGCAACTTTCACAGGTTTCACTATACTTGGTGAAGGCTGACTGCTATTTAATGTCAAGAATTACTTGAGAAAAAGGGGGAGGAGTTACTGATTCTCCCTTTACTTCTTCATATATGGGGCTGGACACCTAGAAATAATATAATATCTAAACAAGTATGCCAAATGGGTAAAGGAATACCCATACCTGTTAAACATACATTAAAAAAAAAAGTTTAAATCTGAAATTACATCATTTTTAATCTATATCAACTCTCCCTGTTTGGTCTCATGGTAATCTTCAACAAAGTAGTAATAAAGACACTAATAACTGTCTGTGGATCCTAGAAAAAAAAAATTACAATAATTTATAGTTGTTCGGGAAAGTGAGATTATTACTGTGAATGTAATTTTCCAATTAAGAATGTGGTTATTTTCTAAGAGCATCAGATAATTTAAAGCGAATGGATTCTACTTTGTTAAGGGAAAGATAATAGCAGCATGGAACTGACAATGTCTGTTTGTTTTTTTTTAACATATACATTTATATACTTCAGGAAAATATCTTAGTTGGGCTGAAACACAAACCTGGAAATTTGCCACAATAGAAAGTCCTAAACAACTCAGTAATCCAAGTACAAGGCCAGCCTTGTTTAATCTGATGATACGATTCTCTTCAGGAGTCAGAGCATGAACTTGCTTATAACGAACATAGATGGTAGCAACACCTGGAATAGACAATCCAAAAAGCAACCAAATAATAACGAAGGAAAAAGTTGCCAAAGGTCACAAATTTAAGAAACACAAATTTTTCTTTTAAAGTTAATCTCAGAGGAGAAGAAAAACCGCTTTAGATTTTAAAGAACTTTTAAGGTTGCATTATGTACTTAGTGATATCACTGCATGACTAAGCAAGTCATTTGAATTGTTTTAACAAATATTTAGGATACAATTTTAAGAGACAAATCTTATGTTTCCTGAATATCTCTAATAATACATGTTATATGAAACACATAATATTTTACAGGCATATCTCATTTTATTGCACTTCGCATTATTGTTTCACAGATACTGTTTTTACAAAGTGAAACTTAGGGTTTGTGGCAACCCTAAGTTGAACAAGTCTATCAGCGCCATTCTTCCAACAGCATGCACTCACGGCATGTTTCTATGTCACATTTTGGCAATTCTCACAATATTTCAAACTTTTTCATAATACTGCTGCATACTTAATAGTCTACAGTATAGTATAAACATAACTTTTATATGCACTGGGAAAGAGAAAATCCATGTGACTTGGTTTATTGCGATATTCACTTTATTATGGTGGTCTGGAAGCGAATCTCCAGTATCTCTGAGGTATGCCTGTATATGAGTAGCATCAAAGCCAAAAGCAATTACATAGTTCTAGAGTATGGATAAATGGTCTTAGCCAAAACAAACACCTCAGAAGGTGATGTTCTTGTTTTCTTTCAAGTTTACAACAACTTAATCAGATACAGTGTTCAATTATGTAAGGAAAAAGCCCACTTTACCTCTTATTAGTCAAGAAAAGGCCAAAATGAACTTTCCTTTGCAGAAATATTGCCAAAGAACTCAGAAGTGTAGAAAATGTAATAGACATATGCTTTAAATGGTAGGAATGTTCATGAAAAGTTGAGTCATAAGAGGAAATTTCTATAATCATTTTCCTAACATCTTTTAAAACTCAAGCCAATAATGGGAAAAAATATTTTAATGAACCATTAATAAAAATTTAGTTCAAAATATAAATACTAAACAGTACTATCATAAGAACTCCATTTCTTTGGAGCTAGCATATCATTCAGAAATCTAGACATGTTCCATCTCTCTTCCCAAACTTTAAAACTGTTTATCCTAAAAGAATTTAGTTGGGGTTAGTTGTAGTCAGTTGTATCTACAGCTTTTTCTCCCCTACTCATTGCTTAAAAAGTTCACTTTTAACTTCAAGTAGTATTTGCTGATACAGGGATACCTAGGAGTTATTGTAGGCTCAGTTCCAGACCACCACAATATAGTGAATACTGCAAAAAAGCAAGTCACATGAGTTTTTTTATTTCCCAGGGCATGTAAGTTATGTTTATACTATACCGTAGTCTATTAATTGTCCAAAGCATTATGGAAAAGTTGAAAATATTGTTAGAATTACCAAAATGTGACACAGAGAAATTAAGTGAGCACATGCTGTTAGAAAAAATGGCACCAAAACACTTCCTCAACTCAGGGTTACCACAAACCTTCAATTTGTAAAAAACACAGCACATGCAAAGCGTAAAAAAGCCAAATGCAATGAAATAAGCGATGTCTGTACTTTACAACTTCTATTTGGGTGAACAGTTGAATAGACCTACAGATATTTTTTAAAGGCTCATTTCCATAATTTATAATTTCTAGAAATTCATTCAAGTAGCATATTCTGTGATCAGTAATTTAGTGATGACATTCCCTCAAGTATAACTAAAAAGTAAAAGAGGCAACACAGTACTCTTTTTTAAAAAGAAAAAAAGCAATTTAGCTATTATTTTTAATCTTTAAATAAGAGTGTTCTCTTTACTTACATAAAACTGCGGTGACATTTAACATTGCCCCAAACAGACATTTTTCTGGAGCTACTGTACCAGTGTCACTGAAAGAAAAAAAGAAGGAATGTGGATTTCTCACATAAGCTATACATGTGTATTTCTTCTAAGGAATAAGAAGTAAAAGGAATTACATCAAACTCTTTTATCAGGAGTTCCACTCATCCCATTGTATGAAGAGAATATGACAAATATTTGCCTACTTGACTTTCTTTTCACATCACTTAAGATTATTTCTTTTCCACACATTAGAATTCAATATAAATTAATCAAATAAAAAACCTACACTTGGTATGTGAAGATTAGGTTATTAACTTCGGTCATGCAGATGTGTTTGTCTCACCAGAATATTCCCTAAAGAACAGAGGCCCTTTCATAACTCTACCTTTTTGCACCTACTATTGACTCTCCAGGAGCTCTGGTAGCATAGTGGCTAAAGCACTTGACTGCTAACCAGAAGGCTGGCGGTTCAAACCCACCAGCCACTCCTCGGAAGGAAGGTTGGGCAATCCTACTTCCGTAGTGATACTGCCTCGGAAACCCAAGGAGGGGTCGCTATGAGTCGGGGCTGACTCGACGGCACATAACAACTAACAACAACATTGACTCTCTGGTAGCATAGTGCCTAAGGCACTTGACTGCTCACCAGAAGGCTGGCGGTTCAAACCCACCAGCCACTCCTCGGAAGGAAGGTTGGGCAATCCTACTTCCGTAGTGATACTGCCTCGGAAACCCAAGGAGGGGTCGCTATGAGTCGGGGCCGACTCGACTGCAAACAACAACAACAACATTGACTCTGCCTAGAATTCAATTAACACTATTCATTCAATGATTAATTAAAATCCAAACATTAATCAAGCACCCACCACATGCCAGGCATCATTTAGGGGCAGGAATGTAGTGGCAAATAAACAGACAAAGCCCCTGCCCTCATGGAGCTTAAACTCAAGACCTGTTTTGAGTCCTGTCCTCTCTACAGCCTTTACCAACTCCTCTAATGGATAATTAGTGACTCCCACAGAATTTTGTCCATACTTCCATTCAAACCACTTATCACACTGTATTGCAATATATCTGTTTGCATGTCCATTTTTCAGGGTGGTATGGAATACACAGACCCAGGTTAAAAGCCAGCCATTTAACTGTGGGAACTTGAGTGCATTCTTTTTTTCTCCCTAAGGCTGCAAAATAGGCTATTAATTCCCTCCCAGCTCACAGGGTCAACATAATGATGAAATAAAATGGGTGGTATATGAAAAGTCCTAGTGTAGTAATAGATACATGAGACACACCCATTAAATATTAGTTTCTTTCCCTTCCCTCAACCTACTACAGAGATTAGAAAGACAAGATCTTTGGCCTTGAATTGAATGGTATAGAGAAGAAAGAATGAGAATGCCAACCAAGGCAATGTGTTGGAAATAAAAAAGAAATGGAGAGTCATGTCTGCTAAAGAATCAGTAAGATTTTGTAAACATGCAGATTAGGGGTTTTAGGAAAATGAAAGTATCAAAAATAAATTTTAAAGACTGGTTCTTTTAGCTCTAAAATTCCAGAAATCTTTCTTGATAAAATTCTGCAATTAAAAAAATTTCTTTAATTAAAATGGAAAAACAAGCAAAAGCAACATATTTCTAAAGGAATAATAATAAAAGACTAATAAAATGTATATTTCTGATATAAATGACTTTGCTACTTTTTGGTTATCTTCAGAGAGTGGGGATTATGGTTTTTCCTTATTTCTTTCTGCCTTCCAAATTGTTCACAGGTATTAAGAATTATTCTTAAAATCAGAAAAAAAACTAGTAATTTTAACAGCTATATGCCAAATGATGCTCCTGTCTTAGATTACCCTATAATTTAGCAAAACACACATTTCCAAGATGGCTAAGTAAGGGTGCCCCTTCTTTTGGCCCTGAAATAGAAAGACATAAAAGGCCAACAAAGAAAAAAAGCCATGCCAATAACTTCATCAAAGCCATACTTGAACGTCAAAACCAAAAAACCCGTGGCCACCAACTTGATTCTGATTCCTAGTGACCATATAGAACAGAGTAAGATTGTACTCTGTATATGGTTTCCAAGATTGTAATCTTTACAGAAGCAGACTGTTGCATCTTTTTCCTGTGGAACTCAAGGTGGGTTTGAACCACCGACCTTTTGGTTAGCAGCCAAACACTTTAACCACGACACCACCAGGGCTCCTTACTTCAATCCAACAGCCACTAAACTGTTTTGATCACAGACCATCAGAAAAATGTTTGAGCATGTAACTTTCAAAATATATTATTACCATTCCATATATTAAATGTTAGTAAATTAATTTCTTTTTTTTTAAATTAGAAAGAGGTTTCAACATTTTCTACTCACATCCCAGTCTTACACTTCACTGGGGCTTTCACTTGTAGCAGAATTGCCTTTGAAGTGAAATTTACATTTGGTCAGTGCTCTAACAACTAGCCCCTCTGGATAGGAGTTAGTAACTGAAAAGGAACCTTGGAGATTACCACTTTAATCATTTCACAGATGAATGAAATAATCTAAAAGAGGTAAAAAATGATTGCTATTAAATTTAAATGTATTAGACTGTTGAAAAAAGATTACTGAGTAATCTAAGCTCCTTAGCATAAAAAGAAAAATGCAGAAAGACTGGGCGAAGAGGAAGTGCCTAGGGTGCTATAAGAAAATCACGTGCAGCACCATCAGAGAACTGAAACTCTGAAAAGAACCAATGCTTCTTAAGCAGATTATTGAAAGCTCTGTAAAATGGAAACAGGCAAGTTCTCAGAAGAGGAAAACATACTGAAGAACCCTCATGAATATTAAATATGAATCTTTTTTTTTTTTTCAGTTACTAAAGAATGGACTGGCTCATTAAGCACTTATTTCTCTAGCAGAATGGTAAACAGTTATTATTCACCAAACTATTACCAGAATCGGGGCATCAAATTCTAAAATATTTTTGGGTTTTATAAATCTTCCCAAAGTGTACTTAATTAGTTTACATTCTTTGTGCCAAACCATTGTGGAAGTAAGTGGAGATGACATTTTAAAAAGGTAAATTTAACTTCTGGTTTGTTGTTGTTGTTATGTGCCATCGAGTCGGACCTGATTCATAGCGACCCCTCCTTCGGTTTCCGAGGCAGTATCACTACGGAAGTAGATTCCCCAACCTTCCTTCAGAGGAGTGGCTGGTGGGTTTGAACCACCAGCTTTCTGGTTAGCAGTCAAGTGCCTTAGGCACTGTTGTTGTTGTTATGTGCCATGGAGTCAGACCTGACTTACACCAACCCCTCCTCGGGTTTCTGAGGCAGTATCTTTACAGTACCCTTTAAATGTTTCCTATTATATGCATTGAAAAGGTTACTTTTCAGAGGTAAAGAAACAAGTGAGTGAAACCGCAGTAACAAGCTAAAGAATCCTTCATACATATATGTATAATATGCATATATTTCATTTGGTAGCTACATGGTGAGAGGATGTTTCAAAGGTATCATACAGAAGCTGAATACTTTTTTTTCCACCTCTAACCATACCAATATGATCTACTATGCCAGGAATGACAAATTCAAGAGGAATGGTGGGGCATTCATAATCAAAAAGAATGTTTCAAGATCTGTCCTGAAGTATAATGCTGTCACTGATAGGATAATGTCCATACACCCACAAGGAACACCAGTTAATACCACCATTATTCAAATTTATGCACCAACCACCAATGCCAAAGATGAGGAAATTGAAGATATTTACCAACTTCTGTAGTCTGAAACTGACTGATAATGCAATCAAGAGGTATTGATTATCACTGCTGACTGGAATGCACAAGTTGGAAAGAAAAAAGAATCACCGGTAGTTGGAAACCCTTGGTGATAGAAATAATGCTAGAGATTGCATGGTAGAATTCTGCAAGACCTGTGACTTATTCATTGCAAATACCTCTTTTAAACAACACAAATGGCAGCTACACATGTGGACTTTGTCAGAAGGAGTGCACAGGAATCAGATCGACTATATCTGTGGCAAGAGGTGATGGAAAAGCTCAATATCTGAAGCCAAAAGAAGGCCAAGAGCTGCTCATATGCAAGTTCAACTTGAAGCTGAAGACAATTAAAACAAGGCCATGAGAACCAAAATATGACCTTGATTATATCCCTCCTGAATTTAGAGACTATCTAAAGAACAGATTTGATGCGTTGAACACCAGAGAGCAAAAACCAGAGGAATTGTGGGATGACATCAAAATATCATCCATGAAGAAAGAAAGCAAGAGGTCATTAATATGACAGGAAAAGAAGAAAAGACCACAATGGATGTCAGAAGAGACTCTGAAACTTGCCTTTGAATGGACAGTAGCTAAAACAAATGGAAGAAATAAGAAGATAAAAGAGCTGAACAGAAGATTTCAAAGAGCAGCTTCAGAAGACAAAGTCAATTATTACAAATGAAATGCACAAAGACCTGGAGTTAGAAAACCAAAAGGGAAGAACACGCTTGGCATTTCTCAAGCTGAAAAACTTTAAGAAAAAATTTAAGCCATGAGTTGCAATAGTGAAAGATTCTATGGGCAATATATTAAAGGATGCAGGAAACATCAAAAGAAGATGGAAGGAATACACAGAATCACTGTACCAAAAAGAATTGGTCAATGTTCATCCATTTCAGGAGGTGACATATGATCAAGAACCAACAGTATTGAAGGAAGGAGTTGGAGCTGCACTGAAGGAATTGGTGAAAAATAAGGTTCCAGGAATTGACGGAATACCCACTGAGATGTTTCAACAAGTGGATCCTGTGCTGGAGGCACTCACTTGGCTGTGCCAAGAGATTTGGAAGACAGATACCTGGCCAACTGACTGGAAGAAATCCATATTTGGACCCATTCCAAAGAAAGATGATCCATGGATTGTGGAAATTATCAAACAGTATCATTAATATCACATGTAAGTAAAATATTACTGAAGATAATTCAAAAACGACTGTACCAGTCTATTGACAGAGAACTTCCAGAAATGCAAGCTGGATTCATAAGAGGATGTGAAACAAGGGATATCATTGCTGATGTCAGATGGATCCTGGCTGAAAGCAAAGAATACCAGAAAGATATTTACTTGTGTTTCATTGACTATGCAAAAGTATTTCATTGTGTGGATCATAACAAACTATGGATAACGTTGAGAAGAATGGTAATTCCAGAACACTTAATTGTGCTCATGAGGAATCTGTACATAGACCAGGAGGTTGTCGTTTGAACAGAACAAGGGGATACTGCATGGTTTAAAATCAGGAAGGGAGTGTGTCAAGGTGCTGTCCTTTCACCATACTTGTTGAATCTGTATGCTGAGCAAATAATCCAAGAAGCTGGATTATATAAAGAAGAATGTGGCATCAGGATTGGAAGAAGACTCATTGACAACCTACAATACAACGATGACATAACTTTGCTTTTTTAAAATGAGGGTGACTTACAGATGAAGATTAAAGAATACAGTATGCAGTATAGATTACACCCCAATATAAAGAAAACAAAAATCCTCACAACTGGACCAATAAGCAGTATAATGATAAATGGAGAAAGGATTGTAGTTGTCAAGGACTTCATGTTGCTTGGTTGTATAGTCAACGCCAATGGAAGCAGCAGTCAAGACATGAGAGGGCATATTGCACTGGACAAGTCTGCTGCAGAAGATCTCTTTCAAGTGCTGGAAAGCAAAGATATCTCCTTTAAGACTAAGGTGAGGCTAACCTAAGCCATGATATTTTCATTGCCTCATATGCATGTGAAAGCTGGACAATGAAGAAGACTAAAGAAGAGTTGATGCTTTTGAGTTGTGGTGTTGGGAAAGAATGCTGAGAGTACCACGGACTGCTAAAAGAACTAACAAATCTGTCCTGGAAGAAGCACAACCAGAATGCTCCTTGGAAACAATGGTCAAACTTCACCTCACCTTCTCTGGTTATGTTGTCAGAAAGGACCATTCCCTGGAGAAGGATATCATGCTTGGTAAAGTGGAGGGTCAATGAAAAAGGGGAAGGCCCTGAATGAGATGGTTGACACAGTGGCTGCAATGATGGGCTCAGGTATAGCAAGGATTGTGAGGCTGCCACAGGACCAGGCAGTGTTTCATTCTGTTGTGCAGGGACACTATGAGTCAGAGGCGACTCAGTGGCACCTAACAACAACAACAACAAACCATACTCCAGGTGAAATAATTTAGAATAGAATACTAGAGTTTCTTAATCATATTTAATGATGTTATTTCTAAGACTGTATTTTCTGAACCTTTTCTCCTTATGTAATTCTTTAAATTTTATGTAAAACTTTAAACCTTAATACCCGCAGAAACCATTCTTAATGATCCTGATTTTCTTGTATTTGTGAGAACATAAATTGTTGCAACCAATTTAGCGGGGTATCTGGCAGTGTCAAACTAAAAATGTCTGTTTTATTATCTATCCAGCAATCCTACTTCTGGGAACCTATTTCATATAAACAGTACCACAGGTGTGCAAAGTTATATATAATGGTATCTTCTTTACAGCAGCTTCTAACAAAAAATATAAATAAAAACAAGTGATTTGTCTAAAAACATTTTATGACTTTCAAAAAATGAAACAAAACAAAATAAAGGATCCAGAAAAAGTTTAAAGTAAAGAGAAAGAGAAAGGAAAAGGAAAGGAGAAGGAAGAGCAAGAGTTTTGTAAAAACAAAGATAACCAACCAAACCAAACTCTGGAAGGAAACCGACGAAACCACAAATCATCTCTGAGTGGCAGGAATAGGAGGGAGGTAGGAAAGAACTTTCCTTTTTTATTTTGTAATCACTCTCATATTTGTTATGATGTGCACATGTTGTTTTAACAGAAGAAAAGGGGAGTTAAGGAAATAGCACACAGAATTTAGTAGACATATTTACATCATTAGTAGTTTTGAAATTTTAAATATATTGCTGATAAACTCTGAATACTTAATGTATCAAAAAGATCCATGCAACATACAAAGAGTATGAGCTCTGTCTCCAGAGTAAAATTTACTAGGTTTGAATCTTGGCTTCCAAAGTAACAGCCACTGACAACCCTATAGAGCACTGTTCTGCTGTGACACACATAGCGTCACCACTAGCAGACAGCAACTGTACAGCAAATGGTTGCTTGAAATTTTGGCTCAAACATTTACAAGTTGTGTGCTCTTGGACAAGTAAGCTCCCTGAACTTCATCTCCTCCTTTCTAAAATGAGGAAAATAGTTCCTACCTCAAAGGGTTGTTGGAAGGTTTCAATGCTTGAAGATAGGAAAAGTCTTCTTAGAACATTACCTGGCACATAGTAAGTAGATCAATAAATGTTTATCACTATCAGTATCTTTTAATATTATTGGTATTGTTTACAGAATTTTTTAATTTTCAGGGGAGAATAATTCTAATTCTATATTCTGAGAGAACCTCAAATACTTATTTGGAAGCACTAAGGTGTCACAAGTCGCTAATTGAATCTCATCCCTCTGTCTTCTTATTTCTCTATCACATAGAAAAAGCCAAGTACAAGCTCCTTTTAAAATTCCCTTTATGTTTATAATGCCAATACAAAATCTGAATTTTAAAATAGAGACATTAAATACTGCTTCTATGTTAAAATATGAAAGAAACATAAGGCTTTTCCCATAAAAATAATACATTTCACTAACCTGATATAAGGCAAAGCAGGGTCAACATGATGGAGTGTTATTGCAGTAATGTATGAAAAGATGAAAGCAGCAGCAGTCCAAATTACGAGGGCTGAAGGGAGGAAGCTAAGGCCTTGCTGAAACCACCACATCTCAAACGTCCTCTGAAGTAAAAAACCAAGAAAAGATAATTCACAAGAGTTTTCTCTATTCCACTTTAGCCACCCACTTTCGCTATCTTGGCAGTGAACACGATGAACTGCTCTACCTCTGAAATCATCCCCATACCATCCTCAACCCTGCTCTTTTTCCCTTTCTCAGTAAACAAAATCAGATTGACCCACCTGCCATAGTAGAAACCTTTCTCCCTCACCTTCTCACACATAATCAAGCACCTAATACTATTTATTCTACTTCTAAATTTCCTTTCCATCTACCCTTCTTTCTGTCTTCACTGCCACTAATCTATCTAAAACCATCGTCATCTCTTGGCCAAATTATTATAATAATGTCCTAAACGGTCCTCACCCAGTCTTAATCACAACCAGTCAAGATGCCACTCTAAAACCAGAGTGATGCTTCTAAAACACCAACCTGACACTGTTACTCTCCCACGAAGAATCTTTCAATGGCTCCCCTGAGCCTATACAAATCATTTTTCCTCCTTAACGGCGTCTACAAGATGCTGGCATCATCTGATCTCTACTTATCTTTCTACATTCATCTTTGGCCACTCCTTGCTCACTGCCAATTCTTTGCTGTAGCCATTTTATCATTATAAAGGCACAACAGTTAGTGTTTGCTGGGTGACAACAATTAAGCATGTTAAACAGTTAATTTATAATTACATGCATATAAATCAAAAGAATTATAAAGAGGTTAAGCAAACTGCCCAAGGCTATAGCGCTGGAAAGTGGTAAAGAAAGATTCAAACTCAGGTCATCTAACATTAAATCACCATGCTATACTTCCAGGCCAAACTTCTCTCAGGCCTTACAATGGGTCATGCTCTCCTGCGAATCTTCAGAGCTTCATACACATTGTCATTTCCGCCTGGATGACAGAGTGCTGGGCAATCACCCCTCCTCCTTCACTCCCACCAGTTAACTCAGACACATCTTTTGGGTCTCAAACCTTCCAGCTTCAGCTGCATATCCCTGAGTTATTTACTCAGGCAATCGAGACACTCATCATACTTAACTGTTACTTGCTTGTTTGGTTTTCTCTTCCTCACTAAATTTTAAGTTCTGTGAGAACAGGAACCAACTCTTTTGTTCACCATTTTATTTCCAGCTCCTATATAAGAAAAGAAAAAGAAAATATCTCACAGATATATATATACTACACATCACTGTTTTCTCCCTTAAATCCCAGACTTAGGATGTTATTAAGCAATAAGGACTTAATAATGTGAATCAGAAATCTTTTTATAATTTATTTTTGTTGTTGAGAATAACAATAGTTGAGAATACACACAGCACAATATATACCAATTCAATACTTTCTATCTACATGTACAATTAAGCGCACTGATTACAGTCTTCGCGTCCTGCAACCATTCTCATCCTCCTTTTCCAAGGTGTTGCTCTCCCATTAAGAAAAACTCCCTGCTCCCTAAGGTTCCTATCTAACCTTCTGAGTTGCTATTGTCAATGTGATCCCGTACAGATAGATCTTAAAAGAGCAGAATATTAGAGGCAGACATTCTTTACTAGTTAAGCTAAACTATTGTTTAGTTTTAGGTTTAAACAAGACTTTAGGGGACATTTTTGGCTTATGGTTTAAAAATTGTATCAGACCAGTACTTTTGGAGGTTTACCCAGCCTCCATGGCTACAGATCTGGAGTCCATGAGAAATTCAAAATTTGCATTTCTCCCTTTTTGTTTCTTCTATACCAACTGTCACTGAGTCAATTCTGACCCACAGCAACCCTACAGGACAGAGTAGAACTGCCATATAGGGTTTCCAAGGCTGTAAATCTTTATGAAAGTAGACTGCCTAATCTTTCTCCTGTGTAGCAATTGAACCATTGACCTTTTGGTTAGCAATCTTATGCTTTAACCACTGTGCCACGAGAGTGCCTTAAGATTATTTTCTAGAATTAATGTCTTTATGCATTTAATTCTAAAAAAAGAAATCCACTCTCAAATTGCAAGAAATTATGTCTAGGCATATGAGAATAATTTCATGTTTGGAGGAGCATCTACTCATGTTTGATGATCTAACATTAAGTATTTCCCATGAACTCAGTAAAAACTCAGCTCTTAAAGAAGAATGAAGAAAACCAAAGACGCATGGAAACAATCAGTCCAAGGGACTAGTGGACCATATGATCCTCAGCCTACATGACTCTGAGACCAGAACTACTAGATGGTGCCCAGCTACCCACCATCAACCATCAACCACTTAGAAAGGGATCAAAATAAGAGACCCTGAATAGAGTGGGAGAAAAATGTGGGACAAAATTCAAAATCATAAAAAAACAAAGACCACGCTTGCTGGTCTGATAGAAACTGGTGAAACCCCCATGACTATGGCCCCTGGTCACCCTTCAGGCCTGGAACTGAACTCATTCCCACAGCTTCCAGCCAAATAATACACAGGCATTTACCCCAGGTTGTTGTTGTTGTTGTTAGTTGCCATCGAGTCAGCCCCAACTCATAGCGACCCCTCCTTGGGTTTCCGAGGCAGTATCACTACGGAAGTAAGATTGCCCAACCTTCCTTCCGAGGAGTGGCTGGTGGGTTTGAACCGCCAGCCTTCTGGTTAGCAGTCAAGTGCCTTAGGCACTATGCTACCAGAGCTCCCTTACCCCAGGTAGTTACACTCATTAGAATGATCAACTGTGGAATATCAGAAAGGCAGTATTTGCACAGGGAGATTGCTCAGGGGGCAGGAATGCACAGGAAAGAAGAACACAGGGAAAAGGTAACCAGAGGGAGGAAGTGGGAAGAGAGCTGTTACATCATGGGGATTGCAATTAGTGTCAAGAAACAAAATATGTATGAACTATGTTGGGCAATCCTACTTCCGTAGTGATACTGCCTCAGAAACCCAAGGAGGGGTCGCTATGAGTCAGGGCTGACTCGACGGCACATAACAACAACAACAACAACAACAACAACAATTATGTGGTGCAATGAATTATTTGGTATGGCTTTTTCTAGCCATAGTCTTTGTAACTCCCATGGATTACTGGGTGGGACCATGCAAATAAGATGTGGAGAACTCTGATGTTGTTATTAGTTTCTCTGCCAGGCTTAAAATAGCTTTCCTAGAGGCAAAGAAGGAGCTCTTTTCCTTTATTCCTAAACTCACCATTTTAGACCTGACTTGGGTAATTTCCTGCCTAAATTATCATCTCTTCACATTTTATTCTCCTTGTTAGTCCTTAAGACTCCATCAACTTCTTTTGGTGGCGTAGTGCCTAAGGCATTTGACTGCTAACCAGAAAGCTGGTAGGTGGTTCAAACACACAAGCCACTCCTGGGAAGGAAGACTGGACAATCTACTTCCGCAAAGATACTGCCTCGGAAACCCAAGGAGGGCTCGCTACAAGTCAGAATCAACTCAATGGCAGTGAGTTTGGTTTTTGGTTTGGTATTGCTCTTGCTGCCTGGTGCTGTTGAGTTGGTTCTGACTCCCAGCAACCCCTTGCATAATAGAACTAAACACTGCCCAGTCCCTTGCCACCCTCACAATTGTTGCTATGTTTGAGCCATTGTTGCAGCCACTATGTCAATCCATCTCGTTAAGCCTTCTTCTTTTTTCACTAACCCTCTACTTTACCAAGAATGATGCCCTTCTTTAGGAACTGGTCCCTCCTGTTAACATGTCTAAAATATGTGAGACGAGGTATAGCCATTTCACTTTTAAGCAGCTTTCTGGCTGTACTTCTTCCAAGACAGATTTGCTTGTTCTTCTGGTATAATCAGTATTTTTTGCCAGAAAGATAATTCAAAGGCATCAATTCTTCTTTAGTCTTCCTTATTCATTGTCCAGCTTTCACAGGCATACGAGGTGAATGAAAACGTGAAAAGAGATTATGATAATTTAGGTAGGAAACTACCCAAGTCAAGTCTAAAATGGTGACTTAAGGGATAAAGGAAAAGAAACTTATTTAGCGAGATGTGAACGTACAGATTTAGTAACAAGTCAGACGATCAGGGTAAGTGACAAGTGCACGTAAAAAGTGACTGAGATTTCTTTATTTGGAAGGTCAGTCTGGAATGAGGAAGTTTGAATCAGGCAAACCTTTGTCCTCATTTATTTAGTCACCATGATTCCTTGCCATGATCTCAGAGTGCTTACTTTAGCACAGGTTGCTGGGAAAGTAATTCTTACGCTCTGTATTTTTTAATCACTTCTAAAATCTTGTTTTTAATTGTTCTTCTTTTACCTTTTCAAATATTATCTTGCTTTGGATAATTCCATTATCTATTAGTTCTGCCCAAACTTGCACACGCACTTTATGGTTTTTGGATATGACTCTTTATTTAGATTATCTGTGATATTCTAAAAAATTTAGATTAAGGGTGAGTTATTCCACAGTGGGTCTGTGTTTGTTTTTTATCAGGCACCCTGGCATTTTAACAACCTGAGACAACTTTGATCTCTTGGTACACAGTTTTTTAGAGCACACAGGTATGGAATTTTTTTTTCCTTCAAATACACTTTCCTTTTTAAAAAATTTATTTTAAGAGTGTGCTTTACATTCAACATTACGCATACATTTAGTTTCACTCCCCATTTACCATGCCCAAACCTAACCCAGTTTCCTCCCCTCCCTGCCCAGTAAACTCCCCCACTCCCCACCCTGTGCCCCTCAGTTATTCACTCCTCACACAGGTATGGAAATTTTAACCTTGAATCTGAGTGATGACATGTCTAGTTTTAAGTTCTCAGGTTGTTTCTATCACCCTACCTGGAACTGAGGCAAAAAATGAACAAATTCCTTTGCCATCTTCCTTTGCCAGGAAGGAGGTGTTTTTCTAACCCACTTTTCACTGAGTATGCAGACTGTTGAGGGAACTGGTTAAATTCGGAGTAGGTGATTCTCCAAGACCATGAGTTACACAATTTCAAGCAGAAACATTTAAATTTATGAAAATATTTGAAACACAGGTATCATTTATACAGATGGCCATGTGAATGGCACTGCCTGGAGTTGTGCACCTGGGAGGTTTAGTAGTATGAAGTCTACTTATCTACCTCAGGTGGGGAGCAAAGGAAACCTTGTCAAAACCAAAAAACCAAACTCATTGGCATTGAGTCAGCTCCAACTCATAGGGAACCCTCTTTGGGTTGCCAAGGCAGTATCACTACGGAAGTAGATTGCCCAACCTTCCTTCTGAGGAGTGGCTGGTGGGTTTGAACTGCCAGACTTCTGGTTAGCAGTCAAGTGTCTTAGGCACTATGCTACCAGAGCTCCTATCTCTTGTCTAGTAGTGCTTTATCTCTGCTATCAGCCAAATGCCCCAAAAGGAGCCAAAATGCTAGTGTACTACTCTGGTTTAGTTTTTACTTTGACTCTTCAGTCCTGGAAATTTTTCTTTCTTTCCTTCCAGATAAGCTATGCATTTACTTAAAAACGCTAATATAGTAATTCAGCAATTAAGTATCCCTTTGCTAGAAAACATAGCATCCTACTCCCCTTTTTATTGTTTTTGCAGGACCAAATCCTTCCTTCTCATCAAAATCAAGCTTAAATGCCATCAATTGCACACAACCTTTCCTAATCCGACTGCATCTGGAAATAAGCACCCCTTCCTCTGAAAACATCTGATTTGTGCATCTCTTATAACTATCTTCTACTGCATAAAATTTAGAAAGGTGTCTTAAGTGGATAAGGTCCTTGATGAAGGACTCCATTTCTCCACATAAGCCTAACAAAGGGTCATGCTCATAGTAATCACTCAATAAGTATTTCTTATACAACCAAAAACAAATCCTCTTAATTCCCAAAACAGTTTATGATGGTTCTACTTCAGTAAACAGCATTACAATTTTCCAGTTTATCTATAGTAACCTTAGATTCTCTCTTCCAAAGCCTTTACATGTCACTGTTGTTGTTGTTAGGTGCTGTTGAGTCGTTTCTGACTCATGTTGTTGTTGTTGTTGTTATGTGCTGTTGAGTCCGCCCCGACTCTTAGGGACCCCTCCTTGGGTTGCCAAGGCAGTATTACTACGGAAGTAGACTGCCCACCTTCCTTCCGAGGAGTGACTGGTGCGTTTGAACCGCCAGCCTTCTGGTTAGCACTATGCTACCAGAGCTCCTTTCTGACTCATAGCAACCTTATGTACAATAGAACAAAACACTGCCCACCAACTCCTGTGCCATCCTCACGATCCTTGCTATATATACCTGAGCCCATCACTGCAGTCACTGTGTAAATCCATCTTTTTGAGGGCCTTCCCCTTTTTCCTTGACCCTCCACTTTAGCAAGTATGATAGCCTTCTCTAGGGAATTGTTCCTTCTGACAATGTGACCAAAGTAGGTGAGACAAAGTTTGGCCATTCTCCCTTCTAAGGAGCATTCCAGTTGCACTTTTTCCAGGATAGATGTGTTAGTTCTTTTAGCAGTCCACGATACTTTCAGTATTCTCTACCAACACCACAACTCAAAAGTATAACTCTTGGGGATTCAAAATGGAATCTCGTCAGTAAGCACCACGCTATTTCCCTCCAGCATCTAAGTGCTTGAAAAACTAGGTACAGCAGTTTGAATTAGGGATTTTGGTGCTCTGAACAGCTAACTGAATCAGAGTGCACCAAACATGGAAGAGAAGAATTAGAGGAAAGGTACAGGAAGATTATTTAAGAAAGAGCTACGTGGCGAAGGATGGACGGGCAGCCAAGAGAGGCCATTGGAAACTTCCCTGGGGCAGTCACTGACTGGTGGGCGAGGGCAGCCACCTGAGATCCCCGAGCCAAGAAAGAAGACACCTCATATCAACATACCACTGACCACTCCAATATTCCAATGGGCAGCCCCAGGGATCTGCCTCCAGCACCTGATTTTGTCGGTAATTTGGGTCATCTGGGTGCAGGTGGATGCGCACACCACTGCTGAGATTCAAGCAGAGAGCTCACTGTTGCGCCAGGAAGGGGAGCTCCCTCCCCTCTCAGTGGGTCACTCACTGAGTGGGCTTGGGTAAGCCTGGGAGACATCATGCTTATCTTTGTCACGGTTATCGGGATCACAGTTCACTAGCAAATGCTCCCCCAACTCCAACACAACTGAAATTGCACGCATCTTTGGCACCGCAGGTGGGCGGTATCACAGACAAACTCCAGAGCCAGCCATTACAGGTCTGGTGGGATCTCACCGCGGGCAGACAAGGTGGGAAGAGAGAGAGAGGAAGCCGTGGTTGAGTGTGGTCCCAGGAATTTGCCTTGGATCGACTCTTTGGTGCTGAGCTCAGAAGCGAGGTCTTTGAGTGTGCCTGAGCCTGGTGGAAAATTGCGACTCCCTAACAATAGGAATCTTTTCTGAGATTGAGCCGCCATCTTGTAAATAACTACATCATCAAAAATAGCCTGCGCAAAGCCCTAGAAACCGACCCTAACAACACCAAGCTATCCTTCTTCTGCTCCCAAATTCTCTGCCAATAACTTCACTCATTCAATAGAAGAAACCATATTCATCCAATTACCATAAAACCTCCTACTTCGAACTCTAAACCCTCTTTACAACAAACAGAAACACATATCCGCATTCCACACAGTGATGCCACCATCACAAAGAAAACAGCAAAGCAACTCAACACACATGAATCAATAATAAAAAAAAAAAAACACTAGCTTTACTTTTTCAAAATATTAAACCAAAAAACCAAGACAAAACAAATCAACAAATAACCAGCAGCTAGAGACAACCTAAAGAGATAGCACTCTACCAGATTCCAGGGGCTTAAGAAGAGGTTCTGCTTTCCAGTAATCCCAAGAACTTTCTGGACCTGCATGACTGAAAAGGTCCTAGTTTACACCTCTTTTGTTTTCTTTCTTTTCCCAGTTACTTATTAAAATATTTTTTTTATTTATCTTTTTTTTTTTTTCCTTGTAGTTAACC
>NW_006921597.1:17082029-17109918 GCF_000298275.1 Orycteropus afer afer | reverse complement strand
CTGACGTTTCTGCAACACCCATGTTCATCGCAGCACTATTTACAATAGCCAAAAGATGGAAACAACCTAGGTGTCCATCAACTGAGGAACGGATATCCAAATTATGGTACATACACACAATGGAATACTATGCAACCGTAAAGAATAATATAGAATCTGCAAAACACCACATAATGTGGATGAACTTGGAGGACATTATGATGAAATAAGTCAATCACAAAAGGACAAATACTGTATTAATCCGTTACTGTAAAAGTCAAGGAAATGCTTATCCATGGAAGGACATTTTCTTTGCTGGTTACCAGGGGTGGGAGGGGAGGGGAGGGAATACTGTTAGATAGATAGAGATAAGTTTTGATTTGGGTGAAGAGAAATGTACCAAATGTGAGTGATCAATATAGTGGCATTGAGGAAGAGAAAGACATAGAGAGGTACTTGGGAAGGACAGACAACAAAGATGAACCCTTTTGAGCATATAGTACGGCATGGTTGGTTAAGGCAAACACAGGTATATGGATGGATAGATGGGTGGACAGGCTGAAATATTAGGTATGTCTATGAAGTGTGGAGTGCACCCAAGAACATGTATAGGGTTGGCAGACAGTGGTCCAATAACTTTACGTGTATGATCTGAATTCCCAGGTGTATAATGGTGCTGACAAGGCGCAAGGTTGTAGTCACTGCTTGGTCATAGCCAGCTACCCAGAGGGATTGAGTAGTTGAACCTATGGGCTCGGGACCTAGTCCCAGAGGACATCAAGCTCAATTGGCATAACATACTACACAAAACATTGTTCCACCTCCTACTGCGGCGAGTAGTGACTGGGATCTTTAAAGCTTGCAAGCTGCCATCTAGATGCACTGATGGGTCTCTCCTCATCCAAAGTGAAGAAGAATGAAGAAAACCAAAAATTCATGGAAACAATTAGTCCTAGCAACTGGTACACCATCTGATCTGCAGCCTATACGACTATGAGACCAGAAGAACTAGATGGTGCATGGTGCCTGGCTACTACTGCCAACCACTTGGAAGAGGATCTATGTAGGAGATCCTGGATAGACAGGGAGAACAATGTGGAACAAAACTCAAAATCATTTGGAAAGAAAAAAGGGGGGGGGACCAGGTTTGCTGGCCTGATAGAGACTGGTGGAACCACTCAGACTATGGCCCCTAGATGCCCTTCTGGTCTGGAATTGAACGCACACCTGGCTTCCAGCTAAACAATAGAAAGGCATATGAGTTGAACACTTACCTGAAGTAGATACACTCCTTTGAAAGAATAAGCATGAGAGAAAGAAGGGTTGCTTATGCACAGGGAGACAGATCAGGGGGCAGTAGTGCATGGAGGAATGGACGCAGGGAAGAGGTAACTATTTGGAGGAGGTGGGAGGGGAGATGTTGCATTGTGGTAATTTGTGGTCAATGTCATGAGACAAAGTGTATGTGAACTGCTGTGTGGAAAGTGTATTTGTAAATTTTCACCCAAATCACAATGAAAAGAAAAAAAAAAGGTTAAAATGACAAATTTTTCTACAAAAAAAAATAAAAGTAAATAAATAAAGTATAACTCTTCTTCATTCTTCCTCATTCATTGCCCAGTTCTCACATGCATAAGAGGCAACTGAAAATACCATGGCTTAGGTTAAGCAAATCTTAGTCTTCAAGGAGATATGTTTGGTCTTCAGCACTTGAAAGAGGTCTTTTGCAGCAGATACACCCAATGCAATACATCTTCTGATGTCTTGACTGCTGCCTCCATTGGTGTTAATTGTAGAACCAAGTAATAAGAAGTCCTTGACAACTTCAATCTTTTCTCCATTTATCATAATGCTATTTATTGGCCCAATTGTGAGGATTTTTGTTTTATTATTGAGGTGTAATGTACACTGCAGACAGTAGTCTTTAATCTTCATCTGTAAGTGTTTCAAGTCATCTTCACTTTCAGCAAGCAAAGATGCATCATCTGCGTATTGCAGATTATTAATGACTCTTCCTCCAATCCTGATACCACATTCTTCTTCACATAATCCAGCTTCTTGCTCAGCATACAGGCTGAATAAGTATGGTGAAAGGATACAACCTTGATGCACTCCCTTCTTGATTTTAAACCACGCAGTATCCTTCTGTTCTGTTTGAACGACAGCCTCCTGATCTATGTACAGGTTCCTCATGAGTACAATAAGTGTTCTGGAATTCCCATTCTTCTCCATGTTATCCATAATTTGTTATAATCCATACAATCAAATGCTTTTGCATCGTCAATAAAACATAAGTAAACATCTTTCTGATATTCTTTGCTTTCAGCCAAGATCCAGCTAACATCAGCAATGATATCCCTCGTTCCACATCCTCTTCTGAATCCAGTTTGCAATTCTGGAACTTCTCTGTCAATATACATTTTTGAAATATCTTCAGTAAGATTTTACTTGCATGTGATATTAATGATATTGTTGGATATTTTCCACATTCTGTGGGATCACCTTTCTTTGGAATGGGTCAAAATATGGATGTCTTCCAGTCAGTTGGCCAGGTAGCTGTCTTCCAAACCTCGTGGCATGGCCAAGTGAGGGCCTCCAGTGAGGAATCCGTTTGTTGAAACATCTCAGTAGATATTCTGTCAATTCCTGGAGCCTTGTTTTTCACCAATTCCTTCAGTGCAGCTTTGACTGCTTCCTTCAGTAACACTGGTTCTTGATCATATGCCACCTCCTGAAACAGATGAACATCGACCAATTCTTTTTGGTACAATGACTCTGTGTATTCCTTCCATCTTCTTTTCACGTTTCTTGCATCATTCAATATTTTGCCCATAGACTCTTTCAATACTGCAACACAAGGCTTAATTTTTTTCTTCAGCTCTTTTAGCTTGAGAAATGCCAAGCGTGTTCTTTCCTTGTGGTTTTCTAACTCTAGGTCTTTGCACATTTCATTATAATAATCAACTTTGTCTTCTTGAGCTGCTCTTTGAAATCTTCTGTTCAGCTCTTTTACCTTTTCATTTCATCTGCTTTAGCTACTGTCCATCAAGGGCAAGTTTCAGAGTCTCTTCTGACATCGATTTTGATCTTTTCTTCATTTCCTGTCTTTTTAATGACCTCTTGCTTTCTTTGTGGATGATGTTCTTGATGTCATCCCACAACTCCTCTGGTTTTCAGTCACTGTTGTTCAACACATCACATCTATTCTTTAAATGGTCTCTCAATTCAGATGGGATATAATCAAGGTCATGTTTTGGCTCTCATGGACTTGTTTTAATTGTCTTCAACATCAACTTGAACTTGCATGTGAACAGTTGATGGTCTGTTCCACAATCAGCTCCTGGCCTTGTTTTGGCTGAAGATAATGAGTTTCTCCATCACTTCTTGCCACAGATGTAGTCGATCTGATTCCTGGGTACTCCATCTGGTGAAGTCCACATGTATAGCCACCGTTTGTGTTGTTGAAAAGAGGTATTTGCAATGTATAAGTCATAGGACTTGCAAAATTCTATCATGCGATCTCCAGCGTTATTTTGATTACCAAGACCATATTTTCCAACTACTGGTGATTCTTCTTTGTTTCCAACTTTTGCATTCCAATCACCAGTGATAATCAACACACCTTGACTGCATGTTTGGTTAATTTCAGACTGTAGAAGTTGGCAAAAATCTTCAATTTCCTCATCTTTGGCTTTGGCGGTTGGTGTGTGTATCTGAATAACAAAAACAAACTGCTGTCAAGTCAACTGTGACTCAGTGACCCCTTTTTGGGTTTCCAAAGCAGTATCTCTATGGAAGTAGATTATTGTCCAGTCTTTCTTCTGAGAAGTGGTTGGTTTGAATCTCCAGCCTTCTGGTTAGCAATCAAACGCTTTAAGCATTACACCACCAGAGCTCTCTATTTGAATAACAATAGTATTAACTGGTCCTCATTGCAGGAGTATGGATATTATTCTACCACTGACAGCAGTGTACTTCAAGATAGGTCTTGAAACACTCTTTATGATGATGAATGCCCTGCCATTCCTCTTCAATTTGTCATTCCTGGCATAGTAGATCATATGGTTGTCTAATTCAAAATGGCCAAAACCAGTCCATTCCAGCTCACTAATGTCTAGGATGTCAATCGTTTTGTGTTCCATTTCATTTTGTTTTTCTAAATTTTATTTTTAAGAGCTTGTTTCACATTCAATGTTATGTGCACATTTAGTTTCACTCCCCATTTACCATGTCCAACCCTAACCCAGGCTTCTCCCCTCCCTACCCAGTAACCCTCCCCCGTGTCCCTCATATTTACGCAATTGTTTGTCCTGCATTTCCTCAATTTGAATGTTTGTCCTCTGGTGCCCCATGGTCTATTGCTTTAAGGGATGTATAACCATAGAGTATGGGGGTGCATCATGTTGGGTTGAATGGTCTGCATGTACATCTTGTTAACTACTGGGTTGAGAGCCAGTCCTTGGGAGTAAGCTTTATTCCAGGTGCAGAATGTATCCCAGGGCCATAGTATTAAGGGTCTCATCAGACTCCATCTGACCAGTAATTCTGGTCATTACTGAGTTTTTGGATTTTGTTGCACATTTTTCCTCCCACTCTATTCAGGATCTCCAGATTTGATCCTTTCCTGAGTGGCTGGCATTGGTAGCCAGGCACCATCTAGTTCTTCTGGTCTTGAGGGCTATTGGTGTCCTAGGGCTGATTGCTTCCAAATGCCCTTGGTTTTTTTTGCACTCTTCTTTGCTTCCAACAATAGGAGATCATTAGCTGCATGTCAGATGGCCGCTTGAAAACTTTTAAGACCCCAGTCGCTACTCACCAATGTAGGATAAGGAACAAGGCTTTCGTGTATTTTGTTGTGCCAGCTGAATCTGGTGTCCCCCAGTACTATGGTCCTGAGATAGTAGATCTGTTGGATCTCTCTCCCACAGTGTCTGGGTCTGTGAGGGATTACTCTGTCTGTCTTCTATTGTTTCTGTAAGGAAACAATATTTTGTATCACTGGTATCTGTGCAAGATTAACCTCCGCTGAATCCATCCTTGGTCTAGAGTGTACTCCTGTTCACTGACCCCCATCTGATCCTCTCAGGTGTTTATGTGTTTATCTGTAGCCTGGTGTTTGGTCTTAACGGTAATGCAGTAATTATGGACTCAATGGTTGGTATTAGCATCTGTCATCTACCTCTTATGTGCACAATTTGGTGTCCTCTCATTTCCTAATGTTATCACGGTGGTCACAAACCCTTTCCGTATATACCTCCCCAAATCCACATCAGCGTGTGGGCCCCAACTAGCCTGCAATTAATCCCTCCCCTTCCATTTCATTTTTGACAACTTCCAATTTTCCTAGATTCACACTTTGTACATTCCATGTTCAGATTATTAAAGGATGTTTGCAGGTGTTCTCATTTTGAGTTGTGCCACATCAGCAAATGGAGGTCCCAAAGGCTTTACTCTATCCACATCATTAAGACTGGCTCTACTCTGAGTAGGCAACTCTTCCCCAATCGTATTTGGAGTACCTTCTGACCTGAGGGGCTCATCTTCTGGCATTATATCGGACAATGTTTCAGGGCTATTCATAAAGTTTTCCAGTGATATATCAGACAGTGTTTCATTGCTATTCATAAGGTTTTCATTGGCCAATTCTTTGAGAAGGTGATGGCCTCTTCCTTCTTTCAAAGTCTGTCCTAGTCTGGAAGTTCCATTGAAACCTGTCCACCATGGGTGACCCTGCTGGCATTTGCAACACTGGTAGCATAGCCTCCAGCCTCCTAGCAGCACATAAGCTACCACAGGACAACAAACTGACACACAAGTTCATCTCCCTTAGCTGGTCTGAACCGCTCTGCTCACTACCTGAGCTCCCTTAAAGCCTCTCAAACCCCGTGCCCAGCTCTGTTTCCTCTATGTCACTAAAGGATAGTAATTCTACCTGTAAGTCCTCTGAAACCATCTCTTCTAGTTCCCACTAAAACTACTTAATTCAGATGTTCAGTTATTTTGGCCTAACTGCTTTTTTCCCCCTTTAGCCATTCTATAAGGAGCTCTGGTGGTGCACTGCCTACTGCATTCAACTGCTAAAGAGAGTTGGTGGTTAAACTCACTACCAGAATAAAGATGAAGCAATCTATTTCTGTAAAGATTTACTGCCTTGAAAACCCACTGGGGGTCACTATGAGTTGGAATCAACTCAATGTCAATGGGTTGGTTTTTTTTTTTTGGTTTAGCCATCCTATATGCATTGCCAAATTAACATTTCTAAATCATTTCTCTGCTCGAAAAATTTTTCATGAGGTTGTGTGACCTTGGGCAGGCTTCCTAACTTCTCTGAGCTAGTTTCCCCTTTGAAAAATGGGAATAATATTATCAGTACAGATTTCACTATCCAACACAGTAGCTATAGCCACATGTGGCTATTTCAATTAAAATGAAGTTAAATTAAAATTTTTGTTCCTCAGTTGCACTTGCAACTCAGTACTCAAGTGCTCAGTAGTGACGTGATTATTGTATAGAATAGTGAAGACATAGGGTATCTCCATCACTGTGGTAAAGTTCTATTGCACTGAGATGAGCAGTTATTGTAGAGATTTCACTGACATAGCACAAGTAAAAACTTAAACACATTGCTGATGCATAATAAACGGAAGCTTTTATTATCATGTGTTAAATATCAGGAGCTCTAGTACCCAGCTGCTAACTAAAGGGTCAGCAGTTCAAACCCACCAGCTGCTTCACAGGATAAAAATGAGGCAGTCTGCTTCTGTAAAGATTTACAGCCTTGGAGTTGTACTCCATCCTAAATGGTAGCTATGAGTCAGAATCGACTCAGTGGCCATGGGTTTGAGTTTTTTGGTTAAACGGTCTAAAATAACACTTTCAGAAAGGTTTATTCAAGTACTAATTGATATGATACATGTAAAGTACTACCAGAGCTATCACAGTGCTATTCTATCAATAAATGTTTGTTCTTCCTGTTGTTGTTGTTGTTGTTGTTGTTATTTGACGTCGAGTCGGTCCCAACTCATAGCGACCCCTCCTTGGGTTTCCAAGGCAGTATCACTACGGAAGTAGGATTGCCCAACCTTCCTTCCGAGGAGTGGCTGGTGGGTTTGAACCGCCAGCCTTCTGGTTAGCAGTCAAGTGCCTTAGGCACTATGCTACCAGAGCTCTTCCTGTAGAAACTAAAAAATGAATTACCTGCTTTAAGAGTTTACAAAATGGTAGTCTTCAGACCCGCCTAAACTTGCACCTTTTGTCAAGTCCTGAAAGTCACATATAAAGAAAATAAGATGCTGCTGTTCCAATTCATGTTTTAAGTGTATGTACAATTTCAAGTCTATCCACCAATATTGTTCAAGGGCAGAAGAACACTGTGATATTGCATTGTCTGTTCACAGGTTATTTTTCTTTAAAGAGTTGATGTTCATATTTTTTCAATGATATTGTACTATCCAAAGTCCTTTCTCTAATTAGATAACCTTCACTAGTCTCAAAAAGAATAAAAGAAAAAAACATTTGGTTTCCTTCTATAGAAGATGAAAAAATGACAATGAATGGTAGTTTATTAGGTTAAACAAAATAAATATAAAAAATATACTATGTGTGATTCCATGTAAAAAAATACAAGCTTTAAGATCACATTTATCTAAGTACAAATCCTAGCTTTACCACTTCCCACTTGTATGATTTAAGGGAAGTTACTTAACTTCTCTGAGCTACAGTATTCTAATCTGTACAATAGTCATCTCAAAGGGTTATTCTTTTGACTAAAACAGGGTTCTTGTTAGGTGCCATGGAGTCAGTTTTGATGCACAGTGCTCAATGTACAACAGAATGAAACACTGCCTGGTCCTGGCCATCCTTTACAATCATTGACATGCTTGAGCCCATGGCTGAAGCCACTGTGTCAATCTATATTGTTGAGGGTCTTCCCCTTTTTCACTGACCCTTTACCTCCCTTTGAGGGACAAAGTCTGGTTATTCCTGCTTTTAAGGAGAATTCCGGCTATACTTCCTCCACGGCAGATTTATTTGCTCTTCCAGCAGTCCGTGTTACATTCAGTATTCTTTGCTAACACCACAATTCACATGCAGCAATTCTCCTGTGGTCTTCCTTATGCATTGTCTAGTTCTCATAGGCATACGAAGCTATTGAAAATACCATCGCTTGGGTCAGGCACATCTTACTCTTAAAAGTGCCATCTTTGCTCTTAAACACTTTAAAGAGGTCTTTTGCAGCAGATTTGCCCAATGAAATAGGATTACTTTAGAATAAATGATAGCTGATTTATCAATTCGGTACAGCCATTCGGTACTACTCACAGCTATGAGGAGTGACAATCCTTATTTCTTTCTATACACAAATCATCTTGGATTTGTATCTCTTTTGGCTTTTGAAGATTCCAGTTGTTTAAACTGACAACTAGAAGAGAAGCAAGGCTTAAAATGTTTTACCAGATTGGTAAAGAAAACTGTAAATTAAGTGCATGACCTAGGAGAAGAAAACTACTATTGCCCATGAGTGTTCACCTTGGAAGTTTGGCTGGGTAACTGCTAAGCAAGCAAAGTTAGAATTTTAATGGTTAATAATTCAAGAAACCTTTCAAAATGTTTGAAAACATGCAGAAATAACCTCCACACAAGGAACAAGACTGTTTAACAAAATGTTCTTGCACCTCTCATTTATCATCTATGCTTTTTTTGAATTCTAGGAATCCGAACTGCACTTCCAAGTTTTAAATTTCACAAATGTTTAAATCCCACTAGTAATGAGATGAGGCGCTCTGGTAGCATAGTGCCTAAGGCATTTGACTGCTAACCAGAAAGCTGGCAGTTCAAACCCACCAGTTACTCCTCAGAAGGAACGTTAGGTAATCTACTCCTGTAGTGATACCGCCTCGGAAACCCAAGGAGGGGTCACTATGAGTCTGGTCCGACTCAAGGCACATAACAACAACAGTAACAAGATGAATTCCTTTTGCTGAATTCTTTCAACGGTGACTGCTGAAAAATAATAAGAAAGCAGACTTTGGACATTCCAAGTGAACAGAGAAGAAGCCCTATGCTTCGTCTAGAGGTACAAAGAACTATCAAGTACAAAACAAAGAAAATGGTGATTTTTCTAAAATATAAATTGATCGCTTGACAAATGTAATATTCTAATATACAGTCTAATATACAGTTAAATCCTAACGAATCTAGACGGTCATGCAACTTTTTTTTAATACTGGATCAAATGCTGTACAGAGAGAAATGCAGAGAATCCAAATTACAGAGCTGAGTTTGGGTACTAAAACCAAACTCGCTGCCATGAAGTCAACCGACTCATAGTGACCCCTCCTTAAGTTTCCAAGGCGGTGTTCTCTATGGAGTAGATTACCCAATCTTCCTTCTGAGGAGTGGCTGGCTAATGGGTCTGAACCGGCAGACTTCTGGTTAGCAGTCAAATGCCTTAGGCACTAAGGCCACTAGTTTACTAATTAAAATTTAAGAGAACTGAAAATGCATCCTTACGTAAAGCACAGTTGTGAGGAAACACATGCCCCGTAGCAATTCACCTTTCGGTATCGGACCCACCCACGGCGACAGAATTGTGCTTACACTGAGCTCCGTGTAAACAAACTACAAGGTCACCACTGATCTCAATTTCACACACACCTCTCAAGGAATCTGATTCTAGGAATGACAACAGTAATGCATACTCAGCTGCAGTTTTTATAGGTCTGGGGCAAAGGTTCTGGGGAACTAGATAAAGGTTAGCTGCCATTTAAGACAAGTAAGTAACAGAGGAATTATTTAGACCACCGCCTTTTTCCGAAGGCAGGAAGCACTCCAGCAAGGATCTAGGGTCAGCTTTGCCTGGGGCGGAGACAAGATTCCGGAGGCGGAGCCTGGCGCGTCTGGGGACTTACTGGAGCTGGAGGTCGGGGAGAGGTTGGCCCCGGAGATATGAGCCCAACCAGCCCTGCTCCATCCGCTCCGGGTCCCCGGCGCCCGGCCGCGGCTCCAACCACGATCTGGTCCCTCTCTGGCGTCTCGCGGTGTAGCTTCTGGAGGCAGAGAATGCCAGCACTCTACTCGCTACGGGGGTGGGGGCTTAGGACTGCTCCCACTTCTTCAACCCATCCGATTCCATTCTCTGACGCACTCTCTCATTCTCCTTTCGGCCTACCTTGCACTGAAGACCATCCAGCGCAGCTCGCGGACGCCGAAGCCTGTCCGTAGGATGGACAAGAGGCGGCGCCTGGAGCGCGCTCCCGAGCAGCTGGACCAGCCCCCAGGGCGCGCTCACCTCCCCGAGAACCGCGCTCGCGCCTCCGCTCGTTCCGACCCTGTCTCCCTTTACGGCAACCGCGAAAGTGTCGTGAGCGTGCTGCCACCGATCACAGTCACCCAGTCGGCTGGAGCCAGAGGTTCTTATTTCTAAGGGTGTGCACTTTGGGTTCAGGGTAAGGCTGCTGTGCTCGGTCTTGGGAAAACCGCGAAGGTGTCAAGGACGTTGTGGGGGGCAGAACTGCGAGGAAGGGTGGAGAGACGACTGGATGCTCTGAGGTGGGCATTGGTACATAGCTGTGTACTCACGCGAAGCGAAAGCAGTCCTTTTTCCTGGCGTAGGTTGGCGTCGCGCGCAAGTTGTAGGGAGGGCTAGGGGCAGCTGCCCCTCTGGCCCCATTTGTAGAGGGTGATGTGGCGAAGCATCTGCGCGGGAACCTGGGAGCTGTTGTGTGGGCTGGGGGTCGAGGTGAAGACAGTCTCGGCGGGCCAAGCAGGGCCGGGCGGGCGGAGGACTGGAGGCGCTGCCCTCGCGGAACCGACCTTGCCTGTCAGGTCCACACCCTCCTGCCCCGGTGCTGCCAAGTCCCCAAACCGTGTTACACCCTGTACCGGAGTTGCCTTCCCTTTGAAGTGCGGTGCTGGTATTTCGTGTCTGGGCCACGCTTCTCGGTCAGCAACTTTTCTAGAAATTTCAGCTTACATTGACAGGCTCTGAGATTGCCCGCTAGGGTTTATTTCACCAGTATTCTTGGAAGGAGAAAGGACAAGCTACCGTTTGTCGGTGTTCTTGGGAACACTGGATAAGTGGAATTTTTCCATTGAACGAACATGTTTAACTTGTTTTCTGCAGTTCAGTGCTTGGCGTATTTGTGTCATTTTACCGTTTTGCATCATTAAATATTGAACTCTGGTTGAAGTCTCTCAGTTCCTCAGTAAATCCATATTAGTATAGTAGATAAATTGAGAGTTATTTTTCCACAAATATTTGTGTCTTGGACATGGACAAATAATATAGATTCAGTTCCTGGTCTCAAACTAGTAGGAATGTATTCAGTAAGTTTGTATTGAATTGATTAACTTTATCACGTTAGACTGTGGTGAGGGCACCTAGAGCGTATTTAGAACTATTGGCGTTCATGTAACGTTCCAGAGATTGACGTTCTAAAAGCGTTTTCTTTCACATATTTCTTCTGTGCTGAGTAAAAAACAAACAAAAAAAATTGTTAAAGCTGCTTATCACATCTTGTCTTTACAACCCTTCCACTTAAGAAATAAATTAGATCAATTTGCCTCTGATATTATCCTGTCCATTCTTTTGACAGACACTTTTTTTATTTGTTATCCAATTAATAGGTTATTGCTGAGAATTTACAACTGTGGTTTCATAAACTCGTTCTCCTTCCTGTCTCACCCCGGTCTCTAAAAATGTGCATTATAACTTTATTAAGTGTTTGAAATATTACCCCAAACTTTTTTTTTTAAATAACCCCAATTATATTTTATTGCATAGTTAATTTCTTCTCTAGACAGTGGTGGATTTGTCCTTTCAAGCTGGTTAAAGGTGCTGGTGATGTTCTTTCTGAGGGTCATTGCTGTGCTGTCTTTTTTAAGGGCACAGGGAAATTATGAAATGCCACGCTTTTCTCTTCCCCCTTTGAAGCAATTTCCTTTTCTTTTTTTTTTTTTTTAAGGAATGAAAGATTTCACTTCGGCAACACAGTAGTTCTAAACTATATTACACAGCACTGTTTTTGCTTCCAAGTTGGCTGAAAAGGCTTTTGTGTTTATAAACTTGCTGTATGTATCTATCACTTGTTAAATAATGCTAAACTTAATCTTGTGATCCTATTAGTTTTCTTTTTCAACTGCTCTTTATCATTTGCCCTGACTCCCTAATAGTGTTAGCCATTAGTATTTTTCTTTGGTTATGCCACAAAGGTTGGGAAGATCTGTAAACATACTGCCAAATCTGAGCAGCTCAAAACTTGGCATCTGTAGACCTGGGGGAGTTGGGGGTTCCAGAATTTCACAGTACAGCTTGGATACTGTGTAAATTTGCCTTATGTTCTGCTGACACCTGTCAGATCCTGAAATCCACACAGAAATAAGGTAGGCAGCATGTATTATCTTCAGCTGCTGTAAGCACAGATGTGTTTTAAGGTCCACGCATTGTGCGTAATTTTAGTAAAGATATTTGTTAAGTATCTTTGATTATATTTTTGGGCCTTTTTTGGACTTTTCACATAAATATTCATGCCTGCACAAAGAAAATTCTTTGTCAGACCATATGTGTTCTTCTTGGACTCCCACAAGTTTATTCACAGCATGTTAAAACTTAGCTCTTTGCAATACTGCTCCCCTCCCTTGTTGAGCTTCTTAAAAACTCACTGCCATCAAGTCAATTCTGACTCATAGCAACCCCCTTGGGTTTCCAAGGCAGTAAATCTTACAGAAGTAGATTGCCGCATCTTCCCTCTGTGGAGTGGCTGGTAGTTTTGAACCACCAATCTGGTTAGTAGTCAAATGCCTTAGGCACTGTGCCACCAGAGCTCCTTTCTTGAAGGTATAATAACACTACCATTAATTTTTACAGAAGTAGATTGCCTCATCTTCCTCCCAGAGAGAAGCTGGTGGGTTTGAACCACTGACATTCTGGTTAGCAGCCAAGTGCCTTACCCATTGCATCATCAGAACTCCTTCACTTGGCATATTTTAATCTTTTTCTCAGGGTCTGGAACAGCTAATTATTCATTATATGCTAGGTGAATCATAGTTGTTCATTGTTCAACACATAAGTATTGATTATGTAGTAAGTGCTAGATATGATACAAAAGCCATGGTCTCTGACCTCATAGTTTATAGTCTAGTGTGGGGAATGACCACTCCCCCCCAAAAAATTAACAAACCAAAATGTTCAGAATGTGGTAAGTGCTGTGAAGGGAGCAGAGCACTAGAGCCAGGTTATAACTGAGGAGGAACATTTACTGATTAAAAATGAAAAGGTTACAATAGCCGTAGAACTGTGACCAATGTTCTTATAAATGAAGTTGTAGATGGGAACTTTTTACAGTTTAAAACACTTACTTTACTATTATGATTTATGAAAACATAGGCTTAATTAAAAATAGGTTGTGCTACAAAATTATAAATTTGTTTATAGGCTCAGTGGTAGCTTCCCCTTATATCACAATAAAATCTCAACTCCTTGCCATGGTCTAAAAACCACTATATTGTTTGACTCTTCGAACCTTTTACTCCATTCTTCCATGTGGTTTACTACTATCCAGTCATAATGATCTCTTAGGTACCTGGACAGGACAAGCTCTTTTTTTTGCCTCAGGGCCTGTTCCCTTTGCTTGTATTGTTCTTCCTCCTGCCCTTGGAATAGCTGTCTCATCTCTTCCTGTGGTTTTGGTATAAATGCCACCTCTTCAGAAACTTCATCCACCATATTTAAAATATACACCGCCAACTACTTTCTGGTTTAGCACTTTGTTTTCTTCATAGCACCTATCACATATGTAATGTTGTTCGCATGTTTACCTATATTTAGTTGTTTTGCTGCTGGACATGAGAGCTGGAGCCATATCTGTTCTCATTCACTGCACTCAGATATTGGTTGAAAGCTTTTGGAACTTGGAATCTATTTTCCAAACTGTTAATGACTGGTGGCCAGATTCCTAAGTTAGTCAACAGTTTTCATTTTTATATCTTACCCGATTTTTTTTAGTTTATTGTAGTATGGTAAGAAAAAGACGTTTTCTCCACACGCTTTTGAGAATAGGCCCAACTCCAGATAAACTAATCTTTATAATATTTGTACCTCCTTTCCCTTTTCATACCCCATATTGTTTTATCTCTTCATTCCGTGTAGTCCTGATCCTATTGCAGCCACCTAAGCTGTCCTGCTCCATTAAGATATGATGACTTTTCACTTGCTGGATTTCAGAGGCTCATCTTCTTTTTCTTCCTATAATGGTTACATAGCAATAGCAATAGGTTCTGGGTCTCAGGTGTGATGGGGAAGAAGGAAGATTGGAGATGGACCTGTGGTAGTGACAGCAGCCTCTGTGACTGTTCTATGTGTTGAAAGCAAAGTAGTCATCCATATGTCAGGGCTACACATGTATCTGAATTTATATTTGCAATGTTGTTGCTAATAGTTTTACAGAGACGGTATTGCCAAATCAAAATGCTGGCAAAGAAAACTTTTTTAAAAGTTTATTGGCTCTTTTCATGTCTAAGTTATATAATGACCAGACCTAGAAAGGTTTGTCAAAATGTAGATTTGTCTACATTTCAAGAAGTAGGATGCAAAAAAAAAAAAAAAAAAATCTAGGTCAGAGAGGGGGAAAAACTCAGAAGTATCAGTTTGTCAAGTAGTCCTGCCAAATGCTCACACTTAAAACCATTAGGATCAGTTCCTTCCAGGTGTTTAGTGCCAAACAAGCCAACACCACCCTCAGTATAAAACAAAACAAACTCACTGCTATTGAGTCGTTTCTGACTCATAGTGACCCCTGTTGGGTTTCCTAAGTGGTAAAACTTTATGGAAGTAAATTGCCCCGTCTTCCATCCACAGAGTGGCTGGTGGGTTTGAACCACCAACCTTCTGCTTAGCAGTTAAATGCCTTAGGCACTGTGCCACCAGAGCTCCTTCATCCTCAGTGTATCACCCTTTAAATACACACACACAATACATACCACCCAACAGTAGAAGAATGAACACAGCAGTAATAAAGTACCAGTTGAATTGACTAAACTTTTTATTCCCATATCCAGTGGCATTCCCTAAGAGCTTACCAAATATGAAAGCACATTATCCAATTTGATACAGAAGATTTGGCTACAAATCAAAGTGTTTTGGTATTATTGGTCTATCATTTGAGGTAAAGTTAGAAAGCTGTCAGTAGCTTAATGTTATGTAAATATAGAGGGCAGTAGTAGTTCTATGGTAGAATCTTGCTTTCTGTATGGAGACCTGGGGTTAGTTCCCAGCCATTGCACCTCATGCATTGCCACCACCTGTCTATCAGTGAAGACTTGCACACTGATGTTTCAGAGGTTCTTCTAGACTTAGATGGACTAGGAAAAAAGATCTGACAGTCTGCTTCTGAAAATCAGTCAATGGAAACTGTGTATCAGGACAGATGAATTTGCTTGCAGCTGATCAGGTAGATGGCATAGGACTGGGCAGCATTATTCTTCATGAGGTCTCCATTAGTTGGGGCCTACTTTACAGTGACTAACTACAACAAATAATTTTATAACAATTTAATCATTGGCTTTTTGTTAATTCTTCGAAATAGTAAGAAATAAGTATTGATTTACTCTCTTGGTTTGAAAATCATTTTAATATTTTTATTTCAGAATACTTCAGTTGGTTAAATTGTGGTCCTTTTTTAAAAATATTTAAGCAAGTTAACTTGACTACAATGGCTATTTTCTGAACTGCATACTGAAATATATAATCTGACAAATGAGTGGATACCATTTTAGATGTTAATGATTCTGAAATTGGAAAGTGATACTTATAAGGACAGAGTGAGAGCTATGGTGGTGTGCTTAAGGCATTTGACTGCTAACCAGAAGGCTGACAGTTCAATCCCACCAGCCACTCCTCGGAAGGAAGGTTGGGCAGTCTACTTCTGTAGAGATACTGCCTTGGAAACCCAAGGAGGGGTCGCTATGAGTTGGATCTGACTCGACAGCAGTGAGTTTTTGAGATAAGGACAGTATATTAAATCCTGGGCATGGTGATACTAGGTCCATTGTTGAGATGCTCTGGAACTTGTACTACATTCTATAGTCCTATATAATGCAGCATTTCTGGGAATTTTATATTGCTTACTGAATAGGAGCTCTGGTAGCATAGTGGCTAAAAGCACTTGACTGCTATCCAGAAGGCTGGCGGTTCAAACCCACCAGCCACTCCTCGGAAGGAAGGTTGGGCAATCCTACTTCTGTAGCGATACTGCCTCGGAAACCCAAGGAGGGGTCGCTATGAGTCAGGGCCGACTCGACGGCACATAACAACAACAACAACAACTGAATAGTTTATAACCAGAACGAGAACAGATATGGCTCCAGCTCGCTTTTGGTTCAATGCCACCACCCTCTTAGTTCCACTAAGATTATTTCTTCTTTGTGCTTTCTTCACCTTTTTTTTAAAAAAAAAAAAAATCCTCTTAGGGCTTCTATTCCTCCTCCCTACTGACTACAGTACAGATTTCTCGCAAGGTTCTTTATTCTTTTATTTTTCTTCCTATATTTAGTCCCTTCAGGAACTCTTACACTTTATATTTTTTAACTTAAGTTTCTAAATTGATGACTTGGAATGCGAGGTAGGGAATCACCTTGCCGAAAGCAGGTTTTGGCCTCTTGGCCTTAATTATTTCCAGCAGTACCAAAACCTAAGGCTGATGAATGGTGGCCGACCAGACCAAAAGCAACTACCTGGGGACCTGATGCTAACCAAGAATCATGAGGCATGATATAATCTATCGTGGCCAAATGGTAAAGTGGGTAAGAGCCCTGAGTTCAAAGGCTCAGATGGAGCTTTCCGGTTTACAGGAGAGGGTAATATGTCCCTCTGTGGGGCATGGAAGTTCTGCTCTAGGACCCCTCCTGGTACTCACCCTATGTATTTCTTCTTTTGTATCCTTTTTTCTTATATAAAGCTGTTGTTGCAGGTATGGTGGTTCCCATTGAGCTCTGTGAGTCATTTCAGCAAATTATTGAATCCAAAGAAGTAATTGGCCATTCAAAAGTGGAGGAAGTCGTGTGGACTTCCATACTTGCATCTGGTACTGTAGGAGGAAGAGAAAACCCCCAAATTTGGGCCCAGCTTGTCTGAAGTGGAAGGAGTTGTGTGGACTCCTGGGCTTGCATCTGGCACACTGACGAGGTAGAGGAAAACCCCAAATTTGAGGCCTGCTGGTCTGAAGTGGAGTGAGTCATGTACACTACCGAGCTCATAGTTGGTACCCACTGACCTAGCCCTGGATGGCTTGGGTTAAAAGAGAAAAGAGGTCTGGGGGCAGCTGGAGTTTGAAATAAACAGCAAAGGAAAGTTGAAATTTCTTTCTGTATGATGCAGCTGGCATGTGGAGTGGGATTTGATACTCTACACAATTTGTATCATAGGTGGGTGATCTTAGTCTCCCTGGACTGATTTGCATAATTGGTGCATTGAACAGGGTTCGCTAGAGTTGTGCCTGGTATTGCAGTCTTTTGGTTTTGTCTAAAATAGCTCTGCTTAAAAACCTATGTATGTCTCCCTTCTTACCCTCATCCCCAGATCCCCTCACTCTACCTCAAAGCCAAAATAACAGTTTTCTTCAACTGTCTTTTTTGATAGTAGTACTAGTCTCTACCTGTTGACTCCTTTTTGTTTCTCCATAACGCCTTTTATTTAACCCCTAAGCATTTTCTGCTAATTCTTCCTTCTAATACAGATATTAAGGAGTTCTGGTGGTGCAGTGGATAAGGCATTTGTCTGCTGAGTAGAAGGTCAGCAGTTCAAACCCACCAGCTGCTCCTTGGAAGGAGGATGGGGCTGTCTACTTCCATTAAGATTTATAGTCTCGGAAACCCAAGGGGGTCACTATGAGTTGGAATTGACTCAATGGCAGTGAGTTTGGTTTTTTGGTTAGAATAGAAATTACTTACAGATTTGATTGTCTTTCATAATTCCATTTTACTACCCTGCTATGTCCTCACCACTTCAAACCATTGAGATCCCAAAACTGGGAGCTGTGGTGGCATAATGCCTAAGACATTTGACTGCTAACCAGAAGGCTGGTGGTTCAAACCCACCATCCACTCCTCGGAAGGAAGATTGGGCAATCTACTTCTGTAGTGATACCACCTCGTAAACCCAAGGAGGGGTCGCTAGGAGTCAGACCCAACTCAACAGTTTTTGTTTTGTTTTGTTTTGTTTTAATGTGTTCTAAAGTAAAAGTGCTTCAGGGATTAAATTCAAGATCCATTATCAACAATCATCACTTACACAACTTAGTTTTTTCATTGTTGTTTACCGGCACCTGGAATACCACTGCATGGTAATTTCTTTTGGCTCAACACCATCAGTAGAAGTAGACCCAAAAAAAAGGTCCCTGGTTTGCTGATCCCTAGTTGACATTTAAGTCTATTTGAAGTTTGATGTTGTGTGTGTGTATTTTTTTTAATGTACTGATATTTTATAAGATATATAACAGTGGCTAACAAATGCATTTTATTTATACAGGTAAAGACCAGCCACAAAAAAAGCTATAAAACTTAAGATAAGTTACTGTCTCCAGATAATAGAAAACCAAGATCCATGAGTGGGCATCGGTCAACAAGGAAACGATGTGGAGATTCTCACCTGGAGTCCCCTGTGGGCTTTGGGCATATGAGTACTACAGGATGTATATTAAATAAATTGTTTCAGTTACCTACACCACCATTATCAAGACACCAACTTAAGCGGCTAGAAGAACACAGATACCAGAGTGCTGGACGGTCCCTGCTTGAGCCCTTAATGCAAGGATATTGGGAATGGCTAGTTGGTAGAGTTCCCTCCTGGATTGCCCCAAATCTCATCACCATCATTGGACTGTCAATAAATATCTGTACCACAGTTTTATTAGTCTACTACTGCCCTACAGCTACAGAACAGGTAAGAACAGGTTTCTTAACATATATCAACATTTGTTAAATACCAAAACATTTTAATTGGGATAATGGATCATTTTAGCTAAAGTGAAGATAATATGACATCTATTTGTCACCTATTTTAAAATATCCCATCACACATACTATTGATAACCCATGTACTTCTGCTTGTAATGACAACCGACTTTATCCAGCTTTCATCCATTATTAGAAACCAGAAGCAAAGGGTTGATAACTCATAGGTAAATTAACCCTCATAGGGTTTACCTCATAGGTAAATTGTTATCAGGAATTAACTCTTGCTTTTGAAATCAGAAAATCCAAATTATATATACGTATATGTATGTGTGTGTGTGTGTGTGTGTATATATATATGTATGTATGTATGTATGTATAGCAGTTCTGGTGGCATAGTGCCTAAGGCATTTGACTGCTAACCAGAAGGTTGGCGGTTCCAACCCACCAGCCACTCCTCGGAAGGAAGGTTGGGCAATCTACTTCCGTAGTAATACCACCTCGGAAACCCAAGGAGGGGTCGCTATGAGTCGGGTCTGACTCAACGGCAAATAACAACGTGTGTGTGTGTGTGTGGATACATATATATATGGTCCACTAGTCCCTGGGACTAATTGTTTGCATGTGTCTTTGGTTTTCTTCATTTTTCTTTGCTCCAGACAAGGAGGGACCATTGTTAGATCTAGAGGACCTTGCAAGCTTTTAAGACCCTACTCACTATTCACCAAAGTAGGATGTGTTGTTGTTGTTGTTATGTGCTGTCAAGTCGGACCCGACTCATAGCGACCCCTCATTGGGTTTCTGAGGCAGTATCACTATGGAAGTAGATTGCCCCATCTTCCTTCCGAGGAGTGGCTGGCGGGTTTGAACTGCCAGCCTTCTGGTTAGCAGTCAAGTGCCTTAGGCACTACATTACCCGAGCTCCCAAAGTAGGTTGTAGAACAATGTTTTTGTGTAGTATGTTATACCAATTGAGCTTGATGCCCCTTGTGACCATAGTCCCAAGCCCACAGGCCCAACAACTCACTCCACAGGGTAGTTGGCTATGGCTAAAAAGTTATCACTTTATCCTCTTTAGTTCTATTTATATGGACATTCTTATATTACATACAAATACATATGTAGATACATTGTTTGCCAGACTTATATATGGTCATGGGTATGTTCCCTCTGCCTAGACATACCTGATCATTCAGCCCATAGATTAATGTTTGTAATTACTGATAATGCAGTACTGTGTATCTTTGTTGTCTGTACCTCTTGTACTCCTCACTGTGTCTTCCTTTTCCTCAGTATTATAGAGTTGGTCACTCACATTTGGTATGTTGCCTTTCTCTTCACCCAGATCAATACCTACCTCTTACCTATCAGGTAATTTTCCTTCCCCTACCCCCCTTCCCTCTACCCCTTCCCTGGTAACCAACAAAGAAAGTTTCCTTCCATATATAAAGCTTTCCTTGACTTTTTATAGTAGTGGACTAATACACTATTTATCCTTCTGTGTTTGACTTATTTCACTCAGCATAATGTCCTCCAGGTTCATTCATGTTATGAGCTGTTTTTGGAGTCTGCATTATTCTCCAGCATTGCATAGTATTCCATTGTATGTATGTATATTAGTTTGGTTATCCATTCCTCCATTGGTGGGCATTTAGGTTGTTTCCATCTCTTTGCTACTGTGAATAGTTCTGCGATGAACATGGGTATGCATATGTCTGTTCATGTCCTGTCTCTCACCTCTTTAGGATATATTCTTAGTAAAGGAATTGCTGGTTCAAATGATATTTCTATTTTCAGTTTTTTAAGGAAGCGCCATACCATTTGCCACAATGGTTATACCATCTTACAGTCCCACCAGCAGTGCACAAGAGTTCCAATCTCTCCGCAACCTCGTCAGCATTGGTTATTTTTCTATCCTGTTGAACTTTGCTGTTATGGCTGGGGTGAGATGATATTTCATCAGTTTTGATTTGCATGTCTCTAATGACTAAAGATCGTACGCAATTCCTCATGTGTTTGTTGGCCACCAGCACATTGTCTTTAGTGAAGTATCTGTTCAAGTGTTTTGTCCATTTTTGAATTGTGTTGTTTGTCTTTTTGGTGTTGAGGTGTTGAAGTTTTCTATAGATTTTGGAGATAAGTCCTTTGTCAGATATGTCATAGGAAAATACTTTCTCCCAATCTGTAGGGTCTCTGTTTTTTTTTTTTTTTTTTTTAATGAAGTCTTTCATTGCAAATAAAAATTTAATTTTTAAAAGGTCCCAGTTATCTAGCTTCTCTTCGACCTCCTGTGCATTCTTGGTTTGTTTGATAGTCTGTTTATGCCTTAAATTAGGGCTCCTAGATTTGACCCTATTTTATCTTCGATGAATTTTATAATTTTGGGTTTTACATTTATGTCTTTGATCCATCAGGAGTTAGTTTTTGTGTATGGTGTGAGGTATGGATCTTGTTTCATTTTTTTGCAAGTGCATATCCAATTTTGCCAGCACCATTTGTTAAAGAGGCTATCTCTTCCCCATTTAATGGGTTTTGGACCTATGTCAAAGATTATCAGATTTTAGATGGATGGATCTATTTCTGGGTTCTCAATTCTGTTCCACTGGTCTATGTGTCTGTCATTGTACCAATACCAGGCTATTTTGACCACTCTGGCTATATAGTAGGTTTTGAGATCTAGGAGTGTGAGACCTCCTACTTTGTTCTTCTTCTTCAATAGTGCTTTGCTTGTCTGGGGTCTCTTTCCATATAAAGTTAGTGATTGGTTTTACCATGTCCTTACAGAATGTTGATTAAATTAATGTTGATTGCATTAAATGCTATGTATAGATTGCTTTGGGTAGTATTGACATTTTTACAATATTCAGTCTTCCTATCCATGACTATGGTATATTCTTCTATTTATGTATATCTCTTCTAGTTTCTTGTAGTGTTTTGTAGTTTTCCTACAAACTTTGTAGTTTTGTGTAGGTCTTTTGTATCCCTGGTAAGATGTATTACCAAGTATTTTATCTTTTTGGTGGCTATTGTAAATGGTATTAATTTATTTCTCAGAGATCTTTGCTGGTGTTCTGGTGGTATAGTTAGTGCCTAAGGCATTTGACTGCTAACCAGAAGACTGGTGATTCAAACCCACCAGCCACTCCTTGGAAGAAAGGTTGGGCAGTCTACTTCTGTAGTGATACCGCCTTGGAAACCCAGGGAGGGGTCGCTATGAGTCAGATTCAACTCAATGGCAGTGAGCGAGTGAGTGAGTTGCTGGTATAGAAGAAGTCACTGATTTTTTCTTTTTTTAAAATTTTTATTGTGATTTGGCCTAACCTATGGTCTATACTGGACAGTGTTCCATGTGTGTTGTAAAAAAAAAAAAAAAAAAAGTGTATTATGTTGTTGGGTGAAGTGCTCTGTATATGTCTTTAAGGTCAAGTTGGTTGATTGTATTGTTTAGTTCTTCTGTGTCTTTGTTGAATTTCTTTCTAGCTGTTCTAGCTTCCATTGGAAGTGGTGTATTAGGTTGGGCAATCTACTGCCATAGTGATAGCACCTCAGAACCAAGGAGGGGTCGCTATGAGTCGGATCCAACTCAACGGCAATAAGTTTGGTTTTTGGTTTATTACTACTCTGGAGTAATCTGTCTTTTCAATTGTGTTAATGTCTGATTTATGTATTTTCGGATTCATGGGGTGTGTAGATATTTATTATGGTTAAGTCCTTATTAAATTGATCCTTTTATCATTATATAATGTCCTTCCTTGTCTCTTAAGATGATTTTTTTTCTTAAAGTCTATTTTATCAGGTTGTAATATTGCCACTCCTGCTCTTTTTTGATTGCCATTTGCTTGCTATATCTTTCTCCAACCTTTGATTTTTAGTCTGTTTTTGTCTTTGTCTCTAAGGTGAAATTCCTGTAGACATCATATTGATGGGTTATGTTTTCTTATCCAATCTACAACTCTCCATCTGTTGATTGGCACATTTAATCCATTTACATTCAGTATCATTGTCAACAAGTATGATTTATTGCTATTGTTTGTTATGTGTTTTTTTCAGCATTGTTGATTCCTTCCGGATAATTTTCTATGCTGAACTAATTTTGTTTATGAATCATGTCATCAATTCCATTGTTGCTATTGTTTTAGTATTTGCTAAATATTTGTGCCTCTTCTCTTTCTTATTTTGATGAGAAAGTTTATTATTTTTCTTTGACATTATCCTGTGATTTATCATTTTCTTCCCAAATTTAAAACAATCTGTTCTCTATTGCAGTTGTCTTGACTTCTTCTCCATTTGAAAGTTCTGTACCTACACTATTTATTCCCTGTTTTTGGTTTGTTGTTGTCCTTATTTACTAATGGACATCCCTGTTTACAGTCTTGTAAGCTTGTTTTACTTTGGATACTTTTGTAACTAGCTTGGTTTCTGGGTGATGTCATCATGTGTATTAATTATCATTAGTTGTCTGCTGTTGTTTGTTCTCTATCAGGACTCCTTTTAGCATTTCTTACAAGGTTGATCTGGTTTAAACAAATTTCCTTAATTTCTGTTTATATGGAAATGTCCTAATTTCACCATCAGATTTGAGTTTGCTGGGTATGTAAATTTTTGGTTGGCAATTTACTTGTTTTAGGGTTTTATATATATCTTCCCATTGCCTGCTCGCCTGAATGGTTTCTTCTGAGAAATCAGAACATAGTCTTATTGGTCACTCTTTATAGGTAACTTTTTGTTTTTCCTGTGCTGCTTTTAGGATTCTTTCTTTGTCTTTGGTTTTAGTGAATTTGATTATGATATGTTTTGGTGATTTTCTTTGGGGTCTGTGCTGTTTTGGGTTTGTTGATATTTGGAATGGTTATTTTATTGTTTTTCATCATATTAGGGAAATTCTCTTCCAACAAATCTTCAACAATTTTCTCTGTGGTTTTATTTCTTTCTACTGTTGTGGAAGTCTGGTCATGTGTAAGTTATTCCTCTTGATGGTATCCCACATGAAGCTTAGGCTTTCTTCATTTTGTTTTGATCTTTTTTCTGATTGATCACATAACAAAATAGTATTGAAATATTTGTCTTTAATTTCACTAATTTTGTCTTCCATTGATTTGATTCTATTCCTTTGTTCATTCAGTGTGTTATCTATTTCCAAAATCTTAGTGTTAATCTTCTGGGTCTCTATTTGTTGTTTCTATATAATTTCTAATTTTTACATTTATTTTGTCAGTTTGTTATAGTATTATTTTTCTGAATTGTTCTAGGGTTTTATCTGTGTTTTCCTTAAGTTTGTCATAGTTTTCCTTGATCTGTTTTTCAATGCATTGAAGATATCCAAATATAATTCTTTTGAATTCCTTCTTATGAAGTTTGAATGCTACTTCTCCCTCAGGGAGGTTTTCTAGATCTGTTTCCTGGTCCTTGTTTGTACTGCTTTGTATTACTTCTTTGTGTGTATTGGGATAGGTAGTTGTCTCTAAGACATTGTGATGTCATTGTATTTAAATCTAATTGGTGATTGTATGTTGGTGTGATTTGCGGAAGATTTTTTTTCCTTTGTTTTGTGTTGATGTATCTGAGTGAGCGGGGCTACTGACTCTGCTCCTGTGTTTGCTAGTTGACAGCACTTAGGCACTCACCACCTGTCTCCTGATAGGTATGTTAGAGAATGAGAGTATACGCACAGGTCTCTATTAGCTGTTCTTGAGGAGCTGTTGAGGGTAAGTTGGGCTGATATTGGCAACTGCCTATCATTGGTCAGTTGGTGTAGAAGCAAGTGGTGGTCCTCTGCCAGCGGGTGGGGTTTCGGGAGGAGCGGGTATGGTTGGGCCATGTGGGCACAGTTGCTGCGTGCTACTCACTTAGACAAATAAACAGAAATCTACCAAAAAAATAAAAACAAGACAATAAAAGACACAAACCACATAAACAAGCAGCAAGAATTGCAATTAAAAAAAAAAAGATATTAAATGGAAAGAAAAATTTAAAAATATATAAAGAAAGAGAGAAAAATATCCCACAATATCTGTGGAGGTGTGGATAAGAGAAAGAGCTTAAGAAAAAAAAATAATAATTAAAAAAAAAATGAGAGAACTGCAAAAAGAAAAACAAGGGATAGAAAGAACCATAGAAAGAAGCAAACCAGGGAAGGGAAAAAGAAAAAAGGTAAAAAGAAAGGAAGTAAAAATGAATAATTTAAAAACAAAACTGGGAATGGAAGCAGGATACCCAGGCTCTGTCAGGGTACACAGAGGGAAATGGATTGCCTGCTGGTCTAGAAGGTGGGTGGAGGTGGGGTATGGCCATACCTCTGTTCAGCAAGAGGTTGTGGGGTACCAGAGTAAGAAGGGGAATATCATACCTTTATAGTCATCAGCCTCCATTGTGGTTGCCCATGCTGTCCTTGCCAAGCGGAGCCTATTCTTAGGTTGCTGCTCGGATTGGAATGGTGCTTGGAAATAATTCAAAATGCCTGCACCCTCAGGGTAGCCCACAGTCCACAGCTCTGTTTGTCTACTCATTCACTGTTTTCCTTTCTAGTTGTTAGCCACTGGTACATTTGCCTACGCTGTCCTCGACATGCAGAGCTGATTCTTAGATGCTGCCTGGATCGGAACACCACTTGCAAATGCTCAGAATAACTCTGTGCCTTCAGGACAGCCAGCAGTCTACAGCTGTTTGTCACCTTATTTGCTGTTTTCCTTTCTAGTCATCAGCTACTAGTGCAGTTGCCTATGCAGTCCTCAGCAAGCAGAGCTGTAAATCCTTATGGAAGTAGACTGGTGTGGCTGATAGACCTCAGCTGTATCTCAATTATTTTAGCAAGGCAAAGGGAGTGTAAGAAAAAGTCAACATAGTACATTTCCTGTTCCCATATCCTACTCCGGCTGACATTAAGAAAGGAAGCATGCTATTATGAAGGCTCTTTCCCTAAGCTTTCTCAAATCCAAGCCTCTTCTTCTACTATTACTATATATATAAACCAAAACCATACCAAACTCATTGCCGTCAAGTTGATTTCAATTCATGGTGATCCCATATGTTTCAGAATAAAACTGCTTTATGTGGTTTTCAATGACTATAACCTTTTGGAAGTCAAGCTTTTCTTCCAAAGTGTCTCTGGGTGGATTTGAATTATCAACCTTCTAGTTTGTAGGTGAACACTTAACCATTACCGCCACCCAGGGACTCCTGTTACTAACTGTATTCATTACTTAAATGTGATATTTTCAGATGATTTGTCCTTTGGGATAAAATTACCATGATCCAGCCCTCTGTGTGGGTGCCACCACTTCCTCTCACCACCATTCATCTGCCCCTTTGTTGTACTATGGTGATTTGTATATTTCTGTGATGCTGGAAGTTACATCACTGGTATTTCAAATACCGGCAAGCTGACCCATGGTGGACAGGTTTCAGTGGGGCTTCCAGACTAAGACACACTGGAAAGAAGGACCTGTCAATCTGCTTCTTTTTTTTCATACTTTTATTGTGGTGAAAACATACAGAACAAGACATTCACTAACATAACAACGTCCACATTTATACCTCAGGGACATTGATGACATTTTTCATGTTGTGCCACCATTATTGCTATCATGTTCCAAAATACTCCACCACCATTAGCATAAACTCAGTGCCCTGCACACAAAAACTTCCCCTTTCCCCCTCCATCCTACCCCTGATTACCATTAATAATCTTTGGTTTCTGTATACAAATTGTTCTTTCAACGTATCTAGGAATTTTCCCTCCCCTCCCCAGGTAACCAATGAAGACAGTTTCCTTCCATGTATAAACCGTTCTTTGACTTTCCATAATAATGGACTAAAACATTTGTCCCTCTGCACTGACCTATTTCACCTAGCATAATGTCCACCAAGTTCATCCACATTCTGCAATGTTTTGCAGATTCTGCATCATTCTTTAGGGTTGCATAGTATTCCCCTGTGTATAAGTACCACAGTTTGGTTATCCATTCCTCAGTTGATGGGCTCTTGGGTTGTTCTATCTCTTTGCCATTGTAAATAGTGGTGCAGTGAACATGAGTGTGCATATGTCTGTTGGTGTCCTGCCTCTCACTTCTTTAGGATATATACCTAGCAATGGGATTGCTAGATCAAATGGTATTTCTATTTCCAACTTTTTAAGGAATTGCTATACTGATTTCCACAGTGGTTATATCATTTTTACAGTCCCACCAGCAGTGTATGAGAGTCCCATTCTCACCACACCCTCACCAGCATCTGTTATTTTCTGTCTTGTTGAACTTTGCTATGAATGCTGGGGTGAAATGGTATTTCATTGTTTTGATTTGCATCTTTCTAACAGCTAATGATCACAAACATTTCTTCATATGTTTGTTGGCTGCCTGAATATCTTCTTTGGTGAAGTATCTGTTCATGTCTTCTGCCCATTTTTTAATTGGATTGTTTGTCTTTTTAATGTTGAAGTGTTTTCTATAAATTCTATAAATTTTAGAGATAAGTCCTTCATCAGATATGTCATTGCTGAATATTTTTCCCATTCTATAGGGATGAAGAAGTCTTGATGCACATAAGAATTTAAATTGTAAAAGGTCTGAGTCATCTGGTTTATCTTTTGCTGTTTGTGCATTTTTAGTTATGCTTGATAGTCTATTTATGCTGTGGTAGCGTAGTGCCTAAGGCACTTAACTGCTAACCAGAAGGCTGGTGGTTCAAACCCACTAGCCACTCCTCAGAAGGAAGGTTGGGCAATCTACTTCCATAGTGATACTGCCTCACATACCCAAGGAAGGGTCGCTATGAGTTGGGTCTGACTCGACGGCATAATAACAACAAAAACAACAAGTTTGCCCCTATTTTTTCTTTGATGTGGCAATCTACTTCTTAAAAAATTGTCCAGCACAGACAATGGGCCTATAAGTTCATGTGAATGATGTAGGAGATCCTACATAAAGAGGGAGAACAAAGTGGTACAAAACTCAAAATTGTTTGG
>NW_006921597.1:17057547-17081034 GCF_000298275.1 Orycteropus afer afer | reverse complement strand
GAGTCAATGTCATGAGACAAAGTGTATGTGAACTGTTGTATGGAAAGTGAATTTGCTCTGTAAATTTTCACCCAAATCACAATAAAAAAATTAAATTAAAAAAAAAAAAAAATTGTCCAGCAAAAACCTTATTAATAGCAGCAGAGCCCCTTAGCGTTTCCTTAAAAAACTGAAAATAGAAATACCGTTTGACCCAGCAATTCCATTACTAGGAATATATCCTAAAGAGGTGAGAGACCATGCATGAGCAGACATATGTACACCTATGTTCATCGCAGCACAATTCTCTATTGCAAAGAGATGGAAACGACCTAAATGCCCATCAACGGATGAGTGGATAATCAAATTATGGTACATGCACACAATGGAATACTATGCTACATTAAAGAAAGTGAGGGGTATACAAATCAACTCGCAATGTGGATGAGCCTAGAGGACATTACACTGAGCGAAATAAGTCAATCATAGAAGGACAGATACTGTTTGAGCCCATTACTGTAAAAAGACAAAGAAGGTTTGCTTGCAAAGGGAATTCACTTGGTAGGTTACCGGGGTGAGATTAATTCCGGGCTAGTTGAGGCCCACACACTGATGTGGGTAAGGGGAGGGATGTATGGAAAGAGTCTGTGACCACCTTGATAACATTAGGAAAAGGAGGACACTGAATTGTGCACATAGGAGATAGACAACAGATGCTAACACCAACCAGTGTACCCAGAATGCTGCATTACCATTAACACCAAACACCAGGCTACAGATAAACACATGAACACCTGAGAAGATCAGATGGGGGCCAGTGAACAGGAGTATACTCTAGACCAAGGATAGATTCAGCGGAGGCTAATCTTGCATGGATACCAGTGATACGAAATACCTGCAATCCTTACAGAAACAACAGAAGACAGACATAGAATAATCCCTCACAGATACCCAGACACTGTCGGAGAGACATCCAACAGATCTACTGTGTCAGGACCATAGTCTGGGGGACACCAGACTCAATTGGCACAACAAAATACATAAAAGCCTTGTTCCTCACGCTACATTGGTGAATAGTAACTGGAGTCTTAAAAGCTTTCAAGCAGCCATCTAAGATGCAGCTGATGGTCTCCTATCATCAGAAGCAAAGAAGAGTGCAAAAAAAAAAAAAAAAAAACACTAACAAGGGCATTTGGAAGCAGTCAGCCCTAGGACACGATGGCCCTCGAGACCAGAAGAACTAGATGGTGCCCAGCTACCAGTGCCAATCACTCAGAAAAGGATCATATCTGGAGATCTTGGATAGAATGGGAGGAAAAACATGGAACAAAATCCAAAAACTCAATAATGACCAGAATTACTCGTCTGATGGTGTCTGGTGAGATCCCCAATACTATGGTCCTGGGATGCATTCTGAGCCTGGAATAAAACTCACTCCCAAGGGCTGGCTCTCAGCCCTGTAGTAAACAAGATGTACACGCAGACCACTCAACCCAGGGTGACACACCCACATACTCTATAGAAATACATCCCTTGGAGCAATTGACCATGGGGCACCAGAGGGGCAACATTCACATGGAGGAAATGCAGGACAAACTGGAGTGCATAACTGTGAGGAGAATGGGGGGAGGGTGACGGGGCAAGGAGAGGAGGAGACTGGGTTAGGGTTGGACATGGTAAATGAAGAGTGAAACTAAATGTACACGTAATGTTGAATGTAAAACAAACTCTTAAAATAAAAAATTTAAAAAAAAAAAAGATGAGCCCCTTAGGTTGGAAGGCACTCAAAATATGACTGGGGAAGATCTGCCTCTTCAAATTGGAGTCAACCTTAGTGACATGGATGGAGTAAAGCTTTTAGAACCTCCATTTGCTAATTGGCATGACTCAAAATGAGAAGAAATAGGTAAAAGCATCCATTAATAATTGGAACTTGAAATGTTGGAAGTATGAATCTAGGAAAATTGGAAGTTGTAAAAAATCAAAAGAAACATATAAATATCAATATTAGTTGAATGGACTAGTATTAGCCATTCTGAATTGGACAATCATATAATCTATTATGCCAGCATGACAGATTGAAGAGGAAGGGTGTCATATTGATGATCAAAAAGAACATTTAGAGATCTATCCTGAAATTCAACATTGCCATTGCCTAAACCATTTGACTGCTAACCAGAAGGGTGGAAGTTCAAACCTATCAGCCACTCCTCAGAAGAAAGATTGGGCAATCTACTTCCATAGAGATAATGCATCAGAAACCCAAGGAGGGGTCTCTTTGAGTCAAATTGACTCGACAGCAGTGAGTACTGATAGGATAATATCCACACTTCTACAAGGAAAACCAGTTAATGTGACAGTTTAATTTATGCGCTAACTACTAATGCCAAAGATGCAGAAATTGAAGACTTTTCCTAACTTCTTTAGTCTGAAGTTGATTGAACATGCAATCAAGATGCAGCGATAATTACTGTTAAGTGAGATGTGAAAGTTGGAAACAAAGAAAAACAATTGGTAGCTGATAAATATGGTCTTGGCAATAGAAATGACATCCAAGATCATGTGATAGAATTTTGCAAGACCAACACCTTTTTCATTGCAAATATATTTTTTTCAACAACATAAACAGTGAGTATGCATGTGGACCTCACCAGAGGGAGTACACAGGGGTCAAACCTACTCTATGTGTGGAAAGATGATGGAGAAGTTCATTATCATCAGTCAGAAGAAGGTCAGGTGCCAATTGCATAACAGACCATCAATTGCTCCTGTTGTTGTTGTTAGGTGCTGTCAACTCATCTCTGCCTAATAGCAACCCTATGGACAACAAAACGAAACACTGCCAGGTCCTGTGCCAGCCTCACAATCCTTGCTATACCTGATCCCATCGTTGTAGCCACTGTGTCACTCCTTCTTGCTGAGGGCCTTCTCCTTTTTCTGTTGGCCCTCCACTTTACCAACCATGATATCCTTCTCCAGGCAATGGTCCCATCTGAAAACATGACCAAAGTAGGTAATAGGAAGTCTGGCCGTTCCCACTTCCAAGGAGCATTCTGACTGCACTTCTTCTGGGACAGATTGTTAGTCCTTTTGGCAGTCCATGGTACTTTGAATATTTTAAGTTGTGTCATCTGCGTATCACAGGTTGTTAATGAGTCTTCCTTTTATCTTGATGCCACATTCTTCTTCATATAGTCCAGCTTCTCAGATTATTTGCTCAGTGTTCTGGTTACCTAGTAGTGCTCTGACAAGAATATACCACAAATGTGATGGCCTTAAAAACAGGAGTTTATTCTCTTACAGTTTGGAGGCTTTAAGTCCAAGTTCAATGTGCCAGGCTCTAGGGGCTAGGTGAAAGCCTCTCAGCCTTAGGCTTCAGCTCTGCCTCCAGCTCCCGGCCCACTGAAGCTAGAGGCTTTTCTTCACTCAGACAGCTGCTGGCTGCTGAGGCTTCCAAGCCCAAGGTTGACAAGTAAAAAGGCATAGTCCCGATGTTACCAAACCACATGGCAGGCCATTAATTCAAATTCATTGTAAGTCCCCAGGTTGACACAGCATGTCAGGCTGCTGAACAATGACATGGCTACATGCAGGGTTCAAGGTGCCATAAGCTAGCTACTATCCCCAAGGCTTCTCCTTATATACAGGAAGCAGACCATATCCCAAAGGCAGCTACTCAGCTGCTTGTGGTAGATCCTACCATAGAGTTGATTGCCAGTCTCATCCTTGGGAATAACTACCACCAGCTGCCCAACCACTTAACCAGGCCCAGCCAAGTTGACATACAAACTGAACTACCACACTTAGCACACAGTTTGAATAAGTATGGTGAAAGGATACAACCCTGATGCACTCCCTTCCTGATTTTAAACCATGCAGTATCCCTTTGTTCTGTTTGAAGTAGATCTCCTAGTCTTCCTTCCGAGGAGTGGCTGGTGGATTTGAACCGCCATCCTTCTGGTTAGCAGTCAGGTGCCTTAGGCACTACGCCACTAGAGCTCCCATGTATTCTGCTAGGGGCTTAAAAATCACTCCTGCATCAGCATATGTATATATGCATGTAAACCCCTCAGTTCTGTTTCAAAAGCTTAGTAAAACCACGTTTCTTAGAATCTTTCATCCAAGTTGATTCATTGAAGATTTTGCAAGGTGTTTAATTGCCATATATTATAATATGATTGTTTGCTTATGCCAGTTCTTTCCCACCTACCTATCAGGGTGTAATGATTTCCTGACTGATGAGTTCATTCATTCATTTAATGTCTCTCCCAGGCTCTTAACCCAGATAAGACCATACTTATTTTTGAATTAGAAGGCTTGCTCCTTGACACACCTTTGAGAGTTATGAAATAATGGGAAGAAGGAACAAACATATAATGTTAGTGTGGTATTCTACAGTTGCACAGGAAGAAGGAAAAATTCAAAGAACACAAGAAGGCTTTACTCTCTATTCAAATATATAATTCTCTTCCTGTTCTCTAGGATTGTATATATACTACTAATTAAAGCTGTCTCTGTTCTGGACTAACACTTTGCCTATTAAAATCCTAAGTTGACAATGTAAGAAGTCCCTAGCTTGTCTAGTCCATTACAGCAGTGCTGTTTAATACAACTTTCTCTGATGATAGCAGTGTTCTCTGTCTGTATGATCCGATATGGTAGCTATAGCCACATGTAGCTATTGCACACTTGATATGTGGTTCTGAAGAACTGAATTTTTAATTTTATTCATTTTAATAATTTAAATAGACGCATATGACTAATGGCTACTCTATAGGACAACACAGAATTACTGGATTCCGTTAAGAAGCAGTAGATCCAAAGTCCAGAAGATGAGATTGTTAGTCCCATCTTTAGTCCCACAGGATTAATTACCCAGTCAAGTGTGCTACCGTGTAAAGTTTGGTTATGTAACCCTGGTTAGCACTTTCAGGATTTGTAACTCTAGCTTTCCAGTCTTCCAGTTGTCATTTGACAACTCTGACTCATGGCAACCCTGTGTTGTATCAGAGGAGAATTGTGTTCCTTAGACTGATTTTTTTGGAAGTAGATCCCCAGGCCTTTCATCCACGGCATCTGTGGGTGGACTCCTTTAAGTTATTAGCCATGCATGTTAACCATTTACACCATGCAGGACCTCTGGCTTACAAGAGGTATATAAAAAAAACCAAACCCACTGCCACTAAATCAATTTGGACTCATAGTGATCCCCATTGGGTTTCCAGGTCTATAAACCTTTATAGAAGATCACCCCCATCTTCCCTCTGCAGAGCACCTGCTAAGTTTGAACCACTGACCTTCTGGTTAGCAGTCAAGTGCTGTATCCAGTGTGCTACCAGAGCTCCTTCAAGAGGTACATACTATAGTCCTTTTAATAGCCTCAGTGTCCTAAATTATGGGATTTAAAAATGTTCAAGAGAGGATCCTTGCCTTTTAATAGCTGAGAACAAAATAGATCTCTATCAGAGAAGCCCCTTCCTATTGAAAGAACCATATAGGTACAGTACAGACATACTAAATATTATTTGCAGGCCTGAGTAGTTTTAATTTACAACTCTGAGAGTTTAATACAGTTTTAACTTGATAACCGGTATCTGGTAACACACCTTTTTTTGTAAAATTTTCTTCAGATCTGAACATAGAAACTATGAAAAGTTATACAAAATACTCTTCTACACTCTTAAAGATAGCAAACTAAATAGAAGCTCTCCTTTTTTAATGCACAGCATTTAAAGTCAGTACCAGTGGTTTAATTTCTAGCCAGGAAAAGAGAAACTATTCATTGAAAATATGACCATAAATATTTGAACAATTATGTTCTAAGCAATTTATGTACTAGATCATCATTTCCTAGAGTGGTTTTCTGTATAATAAAGTATTTAGAAATTCATCCATCCCATCCATGGTCTCATAGGACAACTCAGTCAGTTGGCATAACAGTTCACAAAGATCATGATCTTCATCCCAGTGAAGTAAGTAGCATCTGAAGTCTTAAAAGTTTGTGAGCAGTCATCTGTAGTCAACTGTAGGTTGTATTTGGGCAGAAGCAAAACAGTAAAAAAAAAAATAGTTGGAAGCTCAGAGAAGAAGCAAGTCTACCCAAGCCACAACTCATCTACTCTGAGATAATAAGAACTAGATGGTGCCCAGCTACCATAGCTGACTGTTCTGGCCACAATACACCTACTCTTCACTTATTGACTACTTTATCTAATATTTCACATTTATGACCATTCACGCTCACTCACTCATTGCCGTCGAGTTGGATCCAACTCATAGTGATCCCTTATTGGGTTTCCAAGGCAGTATCACTACGGAAGTAGATTGCCCAACTTTCCCTCCGAGGAGTGGCTGGTGGGTTTAAACCGCCAGCCTTCTGGTTAGCAGTTACATCCCATTGGTACTATGCCACTTGTGCTCCCATTTATGACCATAGTAAAAAAAAAAAAAAACTCTTTATTTTGCACATTAACGATCTATGTCTAGCAGTAACCGTCGGTGAGGTACAAGGCAAGAGTATGCAGACTATAATGGTTAAGGTTATGTATTAACTTGGCTGGCCAAGATTCCCAGTGGTTTGACAGTTATATAATGATACAGTCTGGCAGTTAAGTAGTGATGCAGTCATCCTCCGTTTTGTGATCTGTGTTATCTCCATTTGTACATAATACTGGTCTTTGGAACCTAACGACAACAGTAAGTGAGGAGTGTGTATAGATGGTCCCACATAGAATGGGAGAACAGTATGGAGCAGAACTCGTATTCTCATTTAGAAAAAAAAAAAACCAGACAAACTGGACAGTAGAGAACAGAGGACTCCCTGAGACTATCACGCTAAGACATTCTGTCAATCTAGAACTGACCCTATCCCCTGACATTACCCTTTAACGAAATAGTAGTAAGACACAAAATAAGGGATAGTACCCATAATGATCAGTGCTTGAGTTAAAAACCATCATTATGAGACCTAAAGGTCAACACTCAGAAGCAAAAGATGAAAAAGATAAAGGAGGCAGGGAAACTGGAAATGGAGCAAACAGAACACAAAGATAATGTTGACAGATTGTGATAAATGTGACTGGTGTTACCAAACAATTTATGTGGAAATTGCCAAATGGGAACCTAACTTGCTGTGTAGACTTTCACCAAAAATTCAGTAAAGTAATGAAATAAATAGATAAAAATATCTTCCATGTATGTTGGGAAATGGCAATAAATTTGGGAAATTTGGTAGCATATTGTGTCCCCCTTTTTGGAGAGACACAATATATATTAGCAATACTAATGACTGGAATAAATCCTGCATTAGAAGAATATGTTTAACATTGTTTAACCCATTGTTTCCTGTAGGAGTTTAGCCTGGATTTTTTTTTTTTTTTTTCTTTCCATGTAATACCTGTAAACAGCCTGAAAGATTCAATTTGGGAAATACTTTGCTAGGTTATTCATTAATTAATTTAAATCTAAATGTTTAGAGGAACTTTATAGAAGTTTCCTGGACTGAACTCTCATGGGGATTCTGTAATATCCCTGTGAGTTACTTATTCTGCATCTACTTGAGTGCCCCACAAGGCAGAAAATTTAATTCTCTTACAATTCTAATTGTTTCAAAAAATTCTTCATTATTTAGCACTTGGATCTTTTTTTTTGCATAGCTTTCCCACCAGCATATTTCACTGGAGAATGAAGATAAAATATCTGCAAGTAAAAATATGTTAATTAGACACAGTAGCTAATATGTTTTAATCTCTTGCTTTCTTATTTTATTTGACAGGCACCTCTGTGGGCATATATTGCTTGTGCATGTGGCCTTTTCATTTACCAGTCTTTGGATGCTATCGATGGGAAACAAGCCAGAAGAACCAATAGTAGCTCTCCTTTGGGAGAACTTTTTGATCATGGTTGTGATTCACTGTCTACAGGTACTGTTGATTTTTAATGTTAATGATTATTAACATTGATGAAAGCAATGTGATAAACAATGTTAGAGTAAATAAGAAGTTTGTGGTGGTGTAGTAGGTATCAGAATAAGTGATTTTTATTAAATTTTATCATTTTCAGAAGACTGAATCTGATAACTGTTCATTATTGACAGGAAATTTAGGAATTAAGTTCATTTTTGTTTAAGTTATTTTTAATGCTAAATACTGTTTTATCATCTGTTTTCAAAAACTTAGAGCATGATTGTCGTCATACAGTATATGACAGTACAACAGTGGGAGACTAGTTATATAATTTGTGGTCTTTACATTTAAATAAATATGTTGTAGGCATTTAAAATTGTGTTACAAAGATTGGTTATAACTTTAATAATGTGCTTGGAAAAAAATATGCGAAAGTGCTGGCAATAGATGAGTTACTGTAATTAAGTAATATGTCTTTATTTGCACTATTTGGCAAGTATTTAAAATAATATTTTAATATATTTTAGAGGGGAAAAAAAAGAGAGAAACAAAATGGTAGTTTCTAACTAGTATTCATGACAGGGACTTCCCCCATTATATTTAATTTGGTTTTTCATTTGGTTTCTTATCATTTGACATGTCCTTTAAAATGTTCGGAGAGAAAGACACAAAACCCCTTGATAGTTTTACCTCCCGAACTGAGGTTTGCAGATGCAGGTACATGTTAAAATCATTGTCTCAATATCCAAACAGCAGTAAGGAGAAGCAGGTAAGCTCTGACTCAAGTCAAGAAAAGCTCAAAACTTCCACTAAGTAAAAGCTAGTGTGGTATCTTGAAAGGTATTGTAATTTAACTAGGTAGAATGACAGGTACCCTATTTTTATTTTAGTTGGAGTCATATTTGCACAAAGTTTTAGTTTCAAACTTTTATAGTAAGTTTTTTTCTATGTTACCAATTGTTTTCAGCTAAATTAAGAAACAACAGCTATCAACCTGAAGCAAATAGGTCCCTTTATGGATTACTCATGCCCTTTGTTTTTGTTTCCTTCTGGCTCTCTGCCTTTTAATTTTTACAGCTCATTATTACCATTATTACCAAATTTAGAAAATACTCCCAAAAATGCTAAAATATTTTAGTTTCTTTCAAGAGCTTTGGTTCTACTAAATAAATGGTTTAGTGGAAAAATAAAATTATGGGGTAAAAATTTAATGTCAGGTTTATATCTAACTTTCCTGTTATCATATATAACTGAGGGCAGATAGTACATTCACAGCAAATTTCTTCTTTGCCTCATCTAACTACATTTCCAGCTCAGTTAAGGTTTGCAATTCCAATTGTTCAGTTTCATTGTGATCTTTCTTCTGCAGTTTTTGTGGTTCTTGGAACTTGCATTGCAGTGCAGCTGGGGACAAACCCTGATTGGATGTTTTTTTGTTGTTTTGCTGGGACGTTCATGTTCTATTGTGCACATTGGCAAACATATGTTTCTGGAACATTGAGATTTGGAATGTAAGTAACACCTAATGATGTTTTTGTTTTCTCATTCTAATATGGAGAATGTTGCTTGTAGGTATTTAAGTATTAAGATTTGATCAAATTACTAAATTAGTTTAATAAATAAAATTAAACTCATTATGATCTTTTGCCATATGTCCTTCTGTCATACCTTTTAAAAGGTAACATCAGAACCTTCCAACCAGTATTTTTTAAAGCAACCTGAAAAGCTGTAGCCCCTCCTCACTCATCTTCATTTGTCTCTCTCACAGTAAAATTCACTTTTTTCCCCTATTGTCATTCACCCTAATTCCCTGTTTTATTTTGACATATAAAAATGCATTTTCAGGAAAGATAAGATAGTTTCTAAGAAAGAACAATTCTCATTTTTAAATATCATGGCCTACTCCAGGTTTTATCCTTTTCACATGATTTTATTTATTAATCTAAAGAAGAAAATGTAAGCCCTTAGTAGTTCAGTTGATTGTGCATACCACATCGATGATTATTGCCAATGAAATGCCTGAGAGTTTCAGAAATGAAATATAGACTCATTTCTTTGAACAGTTCCTACCTTCCCATAAATATTTATTAGTAAACCAGTCTTGGAGCAAGGTTAAAGATGGCATTCACCAACCAGAATTTAATTTAGTATCACAGATCCTATTTATACTGCTCAAGTTATTCTCTCTCTTTTATTTTAATGGCATAGGGTTCAAAGAGAAAAGACTTGAGAAAATGTCTACTTCATGAAATTTGAAAATGGGACTCTCTATTGGCAAATGACAGGCAGTACATCTTAACCTAGTCTCCAATTGCAATGAATCATTAATAGCATTTTTAATCTTGGATCTCTAGTAAACTTAGTTTTATAGGCCTTTTGGAAAAGTAGAATGCATAGAAATTCATTTGTTCACTATAAGTTCAGTGCAGCTGACTTTGGCTACACTTGTTTAAATAGACTTTAAATTCTTATAGCAGTAACTGAACAATTGTTAATACTTTTGAACGTTAACTGTTTAAAAGACACATCTTAGAATACTCTCAAAGTAAGGGTTTAGAGAATGTGTTTAAGGCACATCTCAATGTGGTATTCTCATTAGAGACAGTAGTGGATGTGAGTGTCCATTTGAAAACTATGTATATGTCTATGCCTTCATCAGGAGCTCTGGTAGCATAGTGCCGAAGGCACTTGACTGCTAACCAGAAGGCTGGCGGTTCAAACCCACCAGCCACTCCTCAGAAGGAAGATGGGGCAATCTACTTCCATAGTGATACTTTCTCGGAAACCCAAGGAGGGGTTGGGTCCGACTTGAGGGCACATAACAACAACAACATGCCTTCATCAGTAGTTTTTAAAATGATCAATGCTCAGAAAATATTGAAGATTTCTGCTACAAAAAAAAAGTAATTGAAAATATGTGCAGATTTTTTTCCCTCAATTTTATAGTCTTTTTCTATACTAGGTAAAACCACAAAATGTAATAGATTTCTAAGGATAGACTTTTAAGATCATCTGGTTTGCCCTCCTTTAGTTTCAATTTTTGATGATGTTGCTGTTTTCAAAATGGTAGGATTTGTCATATCTGAATTTCACATAGTTCATATTTCATTGGTTATTTTCTTACCAGTTAAATTTCAAGTCCTTATTTTGAAAGTTTATTCATTATCCAGCCCTAATTCATTCTCTTTTTCTTTCAAATAAAGCAACACCAGTCATATTGGTGAGAAGTGATGGAAGGAGAGAGCATGAAACCATGGAAGCAGGGAAAAAGTGTTTATTTGCCAGTCTTAGAATTTTCCTCGTGGTGTGTTTCCATTGATGAGCTATGTGTTTGGAGAACTGCAAGCAGTTCCATATGGTTGCATCATAAGATGCCTGTAGAGGAGTGACAGGAGAAAAAACCAGGAAGATCCAGATCTACTATGCTCTGCCAAGAAATTTGGGCTTTTATCCTGATTCTGTGGGGAATCTTTGCAGGACCTAAAGAAAAGAAATGACAAAAATACCTTTTTGAAATAGTTTGGTAACATTATGGAATATTATGGCTTTGACAGAGGCAGGAAGACCTAATGGGAAGCATTACTGTAATTAAGGTGAAGAGTGATAGAGGTGGAACTAAACAGTGACAGTATTATTGGGAAGAAAGAGACAAGTTGATGAGAGATATAAGAGAAAAACTATAGGACATAGTCTATATTTGCATGTAGGGAATGAATAAGAGGGCAGAGTCTGAAATGACTCCCAGTTTTCAGGGTTGGGTGGTTGGTTAGCAGGTGGAGGGAGAAAGGCACTACAGGAAGAGGCACCTATTTGAAGGGAGAGATCTATTTAGGATGCGTATGTGAGGGGTTTCAGGCATTCAGATAGAGTGAAAATAGCAGAAAACTTAGAGAGCAAGCCTAGAAAGTAGCCCATAAATACACCGGTTAAAAAGCCAAGAAAGGAAGGAATTTCACAAAACAATTCTAAATGCTGCCAAGGCTCAAAATGAAGATAGAAAAGTGTACATTAGATTTGGCAGTATAAGGCCATCCAGCGTAGTTTCTGTATAGTGGTAGAGTAGAGCCATATTATGAATGGGGAGTAAATAAATAGAGATAGATAGTACAGGTTAGGAGGAAGAACATGAATTCAAAGGAAGCAGGCTTTTTGTATTTTAAATAGGAGAAATCCAGTGGAGAAGAGATTGCAGATACCTGAAAAAGAGACTATTATCTGATTGCTGAAGATGCAGGACCACAGGAATTCTAGGATAACAGGTAGAGGGACTAGCTATGAAAAACACTCTTCAACTGAAATTGGTATGCTTCGTTATAATATTTAGGGAAAAAAATCTAGAAATATTGAAGCTAGTATAAATTTAACATCTAAATTTAAATTAAATATTAGTATTATAGGGAGTTGGTTTTAATTTGGGAAATTGTATAACGTTTTTTGAAATACTGCATTACATTAAAGCAGTATTTATTTTTTAAAAATAAAATAAATAAATAATGTTGTTGTTTGTTGTTGTGTGCCATCGAGTCAAACCCGACTCATAGCAACCCCTCCTTGGGTTTCCGAGGCAGTATCACTACGGAAGTAGGATTGCCCAACCTTCCTTCCAAGGAGTGGCTGGTGGGTTTGAACCGCCAGCTGTCTGGTTAGCAGGCAAGTGTCTTAGCCACTGTGCTACCAGGGCTCCCAAATAAATAATAGGCTCCAGTAATCATAGAAATATGCTGCTAATGATACACATTTAAGGAGAAAATTATCAAAATGTCAGTGCAGTGGAGTCATATAGAATGCATTATGTAGATATCTCTATAGACATCTTTAAATTGCCCTTTTTCAAGAGCAAATAGACTAGGCAAATGTGTAATAGGGTACATATTGAAATCAGGTTTGTATGTGTGAAGGAGGAAGTCCAAATTTTATTTTGCTTAATTAGGAAAGAACAAGTTCAACTTTCAAATATTGTTTGACTAAACAAATTTTAAAAACTCCTTTGTTTTTTCCTACTCCATGGAGGACATTGAAAGCAGCGTTAGGTACATTAGGAATCTTATTTTAAACTTTTTATTTGAATTTGAATTGTTTTATTTTGATAGGCTTACACACGAGTGAAAAATACATAGATATTTCTCTTTTATACATAAATAAATTCAAGTTGTTACACCATTTTTGTTTTTGTTAGCTGCCATTGAGTCAGCCCTCGAGTCTTGGTAACCCATGCGTAAGAGAATGCTGGCCGGTCCCTCACCATCCCCGTGATTGGTTGTAGATTGGACTGTTGTGATCCACAGGGTTTTCATTGGCTGATTTTTGGAATTAGATCACCAGACCTTTATTCCTGCTCTGTCTTAGTCTGGAAGCTCTGCTGAAACTTGTTCAGCATGTAGCAACACACAGGCCCCCACTGACAGAGGGGTAGCAGCTGTACTTGAGATACATTGGCTGAGAATCAAATCCTGCATGGAAGGCAAGAATTCTACCACTGAACCACCAGGGCCTTTTCTGACAACCTTAAAATATAGAGTGTTTGCCAAATAAGAGCTTTTTCAGTTCATCTCCTTAGTCTTTTTTATATAACTGTTTTTAGTTGCTAATGTTTGTTGTAATATATTGGGAAAAAATAGGCACAGTAACTTTCATAACTAAATATTTGTATTCAAAGTAGAAATCTAGCCTTGTAAGATAGTAAATATGCTTTTTATCCACCTCCCTGAAATTCTGAGTTATATCCTCTAACACTTTGCTCTGATCACAAGTAAAAACTACCTTGCACACAGAATGCTAGTAGCTGTCACATCTAAACAGACCCATATCCTAACAGTGCTCTTGAGTGACCAGGTAGAGAGATCTGCCAGAGATGAGTACTGCGATTCTTCCAGATCCAGCTTAGCCCTTTAGGATTTTTATTAGCTTGAATATGAGACAGTGGAAGGAAATCAAGTTAGAAACTAGAATTTCATAAAATGATTAGGTCAGTAGGAGAAGATAAGAATTATAGACTGGAGCTCATTGGTAAACATTTATAAAACACTCTTTAAAATATTTATGAATTATACTAAATGGAAAAGTTTGCACAATTTTTCTCTTAAGGGCTAAACCCTCTATTTCTCGGTATTTTTAAAAACACAACTTTAGATGTATATATAAAACCATTTTTTATAAATTAAATGCTTAGAAACCTTAACCAAAAAAAACAAACCAAACTCACTGCCATAGAGTCAATTCTAACTCATAGAGACCCCCATTGAGTTTCCAAGGCTGTCAATCTTTGCAGAAGCAGATTGCCCTACCTTTCTTTTAAAAAAGAAAAAAGCAGCTGGTAGGTTTGAGCCACCAACCTTTTGGTTAGCAGCCAAATGCCTTAACCACTACAGTACTAGAGAAACCTTAAACACTCTTTAATAAAACTATATTTATGCAAAAAATAGGCCTTAAAAAGGCCTGTGAAAGGTAGAACTTTTATTTAAATGATCTTTCCAGGAAAAAAAAAAAAAAAAACCTACTCTTTTCAAGAAAAAAGAAAAAAATTATAATAAATTGAACTCAGGCCACTACGTGTTGCTTCAAGTGCTATCACCAAATTGTCTTGTCTGTGTACTTATTTAGGAGCACTGGTGATGTAGTGGTTAAAGCATTCAGCTGCTCACCAAAAGATTGGTGGTTCGAACCTACCAGCTGCTCCACAGGAGAAAGATAAGGCAGTCTGCTTCTGTAAAGATTTATAGCTCTGGAAATTCTACTCTGTCCTGTAGGGTCTCTATGAGTCGGAATCGACTCAATTGCAGTGGGTTTGGTTTTTTTATTTTGGGGGTGGGGCATGAGGTATGTACTTTATTAACTGGGGCAAAGCCCATCACTTTCATGGACCTCATATCCTAATTTGTAAAATAAGAATTTTGGATTAGATAATAAAGTCTGCGAGTCTGTTGATTTTGCAGATGTTACTTCTTATGTACTTATTGCTTATAATTATAGCAGGGAGAGTATTAATCTTTACTTCTATTCATTTTTAAATTTATACTTCTAAGATTGTACATTTACATTCATTAAAAACCTGCTAGCAAAAGTTTATTTCTATGTAAGTAACTTCTGTAGTAACATCTCATTTTTTCTTTTCTATAGTTAAATGAACAGTTAATATGCTATGTATTCTGTTGGTAATCTGACAAATTTAGTTCATCTCCTTATCCAAAGTAAAAAACAAAACTCAAACTCACTGCCATCAAATTGATTCTTACAACAACCATATGTAGAACTGAATAAGACCGCCTCATAGGGTTTCCAAGGTTGTAAATCTTTATGGAAGCAAACTGCCTCATCTTTCTCCCATGATGAGTGGACGCATCATGCACTTGATGACCTCAAACTGCTGATCTTTTGGTTCACAGCCAGGTGCTTTAACCACTGAACCACCAGAGCTGCTTTTTCTCACCAAAGTAATGACTTTTAAAAACATAATGATTTAAAGACCTCGTAGTACTTAAAACTTGTGTCTGTTGAAATAATCCACTTTCTCTTATGAAGTTTCCTGTTTAATACTTGTATATGTGATCTGCTTATTTTTACATGATTAAGATTTACCATATGAATTATTAAATAACAGACATTTTCCTTTTAGGGACCAGTTTCAGTGTGTATTTTTCTCTCATTTGCACCCTAGCTCCACTCATTTAATTTTACCTCATTGTTATAGATAATATCCATAAAACAACCAACCAAATTTGTAATTTATAATATAAATTTATAATATAAACCAAATTTATATTAATGTAAAACCTAGATTGCGATTTGGGTTCTTATAACATCCAGTAAAATTGTTGTTGCTGGTGTTAGGTGCTGTCAAGTAAATTCTGACCCATAGAGAACCTACAAGGCAGAGTAGAACTATGCCCAATCAGGTTTCCTAGGCTGAAATCTTTATGGAAGCAGATTACCAGTCTTTTCTTCTGTGGAGCCACTGGTGGGTTTGACTGACCTTTTGGTTAGCAGCTACATGCTTAACCATTGCTCCACCAAGGCTCCTCTGTTAATTTGGATTGACGTAGTTTTTATTTGAAGCCATCTATACTGCTACCCTTTTCTAGCACCATCTGTGTTATACTTCTCTAATGATTGAACTGGACGTTTTCTTTAGTTTTACCACTAATCAACTAATCCAATGTACTGTTGTTGTTGTTATGTGCCGTCGAGTCAGACCCGACTCATAGCAACCCCTCCTTGGGTTTCCGAGGCAGTATCGCTACAAAAGTAGATTACCTCCTCTTCTTTCCAAGGAGTGGCTGGTGGGTTTGAACCGCCAGCCTTCTGGTTAGCAGTCAAGTTCCTTAGCCACTATGCTACCAGAGCTCCCATCCAATGTACTAGAAAGTTATAAAGCTGGTGTGGAATTAAGGGAAGAGAAAGGAAGAAGGAAAAGATTCTGAGCTAGAGGTTTTTCAGGAAACAAGACAAAGAGAAGGCCAATTTGACATTTGCTCTAGTCATATGCAAAGGAAAGTCACTCTTAACTAGATTCTTTCCCACTTAGAGTGTGGTGAGGTTTTGGGGCAGTGAGTAAGTGGGGTGCTATATGATTAATGATTTTTTCAAACATACATGACTGAGCATGAGGATTCTGGGAAGCATTCCTATCCACAGGGAAGTCTGCATTAGATTCAGCCATTTAAAAGATCTACATCAAACCCACCAGTCACTGCTCGGAAGGAAGGTTGGGCAATCTACTTCCGTAGTGATACCGTCTTGGAAACCCAAGTAGGGGTTGCTATGAGTTGGATCTGACTTGATGGCAGTGCATTGTATTGTGTTGCCCTGCATTGTGTTTATGTCACAGACAGTAGTTATCAAGTAGTATTATATGCCAAGTAGTATTTAGCCCTCCTAGGTAAATGATGGAAGCTCTGGTAGCTAGTGCCTAAGTCACTACTGCTAACTAGAGGGCTGGCGGTTCAAACCCACCAGCCACTCCTCGGAAGGAAGATGGGCCAATCTACTTCCATAGTGATACTGCCTCGGAAACCCAAGGAGGGGTCGCTATGAGTCAGGTCCAACTCGACGGCACATAACAACAACAGCAACAACAACAGGTAATTGTTACTGAGTATGCATTTTTAGTGCTAGTGTTTCCATCTTCCAGTTTACAAGTAATGTATTCAGTGTGTTACAGTTTCAGTTTTTAGACTTTTCTACTCTTTTGATTTGGGTATTGAATATACTAGTACTGTTTAAATTGTATCATTGACTCTTTAGGCATCTTTATAAGGAAAATACTACCGTTTAATCTGATTTTTCTACCTGTTTTAATAGGGCTCTTTAGCAAAAGCTCTGAGTAAAGTTACTATGAAATGTTTGTTTCCCTATGCATAGATTCGATGTTACAGAGTCCCAGATCATAATTATAATATGCCAGCTTCTCACAGGAACCCTGGGGCCTTGGTTCTGGAACTTCACGGTAACTGTTAGAATATTCATGCTGCCAGTGAACAATGGCGTGAACTCCATAAATTATAAACAGCACCTTTGTCATGCACAGAGTAATTAAAAAATGAAAAATCAGAAGTCTTCCTGGTGGTATTTCACAGACAAACAGCTTATTAGAAAACAATTATTTTTTAACATTATAGGGCAATAAAAATCCACCCTGTTAAACAAATTTTGAAAAGTAATGTTTCTAATGATTTGATGCTAAAAACAATTCTCTTCCCAATATACCTACTATACTCAATATCATTTTTGCTCTATGTAATGCTTTTTTAAACAAACACCTTTCCACCATTAAAATAGAATGTGTTTGGTATCTCTTATGTCGGAAACAGAACAAAGCAAGCACAGTTTTCCTTAGATAAGTAAATTGAGAGGACTCTTTTTTAATGTAGCAAAGATTCTGCTTTTTCTCTTAACATCTTTAGCATAGCATTTCCTGTAAGCAATCTAGTCCTAGTTTTTCTGCTTGGATTTTTAATGATTATGGTTTATTCTCATTTCTGTTTGCATTGTTTATTGTTTTTTCCTCTATGCTGTGCTTTCAAAACTAAGTATCCTAGCTTTGCATGTCACAATAATCATGTTCTAAACACTCTTTTTACAGTTTTTTTTTTAGTAGTACATACTCCCTTAATAGAGTATCAAATGTAAGTAATACATCCTTTTCCTCTCACATTAGAATTATAATTTTGACCTTACGACTTTAAAAACTTCATAATGATTTATTAGGAAATAATCTATTTGGATTGTCCAGAATCATTAACACTTTTATATGAAATGGTTGATTTTCAAGAATAATAGAGCTTCAATTAAACTTATTTTGAAGTTCAGGCAGTTTAGGGAATGCACGGAAACCTGATAGATAATTCTAGCAATACAAGTCTGCATTAAGTTTCCTGGATTGGAGTCCTCGGCCCCTCCTCCCAGAAAAAGAACTTAAAATATTTTTATATTTCTTTAATAGTGTGATAGAAATAGTGTATCTCTTGGTAGCAGAGTACATATTTTTTCTGAAAAGTATATTGCAGAGTTATAAATCCATTTATTCAATGTCAGTCGTGTAGACTTTGGGAACAAATTAATAGAGATTAATTTTTTTAAATCAAATTTTCAGAATAAACTTAGAATGTGGAGAATGCTGGGAAGTGCTGTAGATATATTTTAAGAGCAAAACTAAAGCCATTTTTCAACTAAATTTACAATATGTTTGCGAAATTCTTTGTGGGATTCCTTCCTCAAGGAGAATAATACATCTAGTTCAAGATGTACTCATTTCTTAGCAGCCTTTCACCTTTGTCCTGTCCTCTGGTACTTTCTTCAAAGACTTATAGCTTTATGTTCACTGCCATTGTGTAGATTTACAATTTTTGATAGCTTATTTTTTATTGTTAATTATACTCACCAATGGAGCTCTGGTAGCATAGTGGCTAAAGAACTTGATTGCTAACCAGAAGGCTGGTGATTCAAACCCACCAGCTACTCCTCAAAAGGAAGATAGGCAATCTACTTCCATAGTGATACTGCCTGGGAAACCCAAGGAGGGGTCGCTATGAGTCGGGTCCAACTTTACGGCTCATAACAACAACATACTCACTGAAAGGCCTTCTCCACCAATATTCTTAATGAAGGTAACAGTCAGGATATTGTTTGCAGTGCTTACTTTCATCTTGTCTGTCTATAATAACAATGTACCTCACAGAGCCCTTTCTATTAAAATGTTCTGGCATGAATTGATTTGACATTATGAAAAATGTTTTTGAAAGAGCTTCTGTTTTCTCCAGACACACTCGCTTCAGTTACACAAAGTTGCTTACTTGCATAGATTTTCTTTTGCTTTAGTATTTCTTGGCTTTGACAAATTTGAATGTTGACATGAAGTTGTCCTTTTTTAAAAAAAAAAAAAAACATTCAGAAGAAAAGAAGCTCTAGAAAGGATTGTTCTTCCTGACTTGTTTCCAAGTGAATTTAATTTATTAGCTAAATTTCTGGTGCTGCTGCCAATATATTCTAGCACTTTAAGTAAAATTATATTGGAATATTAAAAGCACCATCTTGAAATGTATAGACATCTTAGCAACAGCAGTTAAAGACTTAAGGTGAATGTCCCAGTTGATTGGCAGAATACCAAAAGAGTTTAGGAAAGTGTAGAAACAACACTCCTAATTTTTTCAAGACTGGTACTTTCTGCTTCTGTACCCAAAGAAAAATGACTTAACCTTTCTGCCAAATTTCCCATTTATAATATAGTGGTAATATTCCTTGTCTCTTTAGGGTAGTTGTAAAGGTTAAAACTCAAAAAACCAACCTCACTGCCTAGCTACTTCCAACTCATAGTGACCCCCATTGGGTTTCCGAGGCAGTAAATCTTTATGGAAGTGGATTAGTTGGTGGGTTTGAACCTCCAACCTTGTGGTTAGCAGCCAAATAACTTAGGCAATTTGCCACCAGAGCGTCTTTGTAAAAGTTAAAGGAGTTAAAAATGCAGTTTTATAATTACAGTGCCTGGTGTATAGTGTTAATTATCATTATTAATGTTAGTAAGACCTTTGTTACTAATCTCCATTCGTTTCCAGATTTCTTCTAGAACTGATCATGCTAGTTTGAGAGGAAGAATAGCTCAATGATCCCTTTATTTACCTGCAAGATTTTACTAAATGATGTGAGAGAATTCTCTTCTACTTTTCCAGAAGTTATGAGGATAGACTGCTTCTTCAATTTGAGACTTAACTTTTAATTCCTCTTATACTAAGTGACTTGTTCTATTCTAGCCTTGGCTATATTTTTCCCCTCTTACCCACAGTCACTTGATGGGTTTTTTCTTTTTAGTCTTCTCAGGTAATTTGAAGATCATGTGGTAGGCAATACCGTTTTTAATCATTTAGATTACCTTAGAAATAGAGGCTTCGACTTGTCTGTTTATATATAGCACTTGAATTAAAAATACTCATGGTTAATAAGTTCAGCTGTGTGGCTAATATTTTTTAACATTAAGCTTGCCATGCTCCGTTTGCCGTTTATCAAGAGCAGAAAAGTAAAATATTGGAAGGCAGTATGTTGAATTTCTAGGATAATCGTCATTCCAGTCCAGCACCTCATTGCACCTTTGATTTTTTCTGGTAAAATGTATAATGAATGCCATGTTCTGGTTGTGCATTATTTCTCCAGATATGTTTACAAATACTTGTTACTCTGAGTTATCTAGCAGTTGCTATAGGGTTCAAGACATCTTCATATGGATGACTTTTTAAATAAAATACTTCTTTTTAAAATAATAGCACAGAAGTCAAATTGTACAAGTCAGAGTTTCTTTGACATTATGAATTCATCCATAGTGTGTATTTTGTTAATCATGCTAATACAAAAAAAAAAAAAAAAAATGTTGCTGTCAAGTCAGTTCTGACTCATAGCAACCCTATAGGACAGAAAAGAACTGCCTCTATGGGGTTTCCAAGGTTGTAACCTTTATGGAAACAGACTTCCATATCTTTTACCCACAGAGCAGCTGGTGGGTTCAGACCCACTGACCTTTTGGTTAGCAGCCAAGCACTTTAACCATTGCACCAACAGAACTTCTTAGCCAAACTAATGCCAACCTAAATTACAAGACAGTTATATTTACTATCTATAGTTTAATGAAAACATTTGTGTTTACAAATTAATAACAAATATGTCTTTAAAATGGATATGTCACATGTAGATGAAAAATAGATTAAACAGTTTTATTTCTGATTTTAGAGAGGAAAGACACAAAAATTCCTGGGGAAAGATGATTAACAGGCTTATCAGCTCTCACAGAATATCAGCTAACTCTCTTTGCATCCCTCATTTAACACTGAGTCTTGTCATATTTAAACCAAATACATTTGTTAGATGTGTCTCTGAACATTGAGAAATAGAAGTGAAACTGTCAAAATGGAAAGTTTCCTCACAGTTAGGGAACATATAATTTGGAGCTGTTTATCACTTTTGAAAGTCATTTTCTTCTTCAAATGGAGAAGTTGGGAGCTCTGGTGGCACAGTGTCTAAGACAGTTGACTGCTAACCAGAAGCCTGGCGATTCAAACCCACCAGCCACTCCAGGGAGGGAACACTGGGCAATCTACTACCATAGTGATACCTCCTCGGAAACCCAAGGATAGGTCGTTACAAGTTGGATCTCATTCGATGGCAGTGAGTTTGAGTTAATGTAATAATTGCTCTGACCAGGGAGCTTTGTAAGCTGCCTTTCCACAATGGTAAAGGCTCCTTGAGATCCTCACTCGCACTGGAGAGATTCTGTGTTCTGTTGAGAAGTTAAAATTACTCATGTTTATTTCACCTTGTCTTCTTTGCTTCTCAATCATTAGATCATTAATATGTAAGGAATGATTCATCTAAGAGGTTTATTGTGGGTGTTAGAGGTTATTTTGATCTTGGAGCCACATTGATAGTCTCCCCACCCTCATCAGAAAAATGGGGGAGTTTAGACTCTATAACTGGTTTGCTCCTTTCCCTTTTTCTTCTGTGACAACCAGCAGTACATTGGTTTGACCAGAGTGCTCATTATGGATTATCCACAGCAAATATGACAACATATCCCAATTAAGGTGTTCAACTTTTAAGCTGTGGACGTGTAATGTTATACATAAGAGATTTTTTTTCCGTGTGTCTGTATGTGTGCGTATGTATATATATATAGATATATGTATGTATATATATGTGGGTTTTTTTCTTTTGTTTTGTTTTGTTTCTCCACATCATTCTGGTATTCTTCTTCTGCCATCAATCCCTTGTGTCTTTTTTTTTTTTTTAATTGTGATTTGGGTGAAAATTTACATAGCAAATTCACTTCCCATACAGCAGTTCACATACACTTTGTCTCATGACATTGACCACAATTTATCACAATGCAACATCTCCCCCCATACTACCTCCCGATAGTTACCTCTTCCCTGTGTCCATCCCTCCATGTACTCCTGCCCTCTGCACTGTCTCCCTGTGCATAAGCAGCCCTTCCTTCTCCCATCATTGTTCTCTCCAAGGAGTGTATCTACTTAAAGTAAATGTTCAACTGATATGCCTGTAATAGACATATGTGGCTATAAGCCACAGGCATGGTTCAATTCCAGACCTGAAGGGCTGCTAGGGACCATAGTCTCAGTGGTTCCACCAGGCTCTATCGGACCAGCAAACCTGGTCCCCCCTTTTCTTTTTCTCCAAATGATTTTGAGTTTTGTTCCACATTGTTCTCCGTCTCTATCCAGGATCTCCTACATGGATCCCCTTCCAAGTGGTTGACAGTAGTAGCCGGGCACCATCTAGTTCTTCTGGTCTCATAGTCATGTAGGCTGCAGATCGGATGGTATACCAGTCACTAGGATTAATTGTTTCCATGAATTTTTGGCTTTCTTCATTCTTCTTTGCTCTGGACGAGGAGAGACCCATCATTGCATCTAGATGGCAGCTTGCTAGCTTTTAAGATCCCAGTTGCTACTAGCCAAAGTAGGAGGTGGAACAATGTTTTGTGTAGTATGATATGTCAATTGAGCTTGATGTCCCCTGCGACTATGGTCCTGAGCCCACAGGTTCAACTATTCGGTCCCTCTTGGTGGCTGGCTGTGACCAAGCAGGGACTACATCCTTGCCCCTTGTCAGCTCTACTATACACCTGGGAATTCACATCATACACATAAACTTACAGGATCATTATCTGCCAACCCTAAACATGTTCTTGGGTACACTCCCTGCTTCATAGACATATCTAATAGTGCAGCCTGTACACCCATCTATCCACCCATATACCTGTGTTTGCCTTCACTGACAACGCCGTACTATATGTGCAAAAGGGTTCATCTTTGTTGTCTGTACCTCCCACGTACCTCTCTCTGTCTTTCCCTTCCTCAATGCCACTGTATTGATCACTAACATTTGCTACATTGCCCTTCTCTTCACCCAAATCAGTACTTATCTCTATGTAACAGTGTTCCCTCCCCTCTGACCCCTGGTAACCAACAAAGAAAACGTCCTTCCATAGATAGACGTTTCCTTGACTTTTACAATTACGGACTAATACAATATTTGTCCTTTTGTGATTGACTTATTTCACTCAGCATAATGTCCTCCAAGTTCATCCACGTTATGCAGTGTTTTG
>NW_006921597.1:17036301-17053517 GCF_000298275.1 Orycteropus afer afer | reverse complement strand
ATTCAGGTATTTGTCTTCAATCTCATTAATTCTGTCTTCCATTGCATCAATTCTTCTCCTTTGCCCTTCCAATGTGTTATCTATTTCTGACAATTTCGTATTAATCTTCTGGATTTCTGTCTGTAGATTTAGAATCATTTCTAGTTTTTCATTTATTTTGTCATTTTGTTCTTGTATTTTCTTCCAAAATTCTTCTAAGGTTTTTTCTGTGTTTTATTTAATCTGTCTCTTAATCCTTTGAAGATCCCTAAATATAATTCTTTTGAATTCCTTATCAGAGAGTTCCAATGCTGCTTCTTCCTCAGGGATGTGTTCTGGGTGTGTATCCTGTTCCCTTGTTTCTACCACTTTATCTTCTTTGTGTGGACTGTGATGGTCTGTTGTCTCCGAGACATCATGGTGTTGTATTGAGATCTCTGTTAACTGTTTGTGAAGAGCAGCCAAGGGTGATTCAGGCTCTTCTTGGTGGTTTTTTATGGTTGGCCCGTTGGTAGAGAAGGAGGTGGTGGCTCTCGCTCAGTAAGTGAAATTGCAGGAGGTGTGGGTGTGGTTATATCTTATGGGGACTGTTGCTGTCTCCCACTCAGTTAAACAAAAATTACAGTTGAATAACCATCGAAAAACTGAAAGCACATGGACAAAAAATACACCATGTAATCATACAGGAACAGTAACCAGAAGAAGAAGAAAACCTGCAATACTGGGGATAAAGCAGTAAGAGAAAAATGTAGAGAAGAAGAAGAATGAAGAAAAAAAGAGAAAAATGCAAAAAGAAAAACAAGGAATGGGGTTAACCACTAGAAAAAAAGGGGAAAAAAGTATTTAAACTTAAAAATTATTAAACAAGAACAGGGAAAAGAAGAAAAAGTTGTTAACTAGGACCTGGGAGGGGAAGAATAAAGAGTAATAGTAAAAAGGACAAAAGTATTAATAATAATAGTAATTTTAAAACAGACAAATACTAGCAAACTAAACATCAGAAAAAAGAAAGAGAAAAAGAAAAAAATTGGTGAAGGACAGGACAGGGCACCCAGGCTCTGTCCGAGCACACAGACTTGGATGGAGTTTCTTCGGGCCCAGAAGGTGGGTGGGAGTGGGGAATGGCTGCACCTCCGTTCACCAAGCAGGTGTGGGATATAAGATTAACAAGAGGAATGTCGCATCTTTTCAGTCATGTAGATCCCAAGTGTCCTTGGGGTTACTGGCAAGCAGAATCTGTTCTTAAGCCCCTGGAATCTCAGAGAGTGCTGTCTCTTTAAATATCCAAAATGGTCAGGCTGCTTGTAAACATTGAAAATGGTGGCACCCTCCACACAGTCAAAAGTCCACTGCTCAGCCTGTCTTCCTTTTCACCGCTGCTTTCCCTTTTATTTCACAGGCACCAGAGCAGTCCTCTATGCAGTCTCTGGCTAGCAGGGCTGATTTTTAGGTTAATTCTTAGGTCCTACCACCACTCGAGAATCTCCAAGCTGTCTGTGCCATCAGGATCGCTGCCAGACCGCAACTCCATATGTCTCCTTTTCTGGTATTTTCATGCAAATTCTGCTAGTGGGGGGGGGGGGGAAGGTTAGTCCACTTCTATATCCTTCCCTTCAAGGCTCAAGGATCCAGGATTATCTTCTGTGTCTGTGTTAATTGGTTCCCATTTCTTTGTTGAAGAGGGTCTGTGCAGTTTTTCTACCTATTCCGCCATCTTGAAATCTGCCTGAATCCATTGTGTTTTAAAGACCTACTTTTTTGTGTGTAGGTGTGATGATGGTGGATTTTTTGTTTAGTCTCAACACTTGAAATACTATCACTCCATAGTCTCCATTTTAAAATAGTAATGATTTTAAAAGGTAGTGATTATAGAAATCCTACATTCCTGCTTTTGTTTAATATGCTCCTTTCTAGATAATTCTTTTTTGTGTGGCCAAAAAAGATTAAAATAAGCCTTCTCCTATTACGTGTTACAGGAAATTTAGCCCATAGTAAGAGACTTAGTGAAAAGGGGGAGAAATGAATGACCATGTAACTGTTGTTATTGTTATGTGCCATCGAGTCAGACCCGACTCATAGCGACCCCTCCTTGGGTTTCCAAGGCAGTATCACTGAAGAAGTAAATTGCCCCATCTTCCTTTCAAGGAGTAGCTGGTGGGTTTGAACCTCCAGCCTTCTGGTGAGCAGTCAGATGCCTTAGGCAATATGCTACCAGAGCTCCTCACTGTGTAACTAGCTATCTTCTAAACAGAATCATTAACTCATTTGTTCATTGTTAATCTTTTCTTCCCTCTATCCCTCTGAGCTTGCTTTAGTTTCCTTGCTGCAAAATGGCTTCACACCCACACTTTTTCATTGAGATTCAATATTAGAAGCACACCTCCAAGAGTAGTGATAATAGGCAGTTCTCATGGTACAGCTTTGTGAGAGCAGGCAGGCCTTACCCTGAAGTACAAAGTTTTACTCTAAATTAGTTATGCAAACGGGATAATATCTTCCTAGCTAACTACCAACTGGTAAGTAAGTTTTCCCTGGGATTCTTTCCTAAAATTAAGATATTAATGATAATACAGTGGCAGTATCTGATTGGTTTAGAAAATTCTGTCTTCCAACATTTCCAAAGACGATATTCCATAAAACTTCTCTAGGAAACCCAATTTGGAGCTTTATAAGGATTTTTCATGTTTCATATTCTCTTTTACATTTGCCCAAGGTACAAAGATTAATTGCATGAGGTTCCCTCCATTTTTATTTTGTAATTCTATACTTCTGGCCCTTCCCCTTCCAAAAGGCTACTTCATATGTCCAGCAAAATGTTGTAAGATGTCTACCCTCCTCACCCAAGACAGAGTCGATCATCTTTGCACCTGCTTAGTCTCCTGAGTCTGCTACTGAGTCTAATCCCCCTTATTGGCAACGCCACTCACCAGGTCAGCTCTACAGATTCTTTTTAGCCTAATTCAGTGTATCACCATATGTTTGCAGCTTAATAAGCTTCTGTTTAAAAAAATAACATTCTTGGAGCAAAGACCAGTTTTTTGTTTTTTTGTTTTTAGTTGTGAGAGATTAGTTTCAACTCATTCATTTATTAAGGGTGTAACATAAGAGTTTATGTATCTTAAGTTCACGTCATAGATTGTCTGCTTTAAGTATCAGTTTTAGAAATGAGGGCTCTGTTCTGCTCTAGGAATTGAGTCTCTGTGCTAATGATAATCTGTTTTTCTTAGACTGATAACTTTTTTTAAAAATTACTTTTCTTGGCTAAATTACTCACTTTATTCAATAACTGACATTATAGAGAAGTATGTAGTGAAAAATGGTCTTCCTATCTTTATCCTCCAGCTTTCTCAGTTTCCTCACTGTCTTCCCCAATAGGTGACCACTTTTAGTAGATTATAATGTATCCTTTCAGAAATTTGTTATGCAATTACTAGCAAAAACAAAATATTATTGTAATTTTTTCCATAAAAGTAACGTATACACCATTATGCAACATATTTTTTTCACTTACTGTATCTTGGATGTTTTTTCATATCATCACACAGGAAGCTGCCTCGCCTTTTTTTCCCCCCTAAGCTGCAAAATATTCCATTTTTATAGAAGTACCATAATTTATGTAACCACTTCCTCATTGAGAGATATAAATATATATATATATATGTGTATATATATATATTGCTATTATAAATAATAGTACAGTAGAGAACCTTGTACAAATATCATTTTGTGCAAGTGTACCTATAGGATAAATTCTCAAAATCAAAAGGCATTTGAATCCAGTAATCTGAGAATGATACTATAAGTTTATACAAAGTGCTAGTCTACAGAAGGAAAGAAACACCAGTTTATGCTTTGCTTTGCTCTTCAATCTTTTTGCCAGTACTCTTTTTTTTTTCCATACTTCTGATTTCTACTGCCCTGTTTTTGCATCAGGTTTATCTCTTCTTGACTGAGATAATTTTCAGCAACCCCAGAGTTAATTCTTATTTTCTTTCAGGCTCTTCTTTCTAGGTATCTTAGGGTAGCTGACCTAGTGAGGATAATAATTCAATTAAGAGTTGGTGTGAATTTGTCACACATACACCATGGCAAGCATTAAATGAAGATATGTAAAGAACAGTTAGTTTTGCAAGGTCTCGGTGATTTGTTTTACTTCAGCGAAAGCTCATCTTTCCATCTGATACTACAAACACGTATTTCACAATTTCATTTTCAGCAGCAGTGCTGTGTAATTCTCTGTTTGACACTCAAACTTTATCCCCGACCCGATTTTGTTTGGTGGGAAAGGTTAAGCTATAATTTCAGCTCAGCTTCAATGAGTCAAACATTTCTTTTGAAAAGGAGGGGTTTTTATTGCTCTGTGAAATTCATCAAATTAAAAGGCTCTGGATTTTATTTGATTTTGCTCATAACAAATTTTTGATGCCTCCTTTTCCCCTGCCCTCAATATTTGAGATTTTTCCTATTGTGCATGATAGAGGAATGCTGCTAAGCTTGCAATCAATTAACTTGAAGTTGTTTTGAGTAATTCTGCTTTTTTGGCTTTTTGTACCTAATCAGAATTGATGTGACTGAAGTGCAAATCTTCATAATAATCATGCATTTGCTGGCAGTGATTGGAGGACCACCTTTTTGGCAATCTATGGTAATTGTTCACATTGTGTATCCCATGTAATTAATGCATGTTGTCTTTTGCTTGTATTTTCTAATGTAGTATAATCCAGGTAAAGGATAATGTGTTTCTTATTTTATTCTTCTGGAGATGAAACGTCACAGCTACGGTAGGAGACAAACTTCTCTTTAGGGCCATCTGATGCATTTCACAACTTGGAGTTGTATGGTACATTACATCCATTCCAGGCCTGTTGTTTTAGAAGGCCATTGAGAATCTGAATTATTATTGTCATTCATTTTACAGATGAGGAAATAGTGGATTGACAAACAAGTGATGAGAGTAAATCAGACTTTTCATTCTCATTCCTGACTTCATGAGTCTCCAGCACTAGTTTTTCTGTCAAATGCTTAAAGCGCCATAAAAAATTTGGGGTGCTAAATTAGCTCTGACCCCAAAACAGCATTAGTATTTACTGAAATCAGTGCCATTAGATTATTTTAATAAGCCAAGACCTTGATTTTTAACCTGACCTAAAATACAGTCACCCCTTTCTAGCACACATGTTTTTCTCACAAAAATCTGAGAGAGGACCTACAGCATGGCGACCAAGAGCGCAGGCTCTGAAACCACACTGCCTGAATTTAAGCCAGGCTACATTCTCTTCTGTGTGAACTTAGTCTGTTGTTTAGCTCTTTGTGGCTTTGTTTCCTCCTCTGTGTTATGAGGGCAGTAATGCAGTGAAAGCTGGAACTCAATGGCACTGCCTTGTTTTACCAGGTCTCTTAAGTTGTCCGCCTTTGATAGGGTATGGTCTTGCCACTTTTCTGTCTCCCCTTCTGATGGAAAATGTTTGAGTTTTCCTTCTCTTACAGGTTTCTGCCTTACTCTTTCACAAGTTTTACTGGAGTACCTATCTCATAAAGTTATTTTGTAGATTAAATGAGAAAATATGTATAAGACACTTAGAACAGTGCCTAACAAATAGTAGACAATAAAAATTGTTGCTACTTTTATAATTAGAACATATTCTAGATTTGAGTCAAAGTAGTTGGTGCTCCCTGGTCATCAGTTAACTGTTTATTGCCACCACCACTCCTTCTGAATACAGTATTTCTAATTCATTTGATGTAATCAAGTATAAGAGAAATTTACTAAGTAAAAAATTTCCTTTGCCTAATTCGTTTTATGACGGTAAATTAGGTACTTGAGGAAGTATAATTGATACAGTTCCTTAAGTGTTTATTACCAGAAATTGTTTAATGCCTTCTGTTGGGGAGATGGTCATGAGGAAGGAGGAAATGAAAGGATAAAAATATCTGTAGTCAACAAGGAAATTCTGAAACTGTTCATTTACATACATAATATAGTTTTCATTAGAGACCCTGTTGGGTTTTGAGATTGATACATAGGGAAAACATAAATTTTATTACTTTTGCTCTCTAACCAAAAAACCAAACCAAAACCAATGCCATTGGGTTGATTCTGACTTATAGTGACCCCCATTGGGTTTCCAAAGCAGTAAATCTTTACAGAAGTAGATTGCCTCATCTCCCTTCCAAAGAGTAGCTGGTGGGATTGAACTGCCAACTTTCTGGTTAGCAGTCAAATGCCATAGGCACTAGTCTTATTTTAACATTTTAGCTTTATAGGAAAGAAAGGATCCTGAAACCACATGATAAAAGAATCCTACCCACACTTAACATTTTAATATCCTTTGACTGTCTTTTTATATTATTTTCATCGGTCTTGTGTTTTGTACCAAAATTTTTCCCCTGAAAAAATATTTTGAATATTTTAAACATACATGAATTAACCTATAAATTTTCAGCATACCAATTTAAAAAACAACGGGATTTCTGGCTTGGCTATCAGAAAACAGTCAGAATCTGCTTTATGCGTCTAATTATCCTTTTAAATATATATAAAACATGCGAATAGAGTTATGCATATACATATGTCATACGTGTATCTTTATTTCTTAGGTGGTACCTAGCAATAAATTTGTTATACTAACACTTCCAGTTAGTTTATGTTAGTTTTTTGTTGTTGTTATTTAAAGGAAAGACATTTTCATGCACAAAAACTATTACATAGTTTATATATTGCTGGAAACAAAACACCATCATTTTTTGTGTATTACTTCCCTAAGAGATGATTTCCTTTGGGGATGTCTTAGAACTATATCATATAATTCTTTAAAAAAAAGAAGAAGTACATCATCACTTTGGAAGAGACCCACATATAATTCATTCATGGTTATTTTCATTGATGTGTGAGTTTTTAAGCCTAGTGGCTGATAAAGCGTATGTCAGACTACCAGATTCTAGGTTAGGCAAGTGAATGAGATGAATTTTCAGGATTAGGCAGGATTTCGTGAACTGTGTAGTGTAACTTATTTCTATCTCACTCTTAAAATGTGCCTGTTAGAAAGTACCCTTAAAAAGTTTAAATAATTTAAGCATGTTGTTCTTTCTTAAACACTTGGTGGAGACTTGTAGTTGTGTTAACACTTGCTGTATTTTGGTGGAATTTATTTATATTAAAATTACTTACAAAGAGGTATTCCTATATTGTTTTGAAGAAAGTTAATTTCTAGTCTCTAAATAATTTCTATTTCTGCTTAAATTTACAAAGCCTATAAAAAAATTTAATTATGTCCATAAGAAAACTAGTCTAACAACTTAACTGATATTCTGCATTAGCCCAAACTAATGAATCAAAACATGTATTCCTTATAATCCGGTAAACTTGTTGAGAATTTAAGATACTGTTTTTCTACCTCTAGCCTTTCTAAAAATTAATTAGATTAGACTGATATTATTTGGATGCATAATTTCATGGCATGAAACCAGAGGGTTTTCCTCTGGCTTATAGGGCAGACTGTACAATCTTAGAGAGCTGTAATTCTTCCAGGCCTTGAAGAATACAGAAACTTCTGGATAGGCTTGAGGTAAAGGTGTTTTCACTATGGCTGTCTGGCTATTTCTGTAGAGTGAATGCACTTTGACCACTGTGGATGAGTTCCACAGAATAACCGAAAAGAGCAAGAGTGGGAAAGACAGGCTGTACCCACCTCCCTTAATTTTGAGTGTGGGGTGAAAATGGGAGAAAGTTTAGTGCTTTCTATTTGTACTTTCAATTAGCACCAATTTTTAAGAGCTCACCTGGTAAAGTTTAGGATTCCTCTCACTCCAGCTCTCCCTTCATTTTGCCTCATATTTTCTTGTAACTAAGTTCCTTTTCCATTATTACCACAGAAGCAAAGACATGCCATACTCTTCCAAAACAGTAATTCTCCAGAGAAAGTCAAAGAAAGGGAGAAGATCTTCATCTTCCTTCAACAAATGTATATTGAGCACCCACATATCCAAGGCTCTACAGAGAATTCAAAACTCAATCAAAATCCTGCACTCTGGAGCTTTTGTTCTGATGTATAAACCTGTCATATAGGACAAACTGTTAAGAGCTGAAAAACGTTTATGATACTTTGCTCCTAAGTCTGTAGCTTGCCTGCTTGCTTTGTGGTCTGAGCCATGAACTAATTGCCTAGCTTGTTTAATGTTCTCTGTTCATTCTTTTCTTGATTCAAAGGGCAAAAGTTTCCATGATCCTAAAGCAATTGCACCAAATTGTAAATACAGTTGTGATGGTCATTCAGTGTAGTATGATGGCACAGATTACTGTTACTCAGAGATTGGCACTCATTCAGGAGCCGGCTCTAATGCAGGGATGCCCCCGTGCTAGATTAATGCTTCTTTTGGAATCTGAGGGACTATAATATTTCTCCCTTTCCATAGAGGTCCTTTGTCCTCAAGGGAGGGAAGAGCACCAGGAGACTGGCCAGAATATTGAATTTCAGCCAGGTGCATCAGATTTAGATTGTAATGTCCCTAGTTTCCTTAACTAGAGCAGAAAAAAACTCTTGGAGTTCAAAGTAACCATGGTGTTGATTTCCTCCTCTATTGAAAACAAGTTTTGAATTTGGGTATAAGCATTTGTGATCATTAGGGAAGGAGAAAGACCATTTAGGATATTCCAGGATTCTTAAGTTGACCTATTTCATTTTAGAAAACTAAGTACTGTCACAGTTCAACTTGAAATTTGAACAGTTAATTTCAGTTCTTTGTTGTTTTTTAAAAGAAGTACAGTTTCATAACAGATCATAGAGTTGTGTAAACAAACTGAATTCTTGAGAGTTTTGAAGAAATGCAGTATCTAAACATTAAGATGATTGTTTGCCAAAAAACCCCTTAAACTGGAGTTTAATAAAAGGAAATGTCATATTTCCTATTTGATTTTTAAAGTATAGTCAGATTAGTTATAAAAAGTATCAACAGCCTTAATTAAAATGTTTTTATTTTAAGACTGCAATGCCTACATTGTGGGCTTTTGCTATTTTGTTCCTATTTGTTTCTATTACGGTGTCATTTATTTTACTGTTACTTTCTTATCCATGCATATTGGACAAAATTTGAGACTTCAGGAAAGCTAAAGAGAGGTACAAAATGGAATAAAATCTTAAATGATTTTTAAAATTCAGAACAAGTGTACTTCCTTTTCAATTTAAGCTTTTAAGATTAAGTACATGATCTTGATCTACTCAGCCGGCCTTACTTTATCAATCCATATTCTCAGTATACTATAGGAATGTATTATTAGTTCTGAAACTTACATTTTGGATACTTGGTTATAGAGCTGTGCTTGTTAGGATGTGCCTGACGGGTGTTTTCCCCTGTCTGTGGGTGCATTCTCAGTTACCCTCTGCTTTTGCCCTGACAACTGGAAATTGGGAAGTCTGAGTAGAATGTTTTTCTTTCATTCTCTAGTTTGCAGATTTCTTATTTAATTGCAAATATTTCTATTATTTTATGCTCCACATTTCCTCTCTCACAGCAATTAGTAATAAACTACAGATTTAGAATTCAAAAAATACGCAAAGGAAAAGGCAAGGTACATTCCATTTACAAAAGGCCAGAAGATAACCTTGTTCATTGTTGCCAGGCCTCTGGGATACATTAGGTGAATCTTACTTAGCTTATGACACAAATAAAGTTGGATCAGTTAATTTGTAAAGGTTGGTGTCAGGAGAAGTGATATTAATTTCTATATAGCCTTATCACTTGAAACTTGTTATATTACTATAATGGGAAGGAGCAGGAAATTATTTATGTATTTACCCAACTAGAGGGAATGGAGGAAGTATTTGAGAATATGAATCAATAATTAGAGAGTGCTGTCTTACTTTAGTTTGAATATACTTTAATTGTTGTTTCTCTCTACCATTAAAGATTCCAGTGCTGAATATTCAAGTGAAAATTTTTCCTGCACTTTGTACTGTAGCAGGGACCATATTTTCCTGTACAAATTACTTCCGTGTAATCTTCACAGGTGGTGTTGGCAAAAATGGATCAACAATAGCAGTGAGTATATCTTTACTTAAGATTTCTAATGATTGTTTGTGCTAAGACTCGGTTTTGTGGTGGTTTAGTGGGTTTTTTTTTCATTTGAAAGGTGCAAAATCTTTTTTTTAGTGTTTCTCCTTAGCCTTGAAAAAAAATAAAAACAATGTCCAAAAATCATCAGTTTTATTTGCCCATGCTTACATTGTATGTTAATACACTACTCCTGCTCCTCATGACTATTTCATGATCAGATATTTCACATTTACAACAAGAATGAAAAAAAATCTGTTCAGCTATTTTGCACATTAATGATGTACATGTGGCAGTAATGAATGCCAAGGTGTGAGGCAAGAGTGGTGTTGGCTGTGATGGTTAAGATTATGTGTCAACTTGGCTGGGCCGTGATTCTCAGTGGTTTAGCAGTTATATAATGATATAATTTGATAGTTATATAATGATGTGATTTGGTGGTTATGTAATGAGATCTGGCAGTTTCGTAATGATATGGAAGGAGCTCTGGTGGCATAGTGCCTAAGGCATTTGACTGCTAAGCAGAAGGTTGGTGGTTCAAACCCACTAACCACTCCATGGAAGGAACACTGGGCAATCTATTTCCGTAAAGATTTACTGCCTTGGAAACCCAAAGAGGGTCACTGTGAGTCATAATCAACTCGATGGCAGTCAGTTTGGTTTTTTTGTTTTTTTCTATAATGATGATCCTCCATTTTGTGATGTAATGTAGTCATCTTCCACTTTTGCATAATGTCAGTTTTTGCATAACTATCTGGTCTTTAAGGAGCTCTGGTGGTTTAGTGGGTAAGATATTTGGCTGCTAACCAGAAGGTCAGTGGTTCAAACCCACCAGCAGCTCCATGGGAGGAAGATGGGGCAATCTACTTCTATGAAAATATATGGCCTTGGAAACCCAGTGGGGGTCTCTGTGAGCCAGAAGTCAGAATCCACTTGAGGGCAGAGTTTTGTTTTTTTCTTGACCTGGTCTTTGGAATCTAACTATGTCAGTAAGTGAGGAATGGGTGCTTAAGTATATATTTGTGCATAAATACATACATATTTACATGGACATATATGAAAAAAGAATGGCCTGCTTTATAAACAAGCCTGGTGTCTTAAGTGAAATCTTCAGTTTGTGGTTAACCAGTACATGCTACTGCTGTTATCGTGTTCATTTTTAGAAACTGCTGGCTGTTAGGCACCATTGAACTATTTTATAGCAGATCCACATAGTATCTGATGAGTGGATACTATTATTTCATTATTATTCTTACTACTTTTCTCTTTTCACTATACAGGGAACAAGTGTCCTTTCTCCTTTTCTCCATATTGGATCAGTGATCACATTAGCTGCAATGATCTACAAGAAATCAGCGGTTCAGCTATTTGAAAAGCATCCCTGTCTTTATATACTAACATTTGGTTTCGTATCTGCTAAAATCACTAATAAGCTTGTGGTAAGCACCCAGATTTTGTTTTGTTTTTACTTTGATCTGATTTTAGTAATATGGCCATAGTTTTTATTCTGAAACAACCTGAACAGTCCTAGAGCTTGCTCTCCTACCATCACAGCCTTCACATCAAGGTAGGAGCTGTGAAGCTACAATTTGAGGTTACCAGAAACTCCCTGATTATCTGCAGTTTTTCTCCCTTCTAGCCACAGTTTGATTTGATCATTTAGTTTATTTGTTCTCTTCAGTCTAATCTGGACACTCAGGGCTCCTGGGGAAAACCATCTTTTGGAGGCTTAGTTGACATGGTGTATATATACCCTTTCTGGGACACAGAACTCACACACGTACTTTATGCTGTCAGCGGTTTTTTTTGTTGTTGTTGTTTTAGTTTTGGAAATTCAGATATTGCTAATACTTTAAACTTGGTATTTGAGCACAATACTGATTTACTATGTAGGTCACAATTGCTCTAAAATGAAAATGCCTACATTGTTGATTCTGTTTTACTTATAGGTTGCACATATGACAAAAAGTGAAATGCATTTGCATGACACTGCATTCATAGGCCCAGCACTTCTCTTTCTGGACCAGTATTTTAACAGCTTTATTGATGAATATATCGTACTTTGGATTGCTCTGGTAAGTGTTACAGTATGTCTTATTTCATGATCAATAGTTCACTTGTTTGCTTATTTCAGTGGGTCAGTCCTGATAGATAATATGAAGATTTGGAATACCAGTTCTGCCTCCATCAAGGCTCATAAATGGGAAATTTTTGAGTACATAAAGCAGAATTGGCAAACTACAGCCGGTGGGCCAACAGCCTATTTTGTGAATAAAATTTTATTGGAACACAGCCACACCCGGTCATTTATGTATTATTATCTGTGGCTGCTTTCTTGCTTTATTGGCAGTGTTGAGTAGTTGTAATATTTACTATCTGTTTCTCTAACAAAGAGTTTATTAAAGGAAAGATCCATGAAGAAATTGAGTTATTGTATGAAATTGAAGGTAAATCTGAGGAGAGGAGAATAAAGTTAGAGGCCATTCTTTTTTATTTTCAGCAAGTGGAGGGAAGGTCTAAGCAGGTGCTGAGAATATAATCATCTCTTTTTTTCTAGGTCTTCTCATTCTTTGATTTGATCCGCTATTGTGTCAGTGTCTGCAATCAAATTGCATCTCACCTTCACATACACGTCTTCAGAATCAAGGTGTCTACAGCTCATTCTAATCATCATTAATGATGTAACTGATACTGAATAGGAAACTCATGTTTTCTGAAGGAAAGAATCTGAACAAATTACAGAGAATGGGATGGATAAGAACAAATATAATTTATAATAATCAATGTTGTATAACTTCTATCCTTTGTTATTGGTAACGTTTCTTAACTATCCTGTATGAGAATGGGAATTTCAAGACCCTCCTGTAAATTATACATATGGTCATACAGGGTTTGGCCCAAGAAAGCATGCAGGGGAAAAAAAAAAAAAAATGCCATGTGTTTGTAATCCTAGATTCAAAATGAGATTGTCATGGGGAACAGATCCCCAGTGGTGGAGATTTCTAATGTGGAATATTTGCAGGCCAAAAGATGGTTGCTTTATAATTTTAACAAATCATTGTCTTTTATTGACATCCTTGTTTAGTGTCTTTTCAAGCTTTCTTTTACTAAGGAACTCAGCTTGTGGCACAGATACATCCCACTAGCTTGTGAGGTGGAAGTAGTGATAAAGACTTTAAATTTGAATTGAAAGGTTTCCGATCGTTACATTGTTGAGGAAGTCATTTTTTAATTGCTCTATAAGTAATATCTCTTGTGGGCTTGGGAAATCCTATTAGCATGCAGAATAACGTGGTAACTTTGTCGATCCATTTTATTTTTTTAAATAAATATATGATCTAAAAGCCAGCTTCTTCTCATTTTTGTTCAGTGGAAAGACAAACTAAGTTTTAATGTCTTTTTTTTTTTAAGCAAAATTTCTGTTCTTTAATAAATAAGGAAATTCAGTCAGCTGCATTGTCATGATGTGTCCTGTGACCTTTCTCTTATGTATAAACTTTTTAACTTCAAAAAGAAGAACTATTTTTATTTTCCCTCTTTGTAGTTGTTACCCTTGTAATTATCAGTCACTTAGGAATCTTAAACCTTCTCCCAAAATTTTCAGTGATTCCCAGGGCCTTACCATGGGTCACTGCACACTCCCTTTCTGGATACTTACTGTCTATGCTACAGTGTGAAATGGGACACAGGTGTCCTCAGTTACTGAATCAGATCTGTTTTCATTAGGTGCAGATGGTTGAGTTGCTTTCATGAAGAAGACCACAGAAAAAGTTTAAACTATTGGTTAAAGTGAGGCATCTTTTGGGCTTTCATTTGTACTTGTCACTGTAATCATGGATAAATAATAATTGCACTGCTTTGCCTGGCAGCCAGAACTCTGTTTGCACATTTGATGGTTCCAGTAATCCCATGTGGATCTGGACTACCACTGACAATGTGGCCTTTAATTTCTTTGTTAGACTGTAACAAGAAAGGGGAATCTTTCATCACTTTCACTTGATAGCACCTTTTCTAGCATCTAGAATAAAGAAGTACATACAAGGAAATGCTAAAGCAGATCAAGTTTGGAAAGCTGGGGCAACGCAGAGCAAAGAAAAATGATAAACTGAGATTTTGAGGGCTAATTGAAATGTGTGTATTCTCCTATGATCTTTTTCAGCATAAAGGGAATCTAGAACAGGCTCAGATACCGGTATGTGCTTTCTTTATCCCATCAGATGAGAGTGCATTTGAAGTAAACCTCAGCTGCCCAGCTCTTCTTATGTGTTCATATACAGTAAAACCTTTGAAAGCTGGAACCTGTGTAAGGCTTTACTGTCAGAGAAGGAAAATGCAAATATTTTTCACTAATAGAGAGTGATTAAAAAAAAGGGGGGTAAGGCACCTTGACAAAGGCAGATAAGCTGCAACACCCAGAAAAACAAGGCAGTCCCGTCAGGTTCCAGCTTTCACAGGTTTCACTGTGCATTGACTTAGTTTGCCATCTTGTTTTTACCAAGTGGTTCTCAAACCTGGTTAGACATCAGACTCACTTGAAAGAACTTTAAAAGTATACAGATTCCCATCTCCCTAGAGATGACCCAGTAGATTTGGGGTAGACCCTCAGAAAACTTTTTCACAAGCTTCCAAGGATTTTAGACCCAGTTCTAAAACCTTTTGAGGTGCAGTTAGGGACTACTGCCTTAAAATACCTAAAAAAATGCAGTAATTCTCAGGAGCTGTGAAGAATACAGTATAGTTAGGGTGGTGTGTTGATAGTGGAGCATGTGCCCCCTGCAATAGGCCCCTGTATTCCTAATCAGATTACAGTGGTTTTATCTTCACTTTGGTAACCCTAGATCCCTGTCCCACTTTCCAGAAACATTTGTGTTCTTTGTATTGAATTCAGGGACCTCTCAGGGCCACAATCACTTATACATACAAAAAAGGTATAATTTTTGAATGATACTTCTAATTAAGTTCCGCTTCTCCTGCAGTGTGTAAACAGAGTCTGTCAGTGGGAAGGTGCAGTAGGTGGACCTCTAAACCACTTGGGTCCTTAAGATTGTGATCTCTTTTCTTAAAGGAAAAAATGGTTAATACAGGGATCCTGTCACCTTTAGCTAAAGAGTTAAACTGGCCTTTTCAAAATATTGACCAGTGGAGGTAAAAGACTAATTCAAATGAAGGGATGGACAAACAGACCTGTTTATGGAAGGAATATAGTGTTCTTCCCTGGCTTCTTTTGCCTGGAATTCCTACTCTCAAGTTGTCCCATAGACAGCAGTCGCTTCCCTGGAGCTAACAGCCTCTGTTCCCAGGATTCTGAAGACACACGTGATGAACCAAGGCACTGCTACCCTGTCTGCCAGTGCTGTTGCTCTCACCAGTATCCTCTGTCCCTCTTATTAGAAGAAGAGCGGTTCCTGAGCCCTGTAATTCCACCTGTCCAAACAGCCCCAGGGTTCGGGCCAAGACCAGGTCTAGTTTATTGTCACATCTCTCGCCTTGTTTCCCTGTCCCTCTTCCCATAGTAGAAGCTGAAGACACTCACATAAATAGCAAGAAGACTTTCATCTTTATTCTCATTCTCACATGTCCACAGACCTTTTTCATGTTGTGGAGCTGAGCCTTGGGGCTACAGCTGTTTTCTAGTGGTTCCAGGAGAGGGCAGTTGGAACAACCTCTAACCAAGCCTCTATAACATCTGAACTATTGCTCTGTGTCACCTCTGGAAAAAAAAAAAAAAAAATGCAGTTTTGAACCCAGCTCTATAAGCACAGGGGCCTGAGCCCTCCAAAGTCCTGAGAAAGTTGATTCCAAGGACCCCAGGTTGAAGGAAGACCTGGTTGCCAGGACTCAGAAGGATGCTGTGGATGCTAGGATGGATTGCTTCACTGACCCTGCCATGCTGGTAGGGCCCCAAGTCCAGAACTGGCCTGTGGGTCTAGTCACACCTGTTCATCACAGTTCCTATTTCACAGTCTTTTCCCATGGTTTCTTCTGTTTTTTCTGTTCCTCATATTCAAGTATTTTCTGTTGGAAATAGCCTGTGGGTTGAGATACAGATTTTAGTATCAACTAATCTGGCAGACTCTGATGAGTTTAGGCATGAGGGTCAGAAATATCCTCTCTGTGTAAACTCACCACACAGAACACACACACACTCCCATCCCCACTGGGACCCCTAGGCCCTCACAGTCCTCTGGAGTGCCGGGATATTCAATCAATTTGTCCCAAAAAAGGAGCCCTCAAACGAAGAGTATTGATAGACAGTAGCTCCAGATTAAAACAGAGGAAACGAGCCTGTCCTGCTGGCTGTGAAATTGAGCACCGACTCGGTGTCAGTGCTTGAGGCATTCTCTTGGGTTTCAGGTTATTTCCTTTCAATCCCATTGATGTAATTACAGCCTGTGGGCCTCTGAAGGAGGGGACAGTTTCTGGGCTTAGACTGTATACCTGCAGGAGGATTCTTGCTCTTCTCAGCTTCCTGGATAAAAAGGGAAAAGAGCTGTGTCTTCACAAACTTCTTCACGAATCGGCGATTGGCCTTGGAGGTCAGAGCCTTACAGAAGGACCGCTCTTGGAAGTGGCCATGCCCATTTGCCTCCCGCTTGATATAGGATGTATAGTGGCCCACAGTCTTGACAAAGAACTGCACGAAAGGGCCTGAAACATGTTCATTGATTTGTTCTAAAGCTGTAGGGAATGTAAGACAGGCCATGTCAGAGGGTAGCAGAAGGAATACCCCAATTCTCACCTCCAGTTCTGGCTTTCATTGTAGGTTAAAGCTGGGAAATGGGTGAGTAGGGTTTACAATTACTCACAGACTGATTGAAATGAGAGACTACCATTGCTTGAAAAACAAAAAACAAATTCACTGCCATCGAGTCAATTCCGACTCATAGCAACTACCATTGGGTTTTCAAGGAAGTAAATCTTTACAGTAGATTGTCTGGTCTTCCTTCCATAGAGTAGCTGGTGGGTGTGAACCGCCAACCTTCTGATTAGCAGTTAAATGCCTTAAGCACTACTCCACCATTGCTTAAGCCAAACCAAACTCACTGCCATCAAATTGATCCTGACTCATAGCAAACATTCCTTGGGTTTCCGAGACAGTATCTCTACAGAAGTAGATTGCCCAGTCTTCCTTCCGAGGAGTGGCTGGTGGGTTTGAACCACCAGCCTTCTGGTTAGCAGTCAAATGCCTT
>NW_006921597.1:17013458-17035916 GCF_000298275.1 Orycteropus afer afer | reverse complement strand
ATCCTACTTCTGTAGTGATACTGCCTCGGAAACCCAAGGAGGGGTCGCTATGAGTCGGGGCCGACTCGATGGCACATAACAACAACAACAACAAGGACTTACTCTGTAAGTCTTTGCTCCCCTGGCCAAGAGAGTCTAAGATCTCATCCTGAAGTTTGGGCGGTAAGATGTCTTTTTCATCACCAACCTAGGAGAGGACAGAGTTCAGAAGTGAAGCAGTATAGGAGGAGGTGTGGCGCAAACAGGGTTGGCTTGAGAAGGGCATAAATTCTCCACCCCCAGCATCACCCCCATCTCCAATAATCTGCCACATGGAAGAGATACAACAGAAGCTGTTTCTTGGTCTTCACTCTGTCTAAACAACTGCATGATTCTCTGCTTTTGATGCCTATGGTACTTGGTTTATATCCCTTGCTCTAAAGTTACTAACACTGATTGTCTTGTAGTGAAGGCATTTGTGTCCTTGTCTGTCTGTGAGTTCCTTGAGAGAGGGAACGTCTTAGTATGAATTCTAGCCCAGTAAAATTGCTTAATGCTTGTTGAAATAAATGGAACATGGATGTGGCTAGAGTGAGAGACTTGCTGGTGGCCCTGCATGCGATTGAGCCCAGACACTTACCGACATTAAAAATGTTCCTTCACAAAGATTGACCAGCAGGACCTGAAATCAACACAGAGTAGCTTTATCTCTGCCCCTTTCATCATAGACCTCAGAAGGACTTACCACCACCATTTCTGTCTGTGGCTGTAGCGTTCAGCCCAGGTTAACAACAAAATAAGCATCTCTGATTCCCATTTCTTTCCTGGCACTCTTCCCTCACATTCCCCTCTTTGGAAACCAAAAGGAGTGTTAGAGGAGGGAGTCAACACAGAAGGGGATCCAGTATGGGGAAATTGTAGCCAGTCACTATCAAAGTAAAACACTGACCACAGTCATTGTTTCTATATATGGAACATTTAGTACATGGCACACATGATTAGTGCTTTACACATATTATTTAATCCTCCAATAGTCATGCACTCTGGAGCTCTGGCAGCATAGTGCCTAAGGCATTTGACTGCTTACCAGAGGGCTGGCGGTTCAATTCAAACCCACCAGCCACTCCTCGGAAGGAAGGTGGGGCAATCTACTTCCGTAGTGATACTGCCTCGGAAACCCAAGGAGGGGTCGCTGTGAGTCGGGGCCGACTTGATGGCAAACAGCAACAACAACAATAACAACAACAACAACAATAACATATATATATATATGTTGTTGTTGTTGTTATGTGCCGTCGAGTCAGCCCTGACTCACAGCGACCCCTCCTTGGGTTTCCGAGGCAGTATCACTACGGAAGTAGGATTGCCCAACCTTCCTTCCGAGGAGTGGCTGGTGGGTTTGAACCGCCAGCCTTCTGGTTAGCAGTCAAGTGCCTTAGGCACTATGCTACCAGAGCTCCTATATATACATATATACATATATACATATATACACACACACACACACACACACACACTCATGTAAGATAGGTAGTAGCCCCATTTTGCAGCTGAGGAGACAGACCCAAAGTTTTGCTAACAAATATTAGACAGTTGCAAACCTAGATTGCTGTCATTGGAACTGCAATCCTCTCCCCACAATCTTCCACTCCCTACCCTCTGGTCAGACTGAGTTGTTTTTGTTAGGTCCCATCTAGTCAGCTCCAAATCATAGCGACTATGCACAGCAGAGGAAACACTGCCCAGTCGTGTGCCATCCTCACAATCCTTGCTATACTTGACCAAGAAACTCCCTTTAATCCCTAAAACACCTTTGGGTAGAATTGCTTGAAGCTCTATTTGAAAAACAAAAAAGTCCTTGGAGCTTTGGCCCTTCTGACAGGAAACTTAGGAAGAGAAGGAAATGATGCAAGGTCAATAGGAAGAGGGAAGGAAATGATATGGAGAAACCACGTGTCTACAGGCTGCAGGTGAGACAAGTACAGGGCTGGAATTTGGGGGACCTGAGTTCTAGTACCAACTCCATCACTGCCTGAAGGGCCTTAACTCTAGACCAGTGGTTACAAATAGGCATCCTAACTGATTCCAACTCACAGATCAGTTTCATTGATCCACATAGTATTTTTAAATAATTGAAGTAATTTCTAATATTTAAATGGGAAAATGTCATGTAACATTTTAATTTGAAATAACAGGAGCTCTGACAACACTGGTCCACTTCTCTTAAGGACAGCATTCAGATAGAACTGAGTAGCAGCCTTCAGGTGGGGCATGGGCTCCCCAGTTGACCATAACCCCCTGAAGTCTATATTGGTCACTTAAATGCCTGTTGGCCCTCTCTAGGCTTTTTAGTTTGTGACCTTTGTTCTTGACAACCATGTGAATGATCCCTCCATGCTTCCTTGTAAATGAAAGAGAGAGACTGGAAAAAGACAGACCAGGCACTGTAATTATGCATCATCAGGGCAGAAAGGTTTTCAGTCCAGGCCTGAAACTGCTTGGATACATAGGTTCAGAGGCCTTTACATAGGGACGGCTGTTCACTGGGGGCATTTGAGGAAAGAGTATGTGTGAAGAAGTTTTTGTGTGAGAGAGTTCCCACAGAGCCTTTCTGTACTGAGGTATATTACCATCTGGAATAATCCATCTGGAGTTTGTGTAGGGAGTCGGATAATCTCCCCAACTTCCATCCTCACCTTCTGTCCCTCACCCTTTCCGCTCCCCTGCCCATTCACAAAGCAGCTGCTGAGGAGTAAGACAGGCCAGAGCTCCTGGAGAGCAGGAGCCAGGGTCCCGCCAGCTTTCAGGTGCCTCTCCATCTGCCAGTTGGGGAGGAGGTGCAGCTTCTGAGGAGCCAGAGCTGCAGAGTCAGGAAGTTTCATAACTTCTGGAGTTGGGACATTTTTAAGTCATATTGCTAAACACGAAGCTACTATTCTGTCCCACTTAGTCACAAGACTAAGGCTGGTTCAAAGGGCTTGTGTACTCAGCAGTCCTGAGGAAGGGTGGGAAGGCCAGGGGAACAAGGAAGGGAAACAGCCTGCTTCTTTCCTTCCCAGCAATATTCTTGGGAAATGAAAGAGGACTTGCTGCCTCACTTTTATTAGAGGAGTTTAGGGTTTATCTTGCTAGGGTTCCATCATTACCCGTGTGGCCTTGGATAAGTCAATTCAGTTCTCCGGGCCTCAGTTTTCTCAAGTAAAACAGGGAAGACCCTTCATACCATTTTAGTGTCTACTTCTACACCCACCTTTCCCTTTGGTAGGCCCTCTGTCTGCAGAGTGAGTTAACTATTAGCCAGTGTAGACATATCCAAGTAGCTCCTCTGGCTTAGGATATAATAACATGCTTATTCTTTAAGGGTTCTTACTGACCACCCCCTCCCTCTCACAACTCAGAGCACATGTTTTGAGTTGTTTTTCAAACACCAGAGATAGATTTATGCTATTGATGCCCATTTTTATAACTAAGCCCTCTGGTATGTGTGAGGCACAGCCTACAGTCAAGAAATAAGAAGCAAACTGACTCAAAGAGGATTTGGACCCTTGTCCTCATTAGCCAACCAAGCTCTGAGCAGCAGGGCTAATCAGAAAGATAGCTCTTGCACCAAAAACCTGTATTTTCAAGATTAGACATCAACCAAGACTCATAGTTTGCAGAAAGAAGCCATTAGCTCTCTTATAAGGAACTTGAATTCCAGTGGGGTGTGTGTTGTAGAGACCAACTGTGATGACTCATTCAGATATGTGATGGGACACCCCAGAGACTGCTCATTGGACCAGTTGGGTGAGGACAGGCTGATGACCTCATTATAAGTTATATCTTCTTCCTTAAGCCCAAATCATTCAGGAGAGGGGAGCAGACACTTAATGAACATTATGTGTCAGGCACTGGGCTAGGAGCTTTACAGAGGTCGTTTTCCCCAGAATCCCTGTGAATTGAACCACTATCCCCATTTTACAGACATGGAGGCTCAGACTTAGGTTAAGTAACTTGCCCAGAATCACACAGCTCATAGTAGCAGAACTGGGGTCCAAATCCAGGCCTGCCTGACTCCAAATCATTCACTCTTCTCACTGCCTCATACCTCTTCCATGGGGCTGTCCATAATCTCCTGCTGAAACCGCATTTGCACTCCAACCATGAAGGGGGTGGGGCAGCAGACAGTGGCCAGAAGGCTCTCGGGGACAACAGGGATGTAGGTGTGTGCCCAGCTGAAGGGGTAGAGCAGCGCAGCAGCAGCGTGGATGCACTGGGACAGGGTGCTGGAGACAGAGCACAGGCAATGAGAGTCAGGGCGCCCCCCAGTGCCCAGCGGAGCCACTGAGGGGAGCTTCCCTGCACCTGCATACCACACTGCTACAGAGCCTGCCACCCATAGCCCAGTGACTGCTACATACACTGCCTTTGCTGAATGATACACAAAAAAAAAAGCAAACCTGAGAGCTACGTAGGTCACAAAGCACGTGATGACTTGCTGGGAGGAATGGGCAGAAACCAAGAGAGGCAGAGGATCCACTAAGCAAGGATAGGCCTCTATCTGACCCTTCTCCTCCCAGTTAGTCTGCTTGACTGTCTACTGGCCCAAAACAAAAGAGGCTCTAAAAAGGAAAGAGAAGGCGAGATGTCTTCACTCCAACAGACTGAGCCTCTACTATGCGTCATGACTGTGCTAAGGATGTGGCTACTAGGAAGAATAAGACATTGCCCCTGTTTTTAAGAAACTCACCCTGTAATGAAGGAGACAAACATGGAAACCAACCATACACTACAATATGAAGGAAATATATATGGTGTGCATTAAGAGCACAACAAGACTTTTTTCCCTCCTTATGTCTATATGTCCTTAGCACAAGCCTTTGCCTCACGTGGTTCCCTCCAGCCACTCTACCAGTACAATTCCAACTTATGGTGACCTGAAATGACCAGGTTGGTGCCTGAGTTAGCTTGGGAAATTCCTAGGTTCCAGGAACGTTTTCCCGGCAATTCCTACATGGAAAGTCCCACAGAGGTGGCTCCAGTGAAGCATTCCCCATGTAATTACTGCCAAAGTCACAACTCAGTCCCACTCCATCCCACACACAACCTCACTCTCTGCCTTCTCCATTCTCCATTAGCATTCAGGGCTCTTCATTTCTTCAGCCAAATTACTCCCAAGCCAAGGCCAATAAAAACATAGATGCGGAAACCTTGTTTCAATTCCTGGTATCAAGCTAGCACTTCCTGAGTTAGAAAGATTGAGACTCTGAGAGTCTAGCCAAGGCCCAGGCAGACTGGAAGTTCCCTCCCTGCCAGAGTTTCAGGGATCTGCAAAACAGTGTGGAAGCAAAGTGTGGAGTGGGGGATCTCCCCAGAGAATGTTAGGGCCTGGGAAGTAGTCCTGCCAGTCTTTGCCCATGCTGACAACTGAAGTCACCTTCATTTCCTGGAAGTCTCAGAATCCCAGCTCTAGTCACAAAGAAAACTTCTCATTCCTATACAGGGCTGGGAGTGGAAGAGCTATGTCCAAAGCTAAAGATTATGCCACTTCCATCAAGGGTAAGCCTATGACCAGTTCCTATTTGGTTACCACTCTGAGTTTTGCAGAATTTTCATCCTTTCCCCTGAAATCCATGACATCCACCCAACCCTCTGACTTCTGTTGCTCATGTCCCTAGCATCCTTTCTTCTTCTTCCCTAAAAGGTAGGACCAGGATTGTGAGCCCAGTATCTTTGGCTCTCTCTTTCCATGCATATGGATAGCTCAACCCTCTACTGCTTTATGATTTTTTTTTTCTTCTCTATTCTGGGAGCTCTGGTAGCATAGTGCCTAAGACACTTGACTGCTAACCAGAAGGCTGGAGGTTCAAACCCACCAGCCTCTCGGAAGGAAGATGGGGCAATCTACTTTTGTAGTGATACTGCCTCAGAAACCCAAGGAGGGGTCGCCAAGAGTCGGGTCTGACTCGACAGCACATAAAAACAACAACAACATTGTGACACGTGTCTCACCATCTTTTTTTTTTTTGTACTTGAAGCACCTTAGAGGTAGAGAGCAAGCTCTGACAGTACCCAGCTTTGGCTATACACAGGGAGGCAATCATTTGTGAACATGTTATTAAAAATGTGTTACTAAGCAGCTGCCTCTTACTGGCCACTGTGCGCCTAACAGTGTGCTAGGAACCTAATATGTACTACTAGCTCATTTAATCCTCAGAGTCCATGGATGGTTCAAATGGTTAACCTGGAACCGAAAAGTTGGTGGTTTGAGTTCACCCAGAATACCTTGGGAGAAAGGCCTGGCAATCTACTTCCAAAAAAAACCCCTACTGTTAGATAGGTAGGGACAAGAATTCATTTGGGTGAAGAGAAGGACAATGTACCAAACGTGAGTGATCAACATGGTGGCATTGAGGAAGAGGAAGACATGGAGAGGTACATGGGAGGTACAGACAACAAATATGAGCCCTTTTGCACATACAGTACTACGTTGTCAGTGAAGGCAAACATGGGTATACAGGTGGATAGATAGGTAGACAGGCTGAACTATTAGGTATGTCTATGCAGGGGGGAGTGTACCCAAGACCATGTATAGGGTAACAAATTTAAAAAAATATATCAGCCATTGGAAATCCTGTGGAGCCCAGGTCTACTCTGACACACCTGAGTCACCAAGAGTTGGAATCAACTCCATGGCAACTAGTTTCTTTTAGTCCTTACCACAATCTTATGATGTAGTACAATCATTATTTCCATTTTATAGATGAGGAGTCATGACTTCAAGAAGTTAAAAAACTAATCTAAGAAGAAGAACATGGTGAATGGTGGAGGAACAGGATTTGGACCTTCTGTTGTTTTAAGATCTATGCTTTCAGCCACTACATAATTCTGTATTTCCTTAAGGTCAAGGGCTGTCTTATTTATATTTATCTTCCCAAGGCTGGGCACCTGGCAAACAGTTGGTATGCAATAAATGTTTGTTGAATGAGTGAATAAATGGATAGATGAAATATGTTTGTCAGTAGGAGGATGGCTTGCTTAACCTCCATACTATTATATGCTTCCCGTCCTGTCCTCCACCCTCTTTGCCTCCCGCAGCCTTTTAAATGTAGAATCAGATAGTGTCCACCCTAACTGGTCCCCACCTGGCCTGTCCCAGGAAAACGCCATGCTCTTCTCAGAGATAAATCAGGAACCTTCCTCAGGCCTAGGCGGCAATCAAGTTTGGAGGCAGGAGCAGAAAAGTTTCTCTAGGCTTAAAGTGCAGCTGAAGGAACTGAAGGAAGATGAGCACAAGGGTCCTATAGCCCGATCTCCTTTGAGAACACTCTGGTCTGTTTTTGAACCCCAGGGTACCAGCCAATTCAGGGAGCCATTCAATGGCTGGGCCCACCTGAGACCTTCTGCCAGAAAGATGATTCTTCTCTCCAGCACTGCAGAGGCAAAGATCTGCAGAATCTGCTCAAAACTGAGACAGTGCAGCAGAGAACTGAAATCCACGTGTTCTAGGTGGGAGTCCAGGGGCCGGGTCAGCGAGATGAACTGTGGGGAAACCAGAAAGGGAGGGTCACCACACTGCACAGTCTACAGACCCCAGAACCCTGCTGGGGTAGGTAGTTCCTACTGGCCTACTGCACCCCCCACCCCATAGGTGTGAATCTGCTACTCCCTCTCTCCTGCAAAAACCTGTTGGTGGCTTCCCTCTGCTCTAAGGATAATATTGATTTAATCCTTAGCATAGCCACAAGGCCTGGCTCCTTCTCTGGTCCTACAGAGCACATCCCACTCCTTCGCCATGCTTCAGCCATGTTGACTTCTGCCCCTGGGACACAGCATGCTCTTTCCTGACTTAAGTCCTTCACAGGTTAGGCCCTCCCCTAGGCTTTCTCTTTTCCCTTCATTCTCATTCAGGTATCGAAACTCAAAAAAAAAAAAAAAAAACAACCAAACTCACTGCCATGGAGTCGATTCCAACTCATAGTGACCTCCATTGGGTTTCTGAGGCAGTAAAATTAACGGAAGCAGATTGCCCCATCCTCCTTCCACTGACTGGCTGGTGGGTTTGAACAACCAGCCTTCTGGTTAGCAGTCAAATGTCTTAGGCACTACGCCACCAGAGCTCCTTCATTCAAGTATCAGAGGCCTTTTCTGGCCACCTAAGAGGACATGTGTTGTCAAAGATCAGTTGTCCATAGATGGATGGGTCTATTTCTGGGTTTTCAATTCTATTCCATTGGTCTCTCTGTCTATCATTGTGCCAGTACCACGCTGTTTTGACTACTGTGGCTGTATAGTAGGTTTTAAGATCCCGGAGTGTGAGACCTCCCACTTTGTTCTTCTTCTTCACTAGTGTTCTGCTTATCAGAGGTCTCTTTCTTTCCACATGAAGTTAGCAATTGGTTTTTCCATATCCTTAAAAAATGCTGGTCTCTGGATCAGGATTACATTAAATGTGTAGATTGCTTTGGGTAGTATTGACATTTTCACAATATTCAGTCTTCCTATCCATGAACAAGGCAGGTTCTTCCATTTATGTAGAGCCCTTGTAGTTTCTTGTAGTAGTGTTTTATAGTTTAAAAAACAGTGCTGGCAAAATTGGATATCTACTTGCAGAAAAATGAAACAAGACCCATACCTCACCCCAAACACAAAAACAAACTCAAGTTGGATCAAAGACTTAAATGTAAAGCCCAAAACTATAAAGTTCCAAAGAGAAAATAGGGGCAAATCTGGAGGCCCTAATTTATGGCATAGACTATCAAGCATAACCCAGAATGCACAGGAGGTGGAAGAGAAGCTAGATGACTGGGACATTTTAAAAATTAAATTCTTATGTACTTCATCAAAAGGGTTAAAAGAGAACCTACAGATTGGAATAAAATATTTACTTATAACATATCTGACAAAGGACTTATCTCCAAAATTTGTAGAAAACTTCAACTCCTCAATGCCAAAAAGACAAACAATCCAATTCAAAAATAGGCAAGGGACATGAACAGACACTTCATTAAAGAGGATATGCTGGCAGCCAACAAACACATGAGAAATTGCTCACAATCATTAGCCATTAGAAAGATGCAAATCAAAACAACCATGAGCTATCATCTCACCCCAGCAATAATAGCAAAATAAACAGGACAGAAAATAACAAATGATGGTGAGGCTGCAGAGAGATTGGAACTCTCATACATGCTGGTGGGACTGTAAAATGGTACAACCATTGTGGCAAATGGTATGGCATTTCCTTAAAAAACTGAAAATAGAAATACCATTTGACCCAGCAATTCCATTACTAGGAATATATCCTAAAGAGGTGAGAGACAGGACACGAACAGACATATGAACACCCATGTTCATCACAGCACAATTCACTATGGCAAAGAGATGGAAACAACCTAAAAGCCCATCAACAGATGAACAGATAACCAAATTATGGTACATTCACAGAATGGAATACTAGGCTACATTAAAGAATAATGAAGAATATGTGAATCTTCTCACAACATGGATAAACCTTGAGGACATGCTGAGTAAAATAAGTCAATCACAGAAGGACAAATATTGTATGAGCTCAACACTATAAAAAGTCAAGGAAAGGTTTGCTTAGGGAAGGGAACTCACTTCGTAGGCTACCAGGGATGGGAGGGGAGGCGAGGGGGAAATTTCAGACTAGTTAGGGGCCACAATGAGTTGGGTAAGGGGAGGGATGGCATGAAAAGAGTCTGTGACCAGCATGATAACACTGGGGAAGGGAAGGACACTGAATTGAGCACATAAGATATAAATGAAAGAGGCTAATACCAGTATATCCACAATACTGCATTACCACTAACACCAAACACCAGGGTACAGATCAATACATAGACAACTGAGAAGATCAGATGGGAGTCAGTGAACGGGAGTAACACTAGACCAACGATAGATTCAGCTGAGGCTAATCTTGCACAGATACTAGTGATACAAAATAACTGCAATCATTACATAAGCACAGAAGACAGACATGGAGCAATCCCTCACAGACAGCCAGACACCATGGGAGAGAGATCCACCAGATCTGCCAACACAGGACCATAGCACTGGGGGACACCAGACTCAATTGACACAACAAGATACATAAAAATCTTGTTCTACAATCTACTTTGGTGAGTAGCGACTGGGGTCTTAAAAGCTTTCGAGCGGCCATCTAAGATGCAACTAATGGTCTCCTATTGTCTGAAGCAAAGAAGAGTAAAGAAAACCAAGGGCATTTGGAAACAATCAGCCCTAGGACATGATGGACCTCAAGACTAGAAAAACTAGATGGTGCCCAGCTACCAATGCCAACCACTCAGGAAGGGATCAAAACTGGAGATCCTGGATAGAGTGGGAAGAAAAACGTGGAACAAAATTCAAAATCACAATAATGACCAGAATTACTGTCAGATGGAGTCTGGTGGGACCCCCAAGACTATGGTCCTGGGATACACTTTGGGTCTGGGATAAAACTCACTCCCAAAGGCTGACTCTCGGCCCAACATTAACAAGACTTATATGCAGAACGCTCAACCCAGGGCGATGTACAGAGATACATCCCTTGGAGCAATCAGCCATGGGGTACCAGAGGCACAACATTCAGACAGAGGAAAAGCTGGACAGACAGTAGTGCATAACTAAGAAGGGCACAAGGATGGGGGGGGTCACTGGGAAGGGAGAGGAGGAGAGTGGGTTAGGGTTGGGGATGGTATTTGGGGAGTGAAACTAAATGTACATGAACTGTTGAATGTGAAACAAATTCTGCTCTGTAAATTTGCACCTTTTGTTGTTGTTATGTGCCGTCGAGTCGGCCCCGACTCATAGCGACCCCTCCTTGGGTTTCTGAGGCAGTATCACTATGGAAGTAGGATTGCCCAACCTTCCTTCCGAGGAGTGGCTGGTGGGTTTGAACCGCCAGCCATCTGGTTAGCAGGCAAGTGTCTTAAAAATAAATAAATAAAGGAAATAGAATGAAAAAAAAAAAGAGGACATAGGTATTTCTCCATTTTCTCATGGAGCACCAGATTTTCTTCTTTCATCACAGTTTCACTATTTGTAATTATATATTTATTTGTGTGTTTTTTGTCTGTGCCCTCCACTGGATTTCAATGAGATTAAGGACCATGCTCATTTTGTTCACCACATTATACCCAAAAAATAGGATAATGCTTGGCACACAGTAAACATTCCATACTTATTTTTTAAGTGAATGAAAAAAAAACTAGTCCCTCTTCTTATTTTCCTAGGGGGAAATCAGGGCTCAGAAGGGCACACTAACTTATCTAGAGCCCTAGGAGTCAGGACTAGAATCCTTAGAATGATGTTCTACTGCTTAGTCCTTGCTGTCTCAGTCAGATGAGTAGCCTTAAAACAACACCATCCTCATGTGGAATGGGTGGAGCTCTGGGGATGCAGATGAGTGATGAGAAACAGATACAGAGGCTAGGGAGTATAGAAACCGGATAGGGTATGCGGAAGAGCAAGTGGCAATTTGAGGTCTGGGGACTAAGTCTCTTCTAGCATCAGGGTTCTCGACTTCTATGATATCTTTATTATAAATAGAGGTCTTGGGGGCTTGAACAGTAACAAGGTCCTTGTGGGCATCAGATTGGGAGGATCAGAAAATTTGGATTTGGTTTTCAGTTCCGGCAATAATTCTAACCAAGTCCAGGCCCTGCCTGCCTCGTTTTCTCTGTATATAACCTGGTGAATGGAAGAACAGTGGGAAGAGGGGCTGCAGAGGCCTGTTCTTGCCAGCCAAGGAGGGTCTCACCCATTTTGCTAACCCACCTCAGTGCCTGAGTCAGGGATGAAGCTCTTGAGGGTGACAGTCTTCCCAGGAGCAGGGAAGGCCGCCTCTCGGAGGCCCTGCATGAACGGGTAGATGACTGCCATGGAGATCTGATGGCGCTTCTCCACTTCATCCAGGATCTGCATGGAAAAGGACCATGGGAAGCATGGCTCAAAGGGGATGCACTGGGTGGGGGTCAGAGATGTCACGTGTCCCCAAGCATGGTGAGGCTGCCATGCTGGTCTAAGTCCTCATCAATTCACAAAGCTCCTCCACCAACTAGTTCTCTCCCCCTCCCTGGTAGCAACTGGTCTCAAACTAAATAATCTGCTGTTTATCTCCTACACAAGCTCTGCTTTTACCTAGCCTTCTTCGTACCCCCTCTTCTACCAATCTATATTCCTCCCTTGCCCTGGGAAGTCATCCCAGGGTAAAGTTATCACCCCTGATGGGATTATATTCATTTGTACTGATTAAAGTGGGGACCTAGAAGGCTAAGTCTCTTGGGTATCACTGTACCTCCAACTTCCATTGAGACTCCCAGAGTCAGGAATTATCTCTGTCCCTCAGAACACTGCACAGATGAACACACCCCCTAAGCAAAGGCTGACAGTTTCTCCTCTCCCTCCTCCAAAGGGACAGAGTACACAGAAGCCCTTTTGTGGCCACCAAGACATGCCTCATCCATTTGGAGGAATTCCTTTCTGACCCTGACTCAGGTATCAGATATCAGAATATCCAAACTGATATTCACATTAGCTCCAGCAGGAAAAGTCCTGGGGATATCAATTTCTCTACTCCCTAATTACTCAGAGTGAGTCTCAGGACCCCTATTGTATGATAATTATCTTCATATTTATTTAGCACTTCTCATTTTATAAAGAGACTTATATGTCCCCTGGCTTAAACCTAACACCAACCTGTGAGGTAAGAAGATGAGGGTTTATTGTATCCATTTGACAGAGGAGAAAATTGAAACTCAAAACAGAATGCTCCTAAAATTCCTGATTTCTAACCTGGGGCTCTTCTCATTGTCCTGCCTCAATTCCCTTCTTACTTCACTAATCCAAATCCAAATCACCTGCCATCGAGTTGATTCTGACCCATAGCAACCTATAGGACAGAGTAGAACTGCCCCAAAGTGTTTCCAAGGCTGTAAATCTTTACAGAAGCAGACTGCCTCATCTTTCTCCCATAGAGCAGCTGGTGGGTTCAAACCGCTGATGTTTTGGTTAGCAGCTCCTCCTTACTTCACTAAACCCAAAATCAAACCCACTACCATCAAGTCAATTCTGACTCATAGCGATCCCCAGTGGGTTTCCAAGGCAGTAAATCTTTACAGAAGTAGATTGCTCCATATTCCTTCAACTGAGTGGCTGGTGGGTTTGAACCACACTGCACCACCAGATCTTCTCTCTTGCATCACTTGTTGTGAATGGGGAAAATGGCTCTATCTGCAAGAGAAACAGTCCCCTGGGTTCAGTTCCAAGTTTTCCCTAAAACGATTTAAAGCTAAACCCCTCTCTGCCTTGGCTTTCTCAAGTGTGCCTTCCTGCTGAGACCAGGTATGCAGGAGGAGCTCCCTTAAGGGCTCAAAGGGTACAGTTACAGGCAAGGAGCCAGGCTGAGCCCTGAAGTGGAACAGGACTAACAGGCCCCGAGGAATCCTGTCCACCCTACCTTGGAGAACAAGCCGAAGCAGCCGATGCAGCTGAGGATGCAGTACACTTTGGGAAGGCGAGGGCCACGGCCGGCGGGCTGGGGAGGACAGAAAGGCACCTTCAGTGCTGGGGTTTCCCCAGGGGCTTCTCCCAGCTGAGGCTAACAGGGCTACAGGTCAGGGGCTGGAATGAGGGGCATTTATGGTGAATGGTGGGCCAGGGGGAGAAACCCTTGGCTATGTTGAGGTCCTGCTCATAGCACAGCCAGGGGAGAGGCCAGAGTGACCACCAAGATCAAAAGAAGATGGCCTTGGTGGGTGGCAGGGGGAGCCAAGGGGAGGAGGGCTCACAGGCAAGCATGCTGCCCGCAGTGCCAGCACCACCTGGGTGTTAGTTCATAAAAGGAAAAAGTGTATTTTAGATGAGGAAATGGCTAGGAGGAAAGCACTGTGGAGGTGACTTGGAGAATCTTCCTGAGACCCAAGAATTGAACTGACCTCCCCAAATCCCAGCCTATGCTCTGGGAGACCCAGGGGGCAAGGCCATCCAGCCTGGATAGAGAGGGCAGAGGGACCGGTTTCAGCCTCCCACAATTAGAGGAGCTGTTGACAGCTGGGGAGAGCAAAGACCAGGCATGACAAGCAAAGGTCCCCAGAGGGGTGGGGAAGGGCTCTGTGCCCTCGTTCTTGCAGGGGTGCAGAATGGGCACTAACATGGCAGTAGGTGCTGGGCTTTGCTCTCTCTACAACCACTGTTGCCAGGGACCCTTGGCTTTTGTAGCTGAGGCTTGAGCAAGCCCAGCTGTGGAGCTGAGCAGTTTGCAGAGAGGAGGGGGCAGTTCTGAGCTGCACAGACCAGGAGGCGCCTGCAGTATCCAATCTTCCTGCTCCCATCCACATTGGTCAGAACGAAGGAAAATGTCTCCCTGTGAAACAGCAGATAAGGCTTGGTTTGCATTTACTCACGGGATTTTAAAGCAGGAAGGTGGCCAGCGTCAGAGGGGTGGTAAGGGGTGGGGGAGGAAGCCAGAGAGCTGCTGCTGAATCAGGACAGTAGAAATGACATCTGAAATTTATATGTGCTTACTGGGGGAGTCCAGCCCTAAACATATCATCTCATTTAATTCTCAAAACCACCCCATGAGGTAGGTACACTTATCGTCCCCACTTTAAAGATAAAAGGACCGAGGCTCTGAGTGGGTATTTCTTACCCAAGGTCGCTCAACTCAAAAGTGGTTGGGCCAAAATTCTAACTCAGGCAGCCAAACCCCAGGACTCATGCTGTAAAGGACTTTGCTGTATTGCCTTCTTAGTGGCCAAAGTCCTTTAGCTGAGTCTACCCTCTGCCAGTGTCAAATCCAAACAGCAGAAGGAGAGAGGGCAGTGATAACCTCTCCTAGGACAGGTGAAAGGATCTCCCCTTCCTATGGAACGAGATGACTGGTCAAATGAATGGCTTATCTCCTTGGCCTTGAAAGAACCCAGGCCAAGTGCTTATAAATGAATCAATCCCAGGAGACAAACTGGTGGGAAATGGGTGTACACACCAAGTGTGTGTGTGTGTGGGGGGGGTATATAGCAGCCACACGTACTCTCTCCCCCAATTCCCAGGCTCCCCTGTCCCAAAGCTGAGGAATTACCTGGGATACTCAGTGAGAGGTGCCCACTCATTCCCATCAGGGAAGCAGAACAAGGGGATGGCACTGAGCAGCCGCTCCTCCTCCTCCTGTTGGCCCCGGAGCAGGTTCTCCCGCTGTAAGAAAAAGAAAAAGAGATAAGTGGATTGTGGAGGGAGTGGAAGGGAAGAGAGGGGAGTCTTGAGAGCCAGAAGCTTCTTCTGAAGCACTAAGCTTTCCCCCTGGAATGGGGCCCAAAGGGTGCTTTCATCTGTCACTCTGTACAGGAACTTCATTCATGGTCTGGCCTGAATGCTCCCAAAGCTGAGACAGTGCCTCCTTGTCCAGGTCCATGTGAACTTCAGTATCCCAAAGATCAGCATGTCAGGAAGGGGGTCAGGGCCACACTGAATAGCAAAAAGCCCTGAAATGGCCCAGTACCCTGGGAGCACCACTTCACAGAGAGACCACATCAGAGAGAGGAGAAGCAGCCGGCTCAGTAGCTGAGGTGCCAGGGTTAACGAGAGGGATGCTCTGTCCCTGCCCCTTCACCCAGAGCAGATCAGACAAGCAGGAGCCTGATGCTTGGGCCATGGCCAGAATGCTGAGCCTGTCCACCAGCTGTGCCTGCCCCACCCTCTCTTTCCCACACATCCCAGGGTAGGGATCCTTTCATCGAGGTCAGCTTCTCTCCAGAGAAGGGTGACTGAAGATGGAACTAAGACCTTTAACTGCTAATTAGAAAGTTGGCGATTCAAACCCACCAGCCACTCCACAGAAAGAAGATGGGGCAATCTACTTCTGTAAAGATTTGTTGTTGTTGTTGTTGTTATGTGCCGTGGAGTCGGACCCGACTCATAGTGACCTCTCTTTGGGTTTCTGAGGCAGTATCACTATGGAAGTAGATTGCCCCGTCTTCCTTCCGAGGAGTGGCTGGTGGGTTTGAACCGCCAGCCTTCTGGTTAGCAGTCAAGTGTCTTAGCCACTATGCTACCAGAGCTCCCCTGTAAAGATTTACTGCCTTGGAAACCCAATGGGGGTCGCTATGAGTCAGAATTGACTTGATGGCAGTGAGGTTTGTTTGTTTGTTTGTTTGTTTGTTTAGGAGGTCCCAGAAAGGAGTAAAGAACTAGCTTAGTTTTGCTGCTAGTGAACAAGTGGAGGCCATGCTGGGTGCCCAGGTTGTTCCTCACAAAGAAATCAGACCCAGATTCCATAGGTGATAACAGAAAGCAAGGCCAAGGCTGGGCTAGGGAGGGCAGCAGCTCAGGGCAGCTCCAGACTCAGCATAGGCAGGTGGGGAGAGGAAGACGGCACCCCCTTCACCACCACTTAAATCCCCCCACACACACCTGCCTCTTCCCTGGAGCTCTTACCTTGGGAAACTGGTAAGTGATTGTAGGTTCATAATCATCCCCGGAACGTTTTTTTTTGAGAGAAACCACAAGAAGGTATTCGAAGAAGTGTTGTCCTCCAGCAAAGTTGGGCAAGGGGTGCTCCTGAGCCCTTTCTGGTTCCTTTACAACATCTCCCACATTGTCCTGGGAAGATCCTAAAACCAAGACACCAGGGCCCATTCGTTATCTCATTGGTCCATGCCTGGAGTAGAGTCTGAGAAGCCAGCACCTCCTACCACCTCAGGCTGCCTTACCAGCCCTGAGGCAACTGCAGCCTGCCTGCTCCACAGACAAAAAGCACCTAAGGTCACAGAACAGGATCAGAGCCAACTGGGCAATTTCCACACCTGCTCTGGAGACTTGAAACTATGGGGCACCCAGCAGAAACCACTGACTTGCAAACCAAGGAAATGTACTGAGGAGGCCACACGGGTGGCCCAATTCCCCGGATACCACAGCAACTCTGCTTACCTACAGGGTACCCAGATCCTAGCCCAGTGCCTGAAACATATGGCCTGAGTAGACATATACTAAATAAATCACAACAGGCCCAGGGCCATGTGACTGTGACCACACCATCCCCCACAGAGGGCATGGCTGGCTCTAAAAACCAACAGAGGAAACCTCCCAGCCTAGTCACATGGGGGCCCATGTGGAAGTAGAAATATAAAAGCAAGACAAGGTAGGAACATTTCAAAGAAGAAATAGCCCTCTCTAAGAAGGTCACCTAGAAAAAAGGAAGTTGGCTCTCTAGTCCAGACCTGCTTGGAGCCGGGGCAGCTGGTTGCGGAGGAGCCTGAGAACCCGGCCTACCACTTGTCCTTCCATCTTCTTGGGCCTGTGGGACATGCAGTGCTTCCTTTTCTCCAGCACAGCCTGGCTACAGAGAGTCTGAGAAAGGGGATGCTGCTTCAGCCTCCAGGCACAGCTCTACCATGCCGAGCCACACACTGCCTCCCAAACAGGGGACGGCAGCTTCCATGCGGTGCATTCAGTAGTTGAGCAAGAAGGATGTGACGGGACCCAGGAAGGCAGGAGGACGCCAGCACTGACACAGGCAGCATCCTGGCACTGCAGCTCAAACCTCAGCTCCTCCCAAGAGCCCCAGGGTGTGGTGAGAGAAAAGGTCATGAGCAGACACCTCCAAGGCCCAGCTGCTTCTGGGCAAAGGGCTTTGCATTCTGGTCTACAGGTTGTGCAATGGGTTAATTTATAAGCTCCAGAGAGTGAAGAATGCCTGATAGCATCGGACTACGGGCAGTGGAACCACACGGGCTCCAGGACAAAGATTTTATATCCCTATAGCTTTGAATCCTGACCTTTCACTTCTCAAAGTGGTCAACAGCAGCCGAAAATCCCCACGCAAGGCCACCAGTCATTGTCTGGAACTTCAAGACTTCAGGGCCCTGTCCCAGAGCATAAGACCAAACCCTCCCTGCAGGATGCCAGCTGCCCGCCCCTGATTAAGATAAATAGGCTTGGCTCAATAATTACCTAAGTGGATAATTGCTCTGGCTGCAGAAGGCAGTCCTAGAAATCAATATAGATCAAAAAGTCTCCTCTCCTAGTGGCAAAATTGAGGGCAAAATCCACCTCTGAGCTGGAGAGTTACTGATATTTCAGGAACCTCTACAATGATGTAAAAAACCCTGCAACACTTCCCAGGCTAAGACCTGGAGTTACCACACTGGAAACTGTTCCAGCTCTCCAGCAAAGGGTCCCTCTTCCCAAATAGGAAACACTGACTCAGGAGATTCTCCCAGAGTGGGAACTATTGCATCAGCAGCCTAAGGGTCACCCGGTGGCTGTGGAAAGCAGCCAGGTGATCTCCATGTCCACCTCAACTCTTGCTCTAACTTTTCCCTCTTGGGTCAGGTCACTACTTTTTTCCCAGCTGAAAACAGAAAAGCTGGCTCTGGGGCTCCAATGGGGAGCCAGGTCTCATCTGTGTCAGAGAGAATGACAACATCTCACCTAGGACTCTCATATAAACCCTTGAATAGTAAATGCTTGAGATCAGAGAAAAGGACTTTTGCTAGGAAGCTACCCCAAAGAGGAGGAAGAGAACAAATCTGTTTGGTTCCAGTGTCTGCTACTCCCTCAAAAAATTAGCAGACCTCTGGAAGGGGAAGGTCCCTCGTGGCATAAGAGGTTTACAATAGACTACTAACATAAAGATTGGTGGTTTCAACCCACCCAGCAGCACCACAGAAGAAAGACCTGGCAGTCTGCTTCTGTGAAGATTACAGTCAAGAAAACCCTGTGGAGTTCTACTCTGTAATACATGGGATCCCCAAGCGTCAGAACTGACTCAACAGCAATGAGTTTGGTTTTTGGTTGGGAGGGAGGGAGGGACTGGGGCAGGGCAGATGTCTGTCTTGCTCCTAAGAACTCCAGACCTGGTTTTTGTGGGGCTAGTAAAAGCTAGGACTGTGTCTCAGCCCATGACTTCTGGGCAGAAGCCCAGTCACAGCAAATAATGACATTACAAGTGCTGTAATGGGGAGGAAGGGTGGACCAGACACTTGGAGTTGCCACCATAGCCATCACCATACATTACTCTCAACCTGCACAGACTTGTTACTTAATCCCACTGCCTGTCAGAAGAACAAGAATTTTCTTGGTACAGATGGGGAACCTGAGGCATGAAGTAATTTAGAACCTGGTGAAGGTAGGGATTATGAGAAGTCCATGTCCGTGTCCATGCCTTCTGGGTGAATCACACACACAGAGGTGGGATATCCCCTTGTTTGCAAAGGTCTTTGAGAACCTGAATCTTCTCACTTAGGTCAGGAACCTTAGGAACCTAGTTCATGTTCCTTTGGGCTTCATTTTCAGACCATTTCCTCCTGTTTTATAAGAAGAGCCAAGAGAAAGGCAGAACTCACAAATCCTCGATAGCAGAAGTAATTAGAAGACTGAAGCCAAGAAATCCAGAAAAACAATGTCTTCTCCTCTCTTTAATAGGGGATTACAACAGGAGAGAAAGGCCAATGAGAAAATGAATATCCATCACACTCATATGTTCCACAGAAGTCATCTGTTTTAATCCCCAGTGCCCTAGAAAGAAATTATTACTATCCTGAGTTTTCAGTTAAGGAGGGAGCCACCCTTTCAAGGCAAGTTAAGAGTCAGGTCACACTTGTTCCTCCACTAGGGAACCCCTCCCATAGCTTCTTCAGAAGTCCCAAGACTGTTTGCAATACAAGTGAGGGGATTTTCTGGGACCTTAATTAGGAAAGCTGCCCTTTACTCTTCCAGCTGGGCTGCTCTCAACCTAACACCATCCCCACAATCCCCAACCCCCCACCAGGATGTCATACACACACCTCACTCTCCTTCCACACAACTGTCCTGAGGTCATAGGCAAAAGGTCTTCAGGAAGGTGGAGGATGGTATAGAACATGGGGTGAAGACGGCACACTCTCCTGGCCTGACAGGTGCCAGACCACAGGACAGGTAATACTGGGTGCTCATCTTACAGTTCCTCCACTCCCAGGAAGCTCCTACAGGCACCCCCATCAGCCCTGTGCTGGGGCTGGTGCGGGTAAGAACAATGGGAATGTTTCTTCTGGGCAGTGGGAGCAGATCCCATCCATTCACACAGACTTCTGAGGATCAGGGGGGTCCTAGAAAGACCTAGCCAGTGACCTTCTGAGAAGAGAGAATACCAGCTCCACCCTGCATTCTGCTCCAGTCACTCACTGTCATTCTAGAACCCAGCCTCTGACCTCTCTCCCTTGGTGAGGTGGCATGACTAGACACTTAGAGACCTGCTTTTAGGGAGAACAACAAGGGCTGGGGAAAGAGATGATTAGAAGGTTGGCAGGGGGAACATGAACAGGACAAAAATCAGATGACTCAGAGGTCACTGCAGTTCAGAGCAGGGAGCACTGACTTCACTCTCTAGGGTCTCCCCAAACCTGAGGTTTGAACTGAGGCTCACTCATCCTCTTGACTTGCCAATGTTGGAAGGGGTAAGATGTCTGGAAATGACACCTGTTCACTTTTAATCTTAAGCGCCACCTCTGGGCAAAGTATCTAAGGGTTATGGCCATTCAGCCATAGGATTGGTTAGTGATGTTGTTGTTGTTGTTGTTGTTATGTGCCATCGAGTCAGCCCTGACTCATAGCGACCCTTCCTTGGGTTTCCGAGGCAGTATCACTACGGAAGTAGATTGCCCAACCTTCCTTCTAAGGAGTGGCTGGCAGGTTTGAACCACCAGCTTTCTGGTTAGCAGTCAAGTGCCTTAGGCTCTATGCTACCAGAGCTCCTTGGTTAGTGATAAGCAGCAATAAATGTTTTTTGAATGAACAATTTTTTTGAATGAACACATTGAAGGATGGACGGATAGATGAATTCCTAATTGCCTTCCTGCCAAAGTCCAGACCTCCTACTAAGAAGACAATAAGTTATTATTGACTTCTAATGTAATCCCCACAACACTGGACAGGAGGAATTATTCCCATTTCTCTGTTGCGAGGTTGGGAAATAGGGTAAGTGTGACTTATCCAGAGCACACTCTTTAGGGAAGTAGCTGACTTAGGCTCTATTGCAGATCTGCCTGGGGCTACACTGCCCACGCAGCCCCTGGGTGGGGGTGGTAACGTCGGGGAGACCAGTTTTTGTGGCAGGTAGCTACTTGCGGGCAGGGGCGAGTGCCTCACCCTCAGGAACTGATAAAGGGTCATAGCAGGGTCCCAGGTTAGCAAGCTAGGCGGAGCAGTGGGCAGGCGTGGGGCTAAGGCTGTGTCTCCCGGGAAGGCGCCACAGCCCTACGTTTCAGGCACGCTGCGGTTGCACCACAAGCTTCCTGGTTAGGAGGACACGTGGCCCCGGGGCCCCACAACTGTTTCCTCTGATCGACAGCCACCCCCTTACTCCCTCAGATCTCACCACCCTGCTGACCTCCGACCCTGCCCTGCCCCCACCGGACCATTTTCTCTGCCTCTACCTGTGCACTCGCTCCAGCCCTCCCGAATCCCCCTCAAAAGATTCCAGATCCCCACCCTCTGAGCCGCCCTTCCCCTGGCCCTCCACCCCTGTCAGCGTCCAGTCCTTGCCCCCGTCTCTTGCACTGCCCCGGCTCCCCTGCCCCGGCGCGCCCCGGCCCAGCACTAACCCCCACGGCCGCGCTTCAGTCTCAGGCTGGCTCGGAGGCGACGGCCGAGCCCATCCATGGCCCCTCGAGTGCCTGCCGCCCGCGCCCAGGTCCGCGCGGTCCCGCCCCCCAATCTTCTACCTCCGCGGGCCCCAACACTTTCACTTTCACGCGGGGGCAGGTCGAGGGGACAGGCCCAGGGCGGGGCGGCGCACCTTCCGGGCTCCAGCCCAACTCCGGGCGCACCTGGGTAGGCCGGCTCTTCCCAGGGCCCCCAGCTGGGCGGCGTGGGGTAACAGAGGGCTCTCGACGCGTGTCCGGGAGGAGGCGGCGCCACCTCGTTCCCACCTTCCGTGGAGGGCGCAGAGAAACTTGACTTTCCGATCCCTTCAGTTCCCAAGCGCGCGGGGTCGCGGCCAAAGTCATCCCCTAATCCCGAAGCAAAGACTGGGGATGTCCTGTGGGCCTTGGTGCACCTTTCCAAGTGGCTCCAGACTAAAGCTAGTGGGGGCTGTGTTTAGCTTTAGTCACAACTTCCAAACGCTCCATCTCTTCCTCTTGACGTTGCTTTAGCCTCTGGGCATTTCCAGGTCCTTAGTCAAATTTGTCCTCCCGCTGCGGGGGTAGGGGGAGAACACTTGTCCCTGCAGTTGCTCTTTTCCTTATTCCACTTCCCCAAGGAACAGACCTAAATTTTGTGGCTCCTGAGGAAGCAGGGATATGGCTTAGGGTCCTGACCTTGACTTCTCCATCCAACGGTGTTCTTGGGCAGAGAAGCAAAATGAGGTAATTATCTGCCTTGCCTGCCACACAGAGGCATGAAAGTTAAAGGTATAGAAACCTCTTTGTAAACTGCTGTGTGATACAAATGTTAAGGAATAGGGTACCATAATGGCTGTGTATTATTGTGCCTTCATTATCC